>NW_022436960.1:996140-1054449 GCF_009761245.1 Sapajus apella
GGGGGAGGGGGGAAGGGGGAGGGGGGAAGGGGGAGGGGGGAAGGGAAGGGAAAAGAAAAGAAAAGAAAAAAGACAAGACAAGACAAGACAAGACAAGACAAGACTAGATGAGCAAACAAGATGATTATCAAGTCCAGGGAAAACAAAAGAGTCGCACAGACAAGAAACTGCAGGTGTGATTCATCCCCTGCCTCTGCAGTAAAGTGCTCCCCCATCCTCACAGAAGGCCGGTGCCTGGGAGGCGCTGCAGCTCTGGGAGGGTGGACGCAGGGAGGGAGGCGGGCGGCCGGGGACGGGGGTGCAAGAGCTCCGCATACGTCTTTTCCTGAGCAGAGTCAACCAGAGACACCCGAAGTCAGACGACCAAACACAGTTCCCAAAGCAGCATCCCGAGACAGGCCGCGAAAAGGATTGAATGAAAGTTCTCCAGAGAGGGCACAACTGGCAGGAGAGACTTGTTTATTGTAGCACATGTTATAGAACCCACTGGCATGTCAACCTCCTGATTTTCATGAGTGACTGTTTTTTTTCTTTCTTTCACAGATGGAGTCTCACTCACCCTGTTGCTCAGGCTGGAGTGCAGTGGCACGATGCTGGTCTCAAGTGATCCCACCACCCAGCCTCCTGGGTAGGTGGGACTAGAGGAACATACCACCACACCTGGCATTTCATGTATGACTTTCATTAAAAATAAAAACTAGGCTGGGTGTGGTGGCTCATATCTGTAATCCCAACAACTTGGGTGACGGAGACAGGTCGATCACTTGAGGTCAGGAGTTCAAGACCAGCCTGGCCAACATGGTGACACTCCGTCTCTACTAAAAATATAAAAATTAGCCAGGTGTGGTAGTACACGCCTGTAGTCCCAGGTACTCAGGAGGCTGAGCGGGGAGGATTGCTTGAACTCAGGAGATGGAGGTTGTAGTGAGCCAAGATTGTGCCACTACACTCCAGTCTGGGTGACAGAGTGAGGCCCTGTCTCAAAAAAAGAAAAAAAAGAAATTAGCCAGGGTGATGGCACATGCCTGCAGTCCCAGCTACTCGAAAAGCTGAGGCAGAAAAATCACTTGAACCCAGGAGGCGGAGGCTGGAGCGAGCCGAGATCGCCCCACTGCACTCTAGTGGATGACAGAGCAAGACTCCATCTCAAAAACAAAAACCCAAAAAACAAAAAACAAAACTGACAAGGCATAGTGGCACACGCCTGCAATCCCAGCACTTTGGAAGGCTGAGGGGTGGGAGGAGCACCTGAGGCCAATAGTTTGAGACCAGCCTGGACAACACAGCAAGATCTCTACAAAATAAAACTAAAAACAGTAGCTGGTGTGATGGTGCATACCCCTAGCCATTTTGTAGGCTGAGGCAAGAGTAGTTTGAACTCAGGGCTTTGTGGTTACAAGGAGCTGTGATCATACCACTGTACTTCAGCTTGAGTGACAGAGTGAGACTCTGTCTCAAAAATAAAAAATTAACCAAGATGCCTGGGCCTCACCCCAGACCTGCCAAATTTGTATCTCCAGGGAGGGGCCAAGGCCTGGACATTTTTAATAAGCTCCTCGGATGGCTCTAATTCCTTTACTAACGGAAAATGAAAGTGAGAGGCCAGTGGGTTTAAGCAACATTTCCAAGGTCACTTGAATCCACAGGCCAAAAACCAGCATTAGTTCAAGTTCTTCAGATTGCAAGTAACAGATTCTGGCCACGATTGGGAACAGTTCTGGCTGGCAGGGCTCCAACATGCTGCAGTCTCCCTGAGCACTGCGCCCCACTGCTGCCGCTGTAAGGCATCTGCACACAGGCCAGCTGGGAAGGAAGTCTCTCACAGCTTCGTGGACACAAGCAATGCTGGCTCAGTGAAGCTGGACCAGGGTGACCAAGAGGCACCTGTACAGGCGACAGGTCCAGTCGGCAGAAGGGGATTAACGAGATAACAGACCCAGGCTGGGACACCAGCATGAACTGGCTTCCTCTGCCCCCAAACAATCCATGTCAGGGTCCCCATGTCCACTCCATCCCAACCTTGCGTCTCACAGATGTGCACCACGAATCCAGCAAATCAGGCCAAAGAATTTCCACAGCTCACTGCAGACCTTCTCCATTTGGGTCCTGTCAGGCCCTGCTCAAGAGCCTCCAATAACACCCACTGCCCATGGAATTAGCCACAAACTCTTCAGCCTGAGAGTCAAGATCCTCCAAAGATGACCCAAAGGACATCTCAAATCTTCTCTTTCCCAGAACACCCTTTCTGCGTCCTTCACTCCTAGAGGTTCACTGCTAGGATTTGGAGCCTAGAAGTCCACGGAGCTAATGGCTCACAGTTCTCAGGGTGGTCCCCAGCAGCAGACAGTCCTCCCAGGCAGCACGGAGGAGCACTCTTCCCTACCCAGAAACACTGTGCCAAACCTCTTTACTTGCTGGTCACTGAAAATGCCCATTGAGTCTGAAGTCCCAGTTCAAATACTGTCCATCACAGAAACCAGGTTGGGGCCTGCATCTTTTTCATGGCTGCGTCTATAACCTCCTACCCTGCTCTTCTTTTGGTCATTTAACTTTTAGTCACTTAACTCCAAAAACAGCTTCACTCATTTCCTTTTTTTTGAGACAGGGTCTTACTCTGTCACCCAAGCTGGAGTGCAGTGGCACAATATCAGCTCACTGCAACCTCCACCTCCTGGGCTCAAGCGGTGCTCCCATCTCAGCTTCCTGAGTAGCTGGGATTACTGGTGTGATCCACCAAAGCTGGCTAATTTTTTGTAGTTTTGGTAGAGATGGGGTTTCATCATGTTTCTCAGGATGGTCTCAAACTCCTGAGCTCAGGTGATCCACCTGCCTCGGCTTCCCAAAGTAGTGGGATTACAGGTGTGAGCCACCATGCTCAGCTAGCTTCACTCATTTCTGTTCCCTCTGCAAATCCAACACAATGTAGGATATCCTATGATGCTCATTAAAAATGTTTTTTGAGACAGGGTCTTGTTATATCACCCAACCTGGAGTGCACTGGCACGATCACAGCTCACTGCAGCCTCAACCTCCCAAGTAGCTGGAACTATAGGCACATGCCACCACCCTGGCTAAGTTTTTGTATTTTCATAGAGATGGGGTTTCACGGTAATATCCAAGCTGGTCTCAAACTCCTGAGCTCAAGCAATTTACCCACCTCAACCTCCCAAAGTACTGGGATTATAGGCATAAGGCACCATCCTTGGCCCATTTAAATTTTTTTGTTTACATTTTAATATTTACAACAACTCTACAGAGGCCAGGCATGGTGGCTCTCTGTAATCCCAGCACCTTGGGACGCTATGGCAGGAGGCTTGCTTGAGGCCAGGAGTCCAAGACCAGCCTAGGCAATATACCAAGACTATGTCTATACCATCTTTTTTTTTTTTTTTTAAAATTAGCTAGGCGTGGTGTTGCATGCCTGTAGTGTCCTAGCTACTTGGGAGGCTGAGATGGGAAGATGGCTTGACCTTGGAGTTTGAGGTTACAGTGAGCCATGATCACTCCACTGCACTCCAGCCTGGCCAACTGAGTGAGACTCTGTCTCTAAAACACAAAAACAAAAACAGCTCTACAGAAGTATGCTGACATACCACGAAATGCACACATTTAAAGTACATAATTAGGTAAGCTTTGACATCTGCATACACTTACTAAGCCACTGCCACATCTCCCTTTTGAAATTTCTGTCAGGCCTTCAGTAAGCACTGATTGTGTTAGCATTTTCTTTTTCTTTCTTTCTTTTTTTTAACCATTCTAAAACATTCTTATTTTTTCTTTTTTTTTTTTTGGGACAGAGTCTCACTCTGTTTCCCAAGCTAGAGTGCAGTGGCGCTATCTGAGCTCACTGCAACCTCTGTCTCCAGGGTTCAAGCGATTCTCCTGTGTCAGCCTCCCAAGTAGCTCGGATTACAGGTGCACACCACCACACCCAGCTGATTTTTGTATTTTTAGTGGAGATGGGGTTTTGCCATGTTGGCCAGGCTGGTCTCAAACTCCTGACCTCAGGTGATCTGCCCACCTTGGCCTCCCAAATTGCAGGGATTACAGGCGTGAGCCACCACACTCAGCCTGTGTTAGCATTTTTAAATATTTTATATAAATGAGGTTTTTTTGGACACAGGGTCTTGCTCTGTCACCCAGGCTGGAGTGAAGTGACAGCCATCATGACTCACTACAGTCTCTGCCTCCTGGGCTCAAGGGATCCTCCCACCTCAGCCTCCCAAGCAGCTGGGACCACAAGCATGCACCACCACACTCAGCTACTTTTTGTATCTTTTGTACAGATGGGGTTTTGCCATGTTGCTCAGGCTGGTCTCAAACTCCTGGGCTCAAGTGATCTGTTCACTTCGGCCTCCCAGGTGTTGGGATTACAGGCATGAGCCACTGCACCTGGCCAAATTTTATATAAACAAAATGATACAGTATGTATTCTTTGTCTGGCATCTTGACTCAGCATAATTATTTCATCAAATCTGGACAACTTTCAGCTGTATTTCTTCTTTAAATCTTTTTTTCCTGGCACCCTTCTTCCTTCTTTTAAGACTTTGATTTAATTTATGTGAGGCCACTTGAAGGGGTCTGTGCTCACTGATTCTCTGAACATTTGCCAGTCTGTTTTCTCTCTGGGCTTCAATGTGGATGGGTTTTTCACTGCTGTGTCTTCAAGCTCACTACTCTTTTCTTCTGCAATTTCTGTGCTGCCATTAATCTCATCCAGTGTATTTTTCAGCTCAGGCATTGCAATTGTAATCCCTACAAGTTTGATTGAAGTTTTGTTTTTGTTTTTTTTTTAGAGGTGAGGTCTTGTCATTTTGCTCAGGCTCATCTTGAACTCCTGAGCTCAAGCAACTTCCTCAGCTCAGCCTCCCAAAGTGCTGGGATTTCAGGCATGAGCCACTACACCCAGCCTGGGGCGTTTTTGTTGTTGTTGCCGTTGTTTCGAGATGGAATTTCGCTCTTGTTACCTAGGCTGCAGTCCAATGGCACAATCTCAGCTCATCGCAATCTCTGCCTCCCAGGTTCAAGCGATTCTCCTGCTTCAGCCTCCCAAGTAGCTGGGGTTACAGGCATGTGCCACCACACCTGCTAATTTTGTATTTTTAGTAGAGACGGGGTTTCACCATGTTAGGCTGATCTCAAACTTCTGACCTAAGGTGATCCACCCGCCTCAGCCTCCTAAAGTACTGGGATTATAGGCATGAGCCACCATGCCTGGCCTGTTTTTTTTTTTTTTTTTTTTTTTTTTTTGAGACAGAGTCTTGCTCTGTCACCCAGGCTGGAGTCCAGTGATGCAATCTCAGCTCACTGCAACCTCTGCCTCCCAGGTTCAAGCGATTCTCCTTCCTCAGCCTCCTGAGTAGCTAGGATTCCAGGTGTGCACCACTACGCTTGGCTAATTTTTGTATTTTTAGTAGAGATGAGGTTTTGCCATGTTGGCCAGGCTGGTCTTGAACTCCTGACCTCAGGTGGTCTGCCCACCTCAGCCTCCCAAAGTGCTGAGATTGTAGGTGTGAGCGCTGTGTGCCTTGCCTAGCCTGAAGTTTTTGTATCTCCCATTTTTCTGTTTAACAGGTTGAATCTCTCTACTAGCTTCTTGAATACATAAGGGTATAACAACTGTTTTAATGTCCTGTCTATGAATCTTACCATCTGTATCATTTCTGGGTCAGCTCCTATTGATGGATTTCTTCCCCCTTCATTGGAAGTTGTATTTTCCTGCTTCTCTGCTTGCCGGGTAAATGTTAACTGGTTGCCCATGTGAATTCTACCTTGTTGATGTTGGATATTTTTGCAATCTGTAAATATTCTTGAGCTTTGTCCTGGGATGCTGTTAAGTTACTCTGAAACAGTCTGATTCTGTGGAGTCTTGCTTTTAAGCTCCGGTAGGTAGGACCAGCGCTGCATTTAGTGTCAGGCTAGTTCTGCTCCATATCTGAGGCAAAATGCTCCTGGGTATATGACCTACTTACGGGTGCATGTGATCCATCCAGCAGAAGACCCCCTGGCTGGTCACAGGAAATTGTGTCACAGGCTTCTTCCTCAAACATGGTCTAACCAGGCCACTTGCCTGGCTTCAAGCTCTTCAAGCTTTTCAGGAGCAATGCCAGTGTACCAGCTCAGGACTCCCTGCTCTGGCCTGTGCTGGTCTCCCAGTATAGCCCCTTCCTGCACCCTGGGCAAGGGTGCCTTCTGCTGAGTGCCTATACTTCCTGTCTTCACTGCTTGAAATACCCTCTGTCCTGCCTGCCACACTGCTACTTGCCTTTCTTGTACCAGTGCCGCCTCCTTTGAGATCCTCCGACCACTCCAAGGCCCCCTCCAGCTGGATTCATGGCATTCTACCCACAGCTCTAGAAGCACAGGGGCCAGGAGTCTGCATGTGTGTCTCTAGGGTAGCCTGTGAGCGTCCCTGGATGGGACTGCCTTTGCTGCTGCTCCATATACTGTGGGCCTTGAGGATGAGGGTCTGAGGAGTCCAGGCACAACCACTGGCCACCCTGAGACCAGGAACCTCGCTTTTGCCAGGTCTTGCTTTCCTCACCTGCAGAGGTTGAGTGGCAAGGTTACGTGTTTTCCAGTCTCCTTCTGGCTCTAAAATTCTTGGGGAGAGGGAAGGAGGGACCTACTAGGATTCAGCTTTATATGAGCTGGGTAGGTCAGAGATGTGCCTTGGAGAAGAAAGGCTGTTCACTGACCCACAGAAGATGGGTCCCTTGTAAAATACACATATTCTTCTCCTCGGTTATGAAAAAAAATTTCTGCCGGTTATGGGAAAATAGGGTAAATAGAGAAGAGTATTGTAATCACTCATGATCCCTGGATCAAAACAGTCATCTTTGCTGTAGTTTCTTCCAGGTTTTCAGTGGGAAGTTACTTTTTATTTATTATTATTTTATTTATTATTTATTTTTAAATTCATTTTTAAGTGATGGCTTTTTTTTTTTTTTTTACTGTACTTCAGGTGCTGGGGTACACATGCAGATCATACGGGACTGTTGCGTAGGTAAACACACGGCAAGGTGGTTTGCCCTCTCCATCCCGTGACCTATATCTGCCATTTCTCCCCATGTACTTTTTATGTTTATTAATTGAGTAAGACAGGGTCTCGCTCTGTTGCCCAGGCTGCAGTACAGTGGTGCAATCACAGCTCACTGCAGCCTTGACCTCCTGGGCTCAAGTGATCCTCCCACCTCAGCCTCCTGAGTAGCTGGGACCATAGGTCTAAGCCACCACACCTGGCTAATTTTTAAAATTACTTGTAGCGATAGGATCTCACTATGTTGCCTAGGCTGATTTTGAACACCCAGGCTCAAGTGATCCTCCCACTTTGGCCTCCCAAAGTGCTGGGACTATAGGCATGAGCCACTGCACCCAGCCCCATGGGATTTTAGTTTTGTTTTACAAAATTGGAAGCACACCATAGCTTCCATTTCAGAGTCCACCGTAAGCACAGTAAGAACAGACGCCTCTTCTACTCAAGCACATGGGGCATACAGAATGAGAAAATTCACACCAACTATGCTTGCCTGAGAGGTACCTCTAACACGGACAGAAAATTCTCTAACTCGAACAGCAAACTCCAGACTCTGAAGATGGTAAACACACTATAAATATTTTCTTCAAACCCTTCCAAGTGTTAGCAAGTCTGAAAACTGAGCCATTTGTTTTGAGTACTTTGTTAAAACTTTACTGCAAAACTACTACAGAAGGGGTGTCTTCCCAGAGAAGAGAATAAGAGAAACTAAGCAGAGAAGCTGACACTAATTTTAAGATTTCTGTGGCTTCACTTCATTCATGTGCCATGAGCATCTATCCCCACCTCCATTTCTACTTCCACTGCAAATACATCCTCTGTGCAGATGAAGAAGCTCATGTCGAAGAACAAATAAGGTAGAAAGACGTTAAACATAATCAAAATATGTACCCACCCATTCTCCAATCCTCAGAGTCAACCAGTTCATCCCATATTCCAGTCCTCTGAGTGAACCCCCGTCTCTCCTCACTCCTGGACTCATTTTCAGGACCCTCTGCCATTTAAAGATTTGAGGGTGTAGGTTTTGTCCTAAAATACCACGTGTGAGGTCCCTGAGCCTAGGACATGTTGCCATAACCTGGCGCTTGCTGCCATCCTGCAGTTGGTCCTGGCCCAGGCCATGGACTTCAGAGCCACGGGAGGGGCAGAGGCAGGTGTCACATGCCTGGGTCTATGTCCCAGTCCTGCTGCCTGCCTGCTATGAGGCTGCAGGCAATTTTCTGAACCTCTGAGCTAGGGTTTTCTCCTATGTCAAATGGGGACAGAAGCAGCCACTCCCCAGGCTGATGTGAGGACTGATGGATAGGTGTGCTTCAGGCATTAACCTGGCACAAGGTGAGTGCATGGCAGCAGAGCCTGTCTTCACTTCTGATCTCAGCAACAACCGTCAGTGCCAGCAGCCCGGGAGAAGCGCCTTCCTCAGCCCCGGGGAGCCTCAGCAGGGGTAGCACCTGCGAGCTTGGGGCCTGGGTCCCTGCCTGGGCTTGGCACACACCAGGTTTGGGTTCCTGGGCAAGTTGATCAACTGTCTGGGTAACAGATTTCCTTGTAAAGTAGGGAGAACTATTCTATTTTCTGACTTTCCTATTTTCTGAGGTAAAAAAGGGTTAAGGATAAGGCAGTGCTTGGCAAAGTGCAGTAGAAAGATCTATGCTCATGTGAAGCCTGATTTCTTTCCCACAGAAACCAACACGAAAAGCAGTTTGTATCTACAGAATCCATGGCAAAGTGAATGTCTTCTATAGCACACTAAAAGCTAACTGAATGAGAAAATGTGGCTCTATTCAGCAGAACTACTTGAAATAGTTAATGCTTAACATCCCATTTAGCAATCACTACTTTATTCAGAGCACAGCTCTGAGGTCCTTTCATGTGAATTTGTTCTATTTTGGCCATTTTCCTGGGCAAAGCTGTTGATCACCACAGTCAATAGATCACTTTAAGCAAAGTTCTCTTCCCCCATATTAGCTCTGCTTCCTAGAGGTTATTCTCGAGTCTACATGGAGACAGGGACAGGAATTTGTGGTTGGACACAGTTCTCCACATCACCCTTTTGCTAGGTACCTATGTGGCCCCATGGCTGCAGAGGGGTGCACATAAGCAGAGGCAAGGGTGGCTCCAGCCCCACTGAGGGCTGAGCCTGGCAGCTCACTGCCTGCCCTCCTCTCCTGCATCCTGGCCTCTGGCTTGCTGGGAAAAGGAGGAGGCAAGGCATACGGGCGCTCAACCCACTCAACAACGTTCTTTGCCACAACATGTCCTGCAAATCTTGCTCTTGCACTCAGCAGCCCTTCACTAACACTGGCCTGCCTCTGGACTGGGATCCTACAAACTTCATTGTCCAGTGTCACCACAGGTCTTCCAGATGTATGTGAAAACTGTGACAAATACTCCTTGGAGCTACCAGAGGAATATCTCCATCAAGCTAAGCACTGTGCACAAGAATGTGTAGAGGAAGTAACAGAGTGGAAATAGAAGAAACAGAGAACGGAAAAACAACAGAGATAAAGCAAGAAAACCAAAAGGAGGTGTTTTGAAAAGAGTGGCAAAATCGACAAACCTTTAGCTAGTCTGACTAAGAAAAAAATGAGAGAAGATTCAAATTATTATTATTATTCGAGTCTTCTGTTGCCCAGGCTGGAGTACAGTGGCAACTGGCAATAAAACTGGCAATCACAGCTCACTGCAGCCTTGAACTCCTGGGCTCAAGCAATTCTCCTACCTTAGCCTCCTGAGTAGCTGGGACTACAGGTGCACTACCAGGTCCAGGTTATTTTATTTATGTATTTATTTTGGTGGAGATGACGTCTTGCTATGTTGCCCAGGCTGGTCTTGAACTCCTAGGATCAAGTAGTCTTCCTGCCTCAACCTTCCAAAGCGGGATTACAGACATGAGCCACTGTGCCCAGCCAAGTCAAATTATTAAAATCAGAAAGAGGGGACATTACCACCAACTTCACAGAAATAAAAAGTATTGCAGAAGAATACTATGAACAATTGGATCCCAATAAATTAGATAAACTAGATGAAATGAACAAATTCCTAGAAAAAATAAAACACTCAGATTGAATCAAGAAGAAATACAGGCCGGACGCAGTGGCTTATGCCTGTAACCCCAGCTACTTGGGAGGCTGAGGCAGGAGACTTGCTTGAACCTGGGAGGGGGAGGTTGCAGTGAGCTGAGATGGCACCATTGCACTCCAGCCTGGACAACAAAAGCGAAACTCCATCTCAAAAAAAAAAAAAAAAAAAAAAAAGAGAAAGGAAGAAGAAGAAGAAAGAAGAAAGAAGAAGAAGGAGGAGGAGGGGGAGGGGGGGGAGGGGGAGGGGGAGGAGGAGGAGGGGGAGGAGGAAGAGGAAGAAATAGAATAGAAAATGCTGAATGAACAGGCTGGGCACAGTGGGTCATGCCTATAATCCTAGCACTTTGGGAGGCTAAGGCAGGTAGATCATTTGAGGTTAGGAGTTCAAGACTAGCTTGGCCAACATGGTGAAACCCTGTCTCTACTAAAAATACAAAAATTACCCAGGTGTGGTGGTGCATGTCTGTAGTCCCAACTACTAGGGAGGCTGAGGCAGGAGAACTGCGTGCACCAGGGAGATGGAGGCTGCAGTCAGTTGAGATCATGCCAATGCACTCCAGCCTGGGTGACAGAGCGAGACTCCAACTCAAAAAAATAAATAAATAAAATAAAAAATAAATAAATAAATAAAAAATTCTGAATAGACCTGTAAGGAATAAAGAAATTGAACCAGTAATCAAAAAAATTTCCCACAAAAAATGCTGAGGCCTACATGGCTACATGAATTCATGGATGGGATGATGAATCCTAACAAATGTTAAAAAATAACACCAATTTTTCAGAAACTCTTCCCAAAAGCAGAAAAGAAGGAAACACTTCCCAATGCATTCTATGAGGCCAGCATTACCTTGATACCCAAACCAGACAAACACATGAAAAGAAAACCAAAGACCAATATCTCTCATGAATACAGACACAAAATTCTCAATAAAACTTTAGCAAACCAAATCCAGCAACATATACATACAAAGGATTACATGTCATGACCAACTGGGATTTATCCCAGGAATGAAAATGTGTTTCAACATATAAAACTCCACCAGTATAATGTATCATATTAATAATGGAAAAAACCCACATGACCATCTCATTAGGCATAGAAAAAGCATTTGACAAAACCCAACACCCTTTCATCATAAAAAACACTCAACAAACTAGGAACAGAAAGGAACTCCTAGAATTCCTTCTAGAGATGGAAGGGAACTTCAACTTAATAAAGGGAACCTAAGAAAACACAAAGCTCGCATTGTGTGTGTGTGTGGGTGTGTGTGTATACATTATTTTTTTTTTGAGATGGAGTTTTGCTCTTGTTACCCAGGGAGTGGAATGGGCGATCTCAGCTCACCATAACCTCCGCCTCCCAGGTTCAAGTGATTCTCCTGCCTCAGCCTCCCGAGTAGCTGGGATTACTGGCATGCACTGCCACACCCGGCTAATATTGTATTCTGAGTACAGACGGGGTTTCTCCATGTTGGTCAGGCTGGTCTCAAACTCTTGACCTCAGGTGATCCGCCCACCTCAGCCTCCCAAAGTTCTGGGATTATAGGCATGAGCCACCTCGCCCAGCTGCTCACAACATATTTAATGGTAAAAAACTGGATGCCTTTCCCTTAAGATCAGAAACAAGACAAGAATACCCACTCTCACCACTTCTATTCAACACTGTACTAAAAATTCCAACCAGGGCAATCAGGCAAGACAATAAAATAAAATACATCCAGAGAGGAAAGAGGAAGTAAAATTATCTCTATTGGCAGCCCATATTAGCAGCCATGATCTCATCTATGGAAAATGCAAAGGAATCTACAAAAACTTGTTAGACCCAATAAACAAGTTTAGCAAGGTTGCCAGACATAAGATCAATATACAAAAATCTATACTAGCAATGAGCAATCTGAAAATGAAGAAAACAATTACATTTACAATAGTATCAAAAGAAATAAAGAACTTAGAAATAAACTTAACAAAAACAGTATAAAACATATACTCTGAAAGCTACAGAACATTGGTGAAGGAAAGTAAAGAAGATCTAAATAAATGGAAAGAAATCCCATGTTCACAGACTGGAACATTTTCCAAATTGTTCTACTGATTCAACACAATTCCTTTCAAAATTCCATTTTTTTTTTCCCAGAAATTGACAAACTTATTCTAAAATTCACATGGATGTAGGAGGGACTTCATGTAGCCAAAACAATCTTGAAAGAGAAAAAGTTGGAGGACTCATACTTCCTGATTTCAAAATTTACGACAAAGCTAACTAATCAGGACAGTGTGGGATAAGGATAGACACACAGTTCACTGAGAGTGCAGTAGTAACCCCTTATATTTATGATCAACTGATTTTTGACAAGGGTGTTAAGATAAGTTAATGCGGACAGAATAGCCTTTTCGATAAATGGTGCTGGTACAATTGGATATCCACATGTAAAAGAATTCATTTGGATACATATCTTATACCATATACAAAAATTAACTCAAAATGGATGACGCATTTAATGTAAGAGCTAAAGCTATAAAACTGCTGGAAGACAACAGGGGTAAATCTTTGTGACCTTAGATTAGGCAACTAAAAGTAGAAGCAACTGAAGAAAAAATAAACTGGACTTCATCGTAAAAATAAAAATATTTGTCCATCAAAGATCATAGAGAAAGTAAAAGACAATGCACAGAATGGAAGAAAATACTTGCAAATCATATATCTCATAATGGTCTAGTACCCAGAATACATAAAGAACTCATATAAAACTCAACAATAAGGGCTGGGTGCAGTGGCTCATGCCTATAATTCCAGCATTTTGGGAGGCTAAGGCAGGTGGATCACCAAAGGTCAGTAGTTTGAGACCAGCCTGGCCAATATGGTGAAACCCCGTCTCTACCAAAAATACAAAAAAAATTACCTGGGCATGGTAGCACGTGCCGGCAGTCTCAGATACTTGGGAGGCTGAGGCAGGGGAATTGCTTGAACCCAGGAGGTAGAGGTTGTAGTGAGCCAAGATTGCACCATTGTACTCCAGGCTGGGCAACAAGAGCAAAACTTTGTCTCAAAAGAAAAAACAAATTGGATAAAATTTGTTTTTGGTGAGGATGGGAAAAACAACAACTCTTGTGTCTTGCTGGTGGAACATAAAATGGTGTGGCCACTGTGAAAAATACTTTGACATCCTTAAAAAGTTCAACATGGCCAGGCATGGTGGCTCGTGCCTATAATCCCAGCACTTTGAGAGGCTGAGGCAGGCAGATCATGAGGTCAGGCATTTAAGACCAGTCTGACCAATATGGTGAAACCCCGTCTCTACTAAAAATACAAAAATTAGCCAGGTGTGGTGGCACACGCCTGTAGTCCTAGCTACTGGGGAGGCTGAGGCAGGAGAATCACTTGAACCTGGGAGGCAGAGGTTGTAGTGAGTTGAGATCGCCCTACTGTACTCAACTGGACGAGAGGGAGACTTCGTCAAAATATTAATAATAAGTTCAACACAGAATCCCCATATGACCTGCAATTCCACTTACAGGCAGACACGCAATAGAACTGAGAACATACATCCTCCCTAAAGACTTGCACACAAATGCTGACAGCAGCATTATTCACAGTAGCCAATAAGCAGAAACAATCCAAATGTCCATCCACTGGTGAAATGATAAACTGATGTAGCCTATCCGTACAACAGAACCGTTATTTAGTGGAAAAAAGTAATTAAGAACCGATATATCTACAACATGGCTGAACTCTGAAACATGATACAAAGTGAAAGATGTCAGATAAAAAAGGCCACATATTATGTGATCCAATTTATATAAAATGTCTAGAATAGGCAAAGCCATAGAACGAGAAAGTAGATCAGTGGCTGCCATGGGCGGAGGGGCTGGGGGTTCTGTGAGAGCAGGAAGTGACTGCTAATGGGTAGGGGTTTTCTTTTTTTTTGGAGTGATGAAACATTCTGGAATTGGCTAGTCCTAACTGTTGCACACTCTGTGAATATGCTAGAAACCCTGAGCTGCTGGAAAATCAGGCCCTTCTAAGAAAAAGAAAAAATAAAAATAAAAATAAACCCTGAGCTGCATACTGTAGAAGGCTGAATTTTTATGCTACTCAGGTTATAACTTAAAAGGAAGAATATAAAGGGTTAGAAGGAAAAAAAGGAACGTATTGACAGTGATGTGTCAGAGGAGTCCACTTGGGTGAAGGTAACCAGAGAATTTAAGAATAATGAAACTAACGACAAGTGGCTTGCTCTTCATCATCACTGCACCCCAGTAGTGCTGAACAATGGCAGTAAAAAAGGCTCCTCTCTGTAGGGTGGACTGCTCCCTGTATGCCACTGTGAGTATGTCACTGTGTGCAGAGGGAAAAAGGAGCATGCGTTATAATTCATTATGTACAACCTCATGTTTGCACAGTGCTGTATCATTTGCAAAGTGCTGTCAGAGACGTTATCATCCCCATAAACCTGTGGAGGAGGAAGACCCAACAATGAGGACGAGAAGCCTCCCTGTGGCCATGACTGCTAGTGGTGGCCTCCACAGAGCTCTGGAGCCGAATACTGGTTTCAGTAAAGGGTTTCCCACCAGCCACACTCCCCAGGGCTGATGGGGGGGACTGGTGTCCTCATGCCTGAGGCCTCGCCATGCCCAAAACGTGGATAGTTACCCACAAAGGCATTTACCCGACTCTGTCTCTTTCCTGACTCCACTGAAGGTTTCTCTGCCCAAAAAGGAACCATTCCACCCTCCCCACTGCTGTGTCCACATACGGCACCTTCACCTGTTTCCCAGCAGTTACCAAAGGGGCCTAGCAGGAGTCTGGGAAAACAAGTCTCAGAAAACCACAGCCCCTAAAAAAAAAACAAAAAAGGGAAAAAAAAAAAAAAAAAAAAGAATAGAAAACCACAGCCCCTAGTTATGAACTGCAACAGAAATCAATTCAGCATGGGAACCACGTCTGTGGGATCTTCAAGGGTAACTAGATAGTACATTAAAATCAGATTTCTGCTCGTGAGCTGAGTGCTGGAAGAGTCAGGAGAGCACAGACGCTCTCCTGGGATGCACTGTCAGCTGAAACACAGCAGGAGCTGGCCAGGGGTGGGCAGGGCAGGAAATGGAATTTCTTTAACTGGGAGAGGCACTTGGCATTTTCTCCATGATGAGAATCGAAGTGACTTTTACTTTCTTCTTTATACTTTTGGGTACTGATTTATTATCACTATTATTATTATAAAATAGAGGTTCCAATATATATAGACAGATTTAAAAACTAATATTCACTTAGTAAAAAGTCAGAAACAAAATACTTTTATTTTGAAAGAGAAAAAATATGTGTTGATTCCTAATCTGTTCAGCTCTAAACTTCACAAATACCAAATTCCAACTGTGATGTCTGTGAGCAAGAGTGTGGAGACCCTGGGGACATGGCTCCTGGCATTTGCTGGGAAGCCTCTAGAGGCTGTGGGGATCCTTTTTCCCAGTCCCAGCATCCTCACAGTTTCTGTCTTACTGTGGAGTGAGTTCCCACCAGCTAACTTCTGCTTACCTGGACAGGTGGCTCAATCATTATCCAGGCTGGAAGCATGAGACTGGGATTGAGAGGCTGAGTCCCCACACGGAAGTAGACTCCACCCCTGGAATCACAGGCCCAGATGTGCTGATTTCCACATGCCAAGCTTGTCAACTTTACAGCTCCTATAGACAAAGAAAAGTACACACATTGTAATTACCTTTTGTACAATGACTAATCTTTCATCTAATCTATGAACTTTGATTTTCTACTTCAAAGAAAGAAAGAGGCTGCATTTGCAACTGAACTTGGACACTAAGTCATCTGATCTGCCCCAGTCCATCCACATCGGCTATGTGGACGTGGCTGGGCTTGAGAACGTAACTCATCAGAGTTATGACAGCCTTTGGCCACTCTGCCACCTGCCAGATACCACACAGCACCCCTTCCAGGCAACAGGCAAAGCAGTCAAGATGCTGCCAGCACAGTGTCCTGAACCACCAAGCCCTGGGATTAGTATCTCCATGTGGGTCCCATCACCAGCTTCCTCAGACACGTGACTAATGCCAGTAAATTCTGGATCTGGAGAGAGGGAACTCATATTTACAGATAATCTTGATCTTAATTAGAATTCAACTGACTGGGCACAGTGGCACACACCTGTAATCTTAGCATTTCTGGAGGTCATGGGGGGTAGATCGGTTAAAACCAGAAGTTTACGACCAATTTGGGCAGCATAGTGAGACCCTGTTTCTACAAAATACGTACATGAGTTGGGCATGGTGGCACACGCCTGTAGTCCCAGCTACTCAGGAGGCTGAGATCACTTGGCCCCAGGAAGTCGAGGCTGCAGTGAGCCATGATGGTGCCACCGCACTTGAGCCTGGGTGACTGAGGCCTCATCTCAAAAAAAAACAAAAAAAAAACAAAACCAAGTCTCCCAAATAATATTCATTTTTATTTCTTTATTTCTCATTGCTATTGAGACTGATTGTAAGAGGAAAGGAAATGGGAAGTTTTTAGAAAATAGAAATTACATCTGATAATAGTCTGGCTAAAAGAACAGCAGTCAACAGTTCCTGAGTAGCTACTGTGGACAGGCTGTCAGCCATGTCTTCATACACTCACCTCAATCCCCACAACAGTGATGAGTATTGTCCCACTTTACCCATGGGACCACTGGGACTCTGCCGAGGGCCGCATGGCAGGAGGCAGCCAGTCAAGGAGGCAGAGGAGGACCTACGATTTGGACCCGGGTCAGCCTGGCTCCTCTGAATCAGCAACCTCTGACCTCTGAGACTTTCCCTACAACGCAATGCACAGATCTTCAGGGCTAAGTCCAATTCGATGTTTTTGTTTTGTTTTTCAGACAGAGTCTAGTTCTGTCATCTAGGCTGGCATTCAGTGGCGCAATCTCGGCTCACTGCAACCTCCACCTCCTGGGTTCAAACAATTCTCATGCCTCAGCCTCCTAAGTAGCTGGGATTACAGGCATGCGCCACCATGCCCAGCTAATATTTGTATTTTTAGTAGAGACGGGGTTTCACCAGTTGGCCAGGCTGGTCTTGAACTCCTGACCTCAAGTGATCAACCGACTTCAGCCAAAGTGTTGGGATTACAGGTGTAAGCCACCACGCCCACCCCAAAGTTTTGAACAACTTTGTCACCCCAAAAAGTTCCCGCAACTCCCTTCTAGTCAATGCCCTCTACCCTGAGGCAACTGCTGAACTGACTTCTTTTTTGAGACAGAGACTTGCTCTGCTGCCCAGGCTTGAGTGCAGTGGTGTAATCTTGGCTCATTGCAACCTCTGCCTCCTGGGTTTTTTTTTTTTTTTGAGACAGTCTCGCTCTGTTGCCCAGGCTGAAGTGCAGTGGTATGATCTCTGCTCACGGCGGTCTCAGCCTCCCGGCTTCAAGCAATTCTCCTGCCTCAGCTTCCGAGTAGCTGGGATTACAGGCACCTGCCACCACGCCCAGCTAATTTTTACATTTTTATTAGAGATGGGGTTTCACCATGTTGGCCAGGCTAGTCTCCTGACCTCAGGTGATCCACCCGCCTCGGCCTCTCAAAGTGCTGGGATTATGGGCGTGAGCTGCCGTGCCCAGCCTGTTGAACTGACTTCTATCCCACAGGTGAGTTCAGTCTATTTTAGAGGTTCCCAGAGCAGAATCACAGCATACACGCTCTGGCGTCGGGCTTCCTTCACGCAGCGCCATGCAGGGAAGTGTTACCACGGTGCCACTCCTCTTCATTGCCACACATGACTTCACTGCACACACAACAAGGCAAGGTTCTCCATTCACCTGCTGATGAACTATGCACTATTAGCAGCAACATGGCCATAATCACTCTCGTGGGAGGCTTTTTCTTTTTTGAACATGTGTTGATTTCCTTGAATAAATGCCTGGAAGTAGACTTGCTAGCTGTAGGATAGGTGCCTGTTTCACTTTTTTTTTTTTTTTTTTTTTTTTGAGACAGAGTCTCACTTTGACACCCTGGATGGAGTATACTGGCACAATCTTGGCTCACTGTAACCTCCACCTCCCACATTCAAGTGATTCTCATGCTTTAGCCTCCCAAGTAGCTGGGATTAAAGGCACCCGCCACCACAGCTGGCTTTTATTTTTTTTTAGCAGAGACAGGGTTTTGCCTTGTTGACTAGGCTGGTCTTGAACTCCTGACCTTAGGTGACCCACCCGCCTCAGCTTCCCAAAGTGCTGGGATTACAGGTGTGATCCACTGTGCCCAGCCTGTTTCACTTGTAAAGAAACCACCAGTTTCTGGAATGGCTGTCCTATGCTCACGCCCACAGCCCTGTCTGTGAGTTCTGGCTACCTGCACCGTTGAACCTTTTCCATGACCGCCATTCTAGGAGGGAGGTTGTATCCTGTGGTGGCTTTAATTTGCCTTTCCCTGCTAAGGAATGACGCTGGGAATCTTTTAATATGCTATGGGCATCTGCATATCTTCTTTTGTGAATGCATGTTCAAGTCTTTTGCTCATTTAAAAATGGACTGTCTCCTGACTGCTGAGTTACGGGAGTTCTCTGTATGTCGCAGGCACCAACCTTGTTTCAGATATGTGCGTTGTGAATCTGTGGTTTGCTTTATTTTCTTAATAGTGTTTTTTGATAAGCAGTTTTTATCTTTGATGGGTTATTTTGACTTTCAACCATGGAATAATAGGTGTACAGCTCCATTAGCTGGTGGTGCTACCGGAGGAGGGCAGGCGGAGGGCGCCCCACACTGGCTGCAGAACCAGGAGGTGCTGCCCCTGCACAGCTGTCACTGGTATCAGATGACAGCCCACAGAGTGCGGCAAAACACAGAGCCACGACTGCCACGTGAACATCTCGTCATGTGCCTGCAGTTACAACATCAACCTAAAACTATTAATTCACTGCTATAAAAAATTATCATTATTCCTTTGTGTATTTTCTAAAGATGACAATTTCTCTATTCCAAGAATTAACTGTATTTACTCCTTCCTTGATCTTGTACAGAATATTTTACTAGGGAGTTTAAAAGAACTCCCTGGAACTCTAATATTACATATGCAAAGATCTGTACCAGTCAAAATAAAGTATCTTCAGCAGCAACTCTAGAAATAGCTAAGAAACAAATGCTAATTAAGAAAGAATTTTGGCTGGGCGTGGTGGCTCAAGCCTGTAATCCCAGCACTTTGGGAGGCCGAGGCGGGTGGATCACAAGGTCAACAGATCGAGACCATCCTGGTCAACATGGTGAAACCCCGTCTCTACTAAAAATACAAAAATCAGCTGGGCATGGTGGCGCGTGCCTGTAATCCCAGCTACTTAGGAGGCTGAGGCAGGAGAATTGCCTGAACCCAGGAGGCGGAGGTTGCGGTGAGCCGAGATCGTGCCATTGCACTCCAGCCTGGGTAACAAGAGCGAAACTCCGTCTCAAAAAAAAAAAAAAAAAAAAAAAAAAAACCTGGCCCTAAGAAGAACCACAGGCAGCAGCGATCATGCTAACAGAGTCACGTGGTGACAAAAACATACCGGGCCAGCATCTCAGGGTTGGCAGCAACAACACTGCTGACAGAACACAGAGCTCACATGACACAGTCAACATCCTTTCAGAACATATAGAAAGGACTGCTAGACGATGTGCTCCAGTGTATAAACCAGCTTCTTCCAAACTGAAGAGACAGGTTAAAGATGACAAAGTTGAACTGAGGGCTTTCCTGCCTCAGAGTCTCACCCGGGCCACCTGGACGAATGAGTTGTGAGCCTGTTCCACAGAAGACGTGGTCCGGATGTGGTGAACGTGGTACAGAGACCACTGCCCTCCCCAAACACTCCATGGCTCCCTCACATTCCCTTAGAGTTAGGCAGGATCCCAAAACCAGTTCTGGCAACGGGCTCTGAGCAGAAGGAACCAAGATGGTGGAGCCGCACAGCAAAGCAGGTGGGATCAGGCAGCCACCGCCTGGAGGACCACTGCCCTGGAAGAAGGCAGATGCAGGGCCAGCTTCGCCGGAGCGGGGCCACAGTTCACTGTGTGAAGTTGCTGACATCTGGGGCTTGCTTCTGAAGCACAGTTCAGCCTGGCTGATGCAAACACACTGACATTTTCCTGCCTGTCCCTGTTTTGTCCTTATTTTTTCTTCTGTTTTAAAAAAAATGCTTTAATTACTTTATGCGACAAAGCAGATCTTTTCCCCTTAGGATTATTTCTTAAACATATTATTTTAAAACAAAAAGTGGCATTTATTTGATGCTTTACTATTCATAAAATACTTTTCTACATAAATTACTGAATAATGTAATCTTGTTTGTTACCTAACAGCATAAACTGACACTGAATAGTTCTTCGTTAAATGCTGTGACCTGATAAATTAAATTACAAATTTCATTAGTTTGCAAAACATTCCCATGCCTGACATAATGCATATTTATGTGTATGGGGAAATGAAATGTTATAAGCATCTTAAATATCTGCTAAGTGATGCAAATGTTCTTCCAAAAACTAGGATTATAATAAATCACTACAAAATTCCATATGTGATCTCTACAACTGGGTTAGGAGCTGACCATTTAAGAATTCCTTTAATTTAATCCCATAGCAGCAGTTGCTCTGGTAATTTGTATAGGGGCAGAAAGAAGCAGGATGCTGTATCTTTAAAAAAAATTAAAGGTTTGCTTATAGCCACTACCGGAGATAACAAAAAAAAAAAAGAGAGAAAAAAATTAAAGGTAAAGTCATACTCATTATTTGATACACGAAAGTCATCCTCATCCTTGAAATTAAAATTTCTTTTTTTTTTTTTTTTTTTGAGACAGTCTTGCTCTGTCACCCAGGCTGGAGTGCAGTGGCACAATCTCGGCTCACTGCAACCTCCGCCTCCCAGGTTCCAGTGATTCTTTTTCCTCAGTCATCCAAGTAGCTGGGACTACAGATGTGCACCAGCACGCCTGGCTAATTTTTGTATTGTTAGTAGAGATGAGGTTTCACCATGTTGACCAGGCTAGTCTCAAACTCCTGACCCCAGGTGATCCACCTGCCTTGGCCTCCCAAAGTGCTGAGGTTACAGGCATGAGCCACTGCACCCAGCCTTTTTAAAAAATTTATTTATTATTATTATTTTTTTGAGACAGAGTCTCACTCTGTCACCCAGGCTGGAGTGCAGTGGCATCATCTCAGCTCAGCAGTGGCACAATCTCAGCTCACTGAAGCCTCCGCCTCCTGGGTTCAAGCAATTCTCGTGCCCCAGCCTCCTGAGTAGCTGGGACTACAGGTGTGGGCCACCATGTTGGGCTAACTTTTGTATTTTTAATAGAGATGGGGTTTCGCTATGTTGGCCAGGCTGGTCTCAAACTCCTGGCCTCAAGTGATCCTCCTGCCTCGACCTCTCAAAGTGCTGAGATTACAAGCGTAAGCCACATATCCAGCCTGAAATTAAAATTTCTGCTTGTCATTTCAAGAAGACTGATGATGTTCCAGACCTAACCATGACTTAGTGCTGCCCAAGGTCAACACTGTCCCCAAGGGAGCACAGGTCATGCTGTCGAAGGCTACTTCTATTACTCACACAACCAGGAAGACACTTGCAAAGAAAATACCAGGCTGAAGGAAAGAACACATGTAAATGTATCTCGGACAAGTTTTCATAAACCTAACATCTGCCTCGTGCCCTGGGAAGGCTGATGGCAACTTATAGCAAGAGCTGAGAGTTTTCCCGGGAGGGTGGGAGTCATGTCATCCACCAGGCGGCTGTGTGTGATGACATCCCGTACTTGCGTGGGAGGCAGTTTTATCTTTGATTACCTGTAACAAGGCCAAATATAGGATCAAAACTCACATCCCAGAGTGACTCAGAAATGGAGCTACAAATAGTACTGACTTTCCCGGACATTTTAAATCCTGCTGGTGCAGTGGCATACACCTGTAATCCCAGCACTTTGGGAGGCTGATGTGGGAGGATCGGCGGAGCCCAGAGTTTGAGACCAGCCTGGCCAATATAGTGAGATCCTGTCCAAATTAAAACAAAAATCCTGTTGGGTATGTACTGTCACCAAGTAATTGGTCCCTGCCTGTAAAGTCCCTACATGCTCTATGTGTAAACTTCCAACAAAAATAATGTGAGTCAAACTAAAATAATTGTTTTTGTTTGTTTGTTTTTTAAGAAACAGGATCTTGCTCTGTTGCCTAGACTGGGCTCAACAACTCGGGCTCAAGCAATCCTCCTTCCTCAGCCTCCCGAGCAGCTAGGACTACAGGTGTGCGCCACCATGCTTAGCTCTGAAATGACAGGCAGAAGCAGAGTGCTCGGCGGGAACACAGTAGGAAAGCGCTATGATGGGTTCAGTCACTGAAGAATGTTCAGTGGGGAGGTGGCAACCTCAGCTGAGTCCCAAAGGAAGAAGAGTTGAAGAAAGGAAAGCAGCCCCCGGAAGGAATACTGGGCCACAGGAAGAGAGGCACATGGGCAGCACAAACGTGCATGGTACGTTAGGGAAGGGTAAGGCCAGGAATGGCTGAAGTCCCCAATGCAAGAGGCCCCGGAACGCCAGGCTTGCGAGACCCTGGGCGCCACACCAAAGACTGGAGCTTTATTCTAGTGGCAGCGTGGAGCCATGTAACATTGAGGGCAACACCATTGGAGCTATGTTTGAGGAAGACAGCTCTGGTAACCATGATGGAGGTGGGCAGACCTGGTGCCACAAGGCAGCCACTGCAGGACAGCAACTTGGTGGCGAGGGGGCTCCACCCTGGCAGTGGTGGGTGGGAAGCAGAGGTCCAGAAGCAGGGAGACCTTCAGCTAGATGGCCAGGACACTGCTGACCAACTAGTCAAAAGAGTACTCTGCTCTTTCCAGCAGAATTTAGTGAAAACAACAGGGCACAGTGGCTCACACCTGTAATCCCAGCACTCTGGGAGCCCAAGGCAGGTGGATCACCTGAGATCAGTCGAAACAAGCCTGACCAACACGGTAAAACTCCATCTCTACTAAAAATACAAAAATTAGCCAGGTGTGGTGGCACAGGCCTGTAATCCCAGCTACTTAGGAGATTAAGGCAGGAGAATCACTTGAACCCAGGAGACGGAAGTTGCAGTGACCCTAGGCAACAGAGTGAGACACTGTCTCAAAAAAAACCCCCAAAAAATGGAATTTAGTGGGTGCAGAGGATCAAAGTTAGGAAAAAGAGCACATTTGCAGGAGGCTAAATTTGATATTGAACAAAATCCTCAAATGCAGTTGCAGTGCTTCCATTCGTTGCTGTGTAAACCCTCGACTGCTGACTTTTATTTATTATTATTATTTATTTATTTATTTTTTTTCTCCAACCCGGCCCCAACCCGCTGCTGGCTTTAAAAAATATCTTTAGAGATGGGGTCTTGCTATGTTGGCCAGGTCAGTCTTGAATTCCTGGCCTCAAGCAGTCCTCCCAAAGTGCTAGGATTAGAGGTGTAAGCCAGTGCACCTGGCCCACTGTCAACTTTTAAAAGAGAAATGAAGTACCCCAATCAATTCCAGATAAGTAACACAGGCAGCAGCCATGTCAGCCAGATGACTCTCCTGTATAGTCAATACCCATTCAATACACACGGCCTGATGACAGCTGCCAGGCACAGTCAGTCAGTCACGCGGGCTCCTGGGCAGACAGCATGCCTGAATTCAAAACCTGTAATCCCTCACTTAAATATATAATTATTAAAAGATCTGTTGGCTGAGCACAGTGGCTCACGCCTGTAATCCCAGCACTTTGGGAGGCCAAGGCAGGTGAATCAGTTTAGGTCAGGAGTTTGAGACCAGCCTGGCCAACATGGTGAAACCACGTCTCTACTAAAAATACAAAAATTGACTGAGCATGGCTGTGTGCACCTGTAATCCCAGCAACTCAGGAGGCTGAGGCAGAAGAATCGCTTGAACCCAGGAGGCGGAGGTTACAGTGAGCCGAGATTGTGTCACTGCACTCCAGCCTAGTCTACAGAGCAAGACCCCATCTCAAACAAACAAAAAAGAAGTCTCTTGACCCACCTGCCTTTCCCACAGGATACAGACAGCCCAATAGCTGCATATCTGCTGCCCCTGGTGATGCTCACTGCCCTACCCTGGCACAGTGAAGGCTGGGGAGGTGGCCATTCTTTCTAGGGGAGAAACCCAGCTTCAGTGGGATTGAGTCCCAGGAGGGAGAGGGAAACAGGAACGAGTTCACCCTGAGTCCAAGATGGCCTTGGGCCCTCCGGTCCGGTGTTCAGCAGGTATTCATTGAGGGGGTGGTCTGGGGATCCTGGTCGCCTGCTCACCTCCCTTATCCCAACACAAAGCTGCCAACCCTGGACTTGACACATTCTCTCAGAATGTGTAGGAAATGGGAAAGGAGTCTTAATTTAACATTTCAAGATCAACCAGATAACTCAGATAAATAAAATTTAAAGCTCAGGGCAGGATAAGGACTACTCGAGGTGGTGCTTTAACAAGGGATGCTGGATTCTCTTTCCCCGTGGCACAAACTGGGGCAACGCAAGCAAAAGCCCCACCACCAGCCTGAGGATCTGTGCAGCTAACAAAGGCTACAGAGCGCACCCCAAGCAGAGTGCCACAGCTTTTGGATGGCCACGCTGCAGGGAGATGGCTCAAGCTTAAGACAGGACGCCCCCACTACCCGTGCATCCCCTGGGGGGTTGGACTTGGGGGTTGCTGCTCCCATTAGAAACGAGAGGAAACCAAGGCCAGGCATGGTAGCTCACGCCAGATTGGGAGGCCGAGGAGGGCGGATCACTTGAGGTCAGGAGTTTAAGACTAGCTTGGCCAACATGGTGAAACCCCAGCTCTACCCAAAATACAAAAGTTAGCTGGGCCCAGGCACGGTGGCTCACACCTATAATCACAGCACTTTGGGAAGTGGAGGCGGGCGGTGAGCTGAGATCGTGCTACTGTACTCTAGCCTGGGCAACAGAAGGAAACTCCATCTTGGAAAAAAAAAATTAGCTTGGCATGGTGGCACATGACTGTGGTCCCAGCTACTTGGGAGGCAGAGGTGGGAGGATTGCTTAAGCCTGGGAAGGCAGAGGTTGTAGTGAGCCAAGATCGTGCCACTGCACTTAGCCTGGGTGACAGGGTGAGACCCCATCTGGGAAAAAAAAAAAAAGGAGAGGAAACTGCAGTTAAAGGCAAGCTGCCTGGGGCCCAGCTCTGTCCTGCCTCTGCCATGAGTCCCCACACCTCTGCCTGTGACCTCCTTGTACCCCCTGCCGGTCTGATCCATTCAGACTCAGCTGGATACTGACATTGATTTGTTAATGATTTTGCAGGCAGAACACAGGGGCTTAGTCAAAACCTGCCCATCCACAGCAACCAGGACCCCCAGGCCATCCCTCCACTCACACACCCATCCCCTCAACGAATATCTGCTGAATACCGGAGGGCCCAAGGCCATCCCGGACTCAGGATAGACTCGGTCCTGTTTCCCTCTCACTCTTGAGACTCAATCCCACGGAAGCCGGGTTTCTCACCTAGAGAAACTCCCATGAAGCCCAAATACACACCTTAGAGACCTGCACAACTTAAGCCAACAGCCAGTGCTGGGAGGACTGGACTGAGCCAGGAGGGGGCATGAGCTGTGCTGGAGGTGGGAGGCCCAGGCAGGGCTGGCTCCAACAGTGCAGAACCCGGCATGACGCCCGTTCACTCTGAAGCCTGCCATAGTGCAGGTGCCTTCCTGGAGGGGCTGGCAGGGGCCATGCAAGGGAACCAGTCCTGCTTCTCACCCAAACAGTGCAAGTGAACACGGCCTCCCACAGTGCTCAAGATTCAGGTGTAGGGAGAACACACATCACGCGCTGGACTTTTTACCCGCAGAGGGAACTAGCAGCATTTTCCAGTTAGTCGGGAGGAGCTGCTGGAGAAAGACTCAGGACCAGTAGGGTAACTGAACAAATGAAAGGCTTCCCAGGGCAGGCGGCAGGTCAGCCAGCACCAGTGTTCAGGCCTCTCTCGGTCTCAGCCTGGTCTGATCAGTCGCTGTCAGTGACGTGGAGAGGAAGGTGTTCTGGAGAAGCTAGATGGTGACTGGTGGGTCCAAAAGGCAGTGGGGAGGCCCAAAGCACAAAGAACAAAAATCGCCCGGACAACCCCAAGCCTTGGAACAGAACTTGCTTCTTTCAGTTGAGTTAATGTTCAGAGGCCTTTTCAGGCAAAAGAATGGGTGACGTCTACTCAGCACCCTATAGGAGCCCCTGGGGCTGAGCGCACCGGCCACTGCCAGGCTGCCTAGGACAATGCTTGCTTTACAGTGGCAAGAGGCTCTCCTTGTCAGCTGGGAGCATACAGACTGCAATGCAGCCAGGAGCTTGGGGAGAAGGGGGACAAGCCCTTCTCTTCTTGCTTTCTTTTTTTGTTTTTTTCTTTTGCGACAGAGTCTTGCTCTGTCACCCAGGCTGGAGTGCAATGGCATAGATCTCAGCTCACTGCAACCTCGCCTTCCAAGTTCAAGTGATTCTTGTGCCTCAGGCTCCCAAGTAGCTGGGATTACAGGCGTGTGCCTCCATACTCAGCTAATTTTTGTAGAGACAGGGTTTCACCATGCTGGCCAGGCTGGTCTTGAACCCCTGACCTCAGGTGATCCGCCCACCCTGGCCTCCCAGAGTGCTGGGATTACAGTGTGAGCCACCGCGCCCGGTGCTCTTCCTGCTTTGTTTCTCCCCTCCTTCTTTTTTTTTCCCTTTTGGTGAGTACATGTGGTTCAGTTCTCAAACATTCAATGCTTATGCAATTCAAGTCTACTATGTAACCAAATGATGGTTGTAAATTTAAAAATTCGGAAACCTTATAATCAGGAAGTTCCAGAGTCAGTCCTGCTGAGTCAGTCCTGCTGAGTCAGTTCTGATGCAAGCGCAGGGCTCACCCAGGTCCCCGGGAGCCATCTGCACAGTTCCACCTTCAGGTAAACCACACCTATGCTGCCTGATCCACCAAGAGTCTATCAGAGAGAAATCTAATGTTGTGGGCTTATTTTATTATTTCTTGGAACATGAATGAATTATTTACAAATGGCACTACATTCTCTCCCTCCCTTTCTTCCTCCCTCCCTCCGTCCCTCTCTCTCTCTTTTCTTTCTTTTGAAACAGAGTCTCACTCTGTTGCCCAGGCTAGAGTGCAATAAATAGTGTGATCTTGGCTCACCGCAACCCCTACCTCCCAGGTTCAGGCAATTGTCCTGCCTCAGTCTCCCAAGTAGCTGGGACTACAGGCATGCACTGTCATGCCCAGCTAGTTTTTTTTTGTATTTTTAGTAGACATGAGGTTTCACCATGTTGGCCAGGTGGTCTTGAACTCCTGATCCACCCAGCTCGGCCCCCCAAAGTGCTGGGATTATAGCCACTGTGCCTGGCCTACAAATAGCACTACATTTTTTAGTCCACTCTGTAGCTAAAAAAGGTAGATACAGAGAAAAGCAGGAGCTACTGGGTGCAGGTCCTCCTGGATCTGGCTGAGCTGAAGGAGAGCTGGCACCTGTGTGTTGAGCCACTCTCCTCTGCCAGGCACTGTCCTGAGGAGATGGACAAATGTGGCACCGATCCCGTCGTAGGGAACGCCCATCTTTCCAGCTTTTAAGGCCATAGAGCTATGTCCCACATTCAGACAGACAGACAGGGGCAGCTGCATCACCAGTATCCTTCAAGCTGCTCTCAGCAAATGGCCCCTTAATCTGAGGACGCACGCCCTCCTGTGGTTCTGACAGCCCTGCAAACTCTAAGGGGCAGGGAAGAGACAAAACCCAGAGCCTGTCTAGTCTGGAGTAGCAGCCAAGTGAGCTCCTGAAATCCAGCAACTTATAAATATCCTCTCAGAACTCTCACGAGTTGAACACAGACTGGGCAGTTTTGTTCAACGTCATGTTCTGATGCAGTCTGAGGGTAGTCAGGGCTCCGGCAGGCATACTCACGAGACAGCCGTACCTAGCTGGGAGAGGTCCAGCCTGGTCCAGTGCATGCCCGTGGGGCAGCTCTTGGAGAGCGTCCTGATGAACACCTGGCCGAGGCTATCCAGCGCCCACAGTGCATCCTGGCAGGCGGCGTATGCGCGCATCTCGGCGTCGGGAGGCAGCTGCACCGTGGAGGGCCGTGACTGTGCACTCTGGGCGCTGACGCTGCACAGGTCCTTGCTGCTCTGGCACAACCACAGGGAGCTCCCTGCGAAAAGGGAGCATGTTTGTCATCATGTGCTGTCTGCACCGAGCCGCCCACCCTAAATGTACAAGGCAGTTTGCCTTCCGGCAGGTGCCATCCACCTGGCTGAGGTGCCGCTTACTCACCCGCCCGTTCCCATGCGGGCAGGAGGGGTCTAGCACTTTAAGAAGTAGAAGTCAGAGGCAAACGCCACAACTAACAAGAAACAGGCCTGAGATGGTTGAAAGAAACGGAAAGAAGGCAGGGCTTAGGAGATTTTATGAAGGCCGTAATGTTGGCTTACTGGTTCTGGCCTCCCATTTTCATGGGCTGGGAAGTTTTTCACTTGAACAAAGGCACCAGAGCATTCTTAATATAGAATGTTAATTTTGCCGAAAAAAGAAGACTATCAACTCAGTGCCCTGGAAGAGTGAGGGCTGGCAGTTCCTAGGAAGGATGGTGCCAAGGCGCTCTCCTAGGCCTCCTGGTGATGGGGCTGGAGGGTAGGCCACCTGCTGGAGAAGGCTTAGGAAGCTGGAAATGCTTCTCTTCCCATCATTACCTCAAAATCATGTCTTTTCATTCCCTCCGGCATTTTTAAAAAGTCCTTTAGGTATAACAGATTCTGTTTAAAATGCAAACAATCCTTAGGGCAGTTAAAAGCTTGGTCACAGTACATTATCTTAAGTATTATCTATAACTTGCGGCCACACGTTTTAGAATTCAAACCTTTTCTGGATTTTTGAAAACCTTAGCTAATGGGTATGCCATTGGTTTACAAAACAACCATGAGGGCCAGGCGCTCCCTGGTGAGGAGCGGTAACATCCCTGCAGCAACACGGATACGGTCACAGCCAACAGATCCACTGAGGCTGGAGGCAGCCCTGTGTGAGATCCAGTCAAGTTTGGCTGCCAAATTAATTTATGCCAAACTCAAGAAATAATTTATTGTTTTCAGAGATTTCTAGGTTTCAGAACTGTGGTCCGAACAATCTGGTAAGAAGTTACTGTACTGACCCAATGACCCACATCCTAGTGGGACTAATGGTTTGAACTAACCAAACGACTCCCTCTTAATCACAGATTTCATAGTGTCTTCGCGTTTAATCCTCAGTGCAATCCTGGGAGGAGGTACAGCTACTTCCCAGAGAGGTCACCTGACTGCCCTGGCTCCCAGCTAACTGGGTGGGAGAACTGCCTCTTCTGGCCACAGATGCTAGCTCCCCACCGTCCTGTGCTCTGGCTCCCTCACAAACCCCATGCTCTGTAAGGGATGCTAAGTTCTGCCCAGGAATGTGGGCAGGAGCACCCCCTGCAAGGCAGGTCTGTTTAATGGGGTACAAATGTGGGACTTAGGTGATCGAGAGTCTGTGAACAAGATGGAAAGAGGCTGCTGGGAGGTGACAGAAGGACTCTGAAGGGGAGATGGGAAGGTGCCTGGAGAAGCTGTGGCCCCTGCCATGTGCTGCTGGAAGTCACCAGCTGCTGGTCCTGGTGGCCGCCGTGTGAGCTCCTCCTTCAGAAGGATACTTTCCCTCATCTTCACAATGCTCGGTCCCTCTCAGTGGCTCTCCTGGTCAGGACTATCCCCTTCAGGGCCCTAGGCTCAGCTAACAAGGGCTACGGGGCCTGTGACACCCCTAACGTGGTTGGTCTCAGAGGTGCGCCCCATCACCAATGAGGCCACAGTCGGACTGTGGTTTGAATCTTTCCAATGGTGAAGCTGTGCTCTAGATTTCTCAGTGAGGCTAAGACTGACCCACCTTCCTTTGTGGGAGCCGCAGAAGCCAACACAAAGGCCCATTTTGTGGCAGAAGCTGTCCCACGGGGAACAATATGATGCCAGTAAGTGCCTGGAAAGAGTAAATGGGAAGAATGTGTTAGAGAAAGAAAACCGACAAGACCACTTCAGGGCCTAGTTCTAGACGACAGCTGGCCTTCAAACCCCTTCTCCAGATAATTCTAGAGTGTCCCTAAATTCAGCGACATGAGCCATCAGAGCCTGCCATTCATTTCCCTCTGAACACTGCCAGGCAGAGCCATATCTAGCCCAGGAGCGGGGAGGTCACACAGCAGGGAGACAGTTGGAGGAAATTCACAAAGCAAGGGCTTCACTCACAGAAACGAACCCCAGGATGCCTGGACCAGCGTCTACATTCACAGACCTGGCCAGAGCCTTGCATTTCCAGCAGTGGCCACCACCTTCCCTCCAGGAAATGGACCACTCTCTCTCACTAGGCTCTTTAGGTTCAGGTGGATTTTTTCATTTAAAATGTGAAACTGTTAACATAAAAGTGACGTCCATTTGCTTTTCTTATGCCATGAAAGGTTTCCAGGGGAAACACACTCTCCAGACTCAGGGATCCAAGTTTTAAGAATGACAGATTTTTTAAAAAGGAGAGAAACTGATCACAAAGCATAAAGAGGGCCCCACTAGACACTTCATAGTGCTGGCACTAACTCAGCTTCTCAAGTTGAGATCTTTAAGCTTTCCTTAAATGTTGGCTTTAAAGTGAGGCTGCCTATAAAGCCAGTGTGAAATATACAGCAATTCACCCACCAATGAGACTTCCCTTAGCCACGTGGAATTCATTCTTGCCCGAGGAGATCCAGACGCCGCTGTTATTGACCCCGAGAAGGCTTGGCTGGCACTGAAGCTGCTGGGACCAAAATGCCATGCGCAGCTTATCTGCCACCTTTTCTACGGGGGCTTGGGCTGCTGTGGCCACCGAGTGAGTGGCGTGGATTATTGTCTGAAATAAGCTGCACTGGTCAAACACCACATAGTCTGTGATGCTCACCTGGAAGGAGACAAGCAAAAACCTTGAGTCAGAGCAACTACAGTGTAGACTCTCCACCTCGAGGGAAGGCTCCCGCCCAGGCCCACACCTCTGCATTTCTAGTAACGAGATGACCATCCAAACACAAATGTGCACATGTTCACTTGTGGAAGGACCAAAAACATGTGACAGGATGCCGGCAAACCGCTAACTCTAACTCCAGCTACTTCGTAGTGGTGGATTTAAAGTATGGAAGAATATATTCACATTTTAGACACTTTTATATAACATGGATCTTTTACAAGCATGTATTACATTTGTGATTAAATATCACCCCCCTACACACACCCTTTCTAAGAAGACTTTCATTCTAATCAGAGAAAGAATTTTGCCGTCTTTTCTGAGATAGTCTTGCTGTGACAACCAGGCTGGAGTGCAGTGGCACAATCATACTCAGCCTTGATTTCCAGGATCAGGCAATCCTCCCACCTCAGTCTCCCAAATACAGGTGAATGCCACCACACCTAGCCAATTTTTTTTTTTTTTTTTTTGAGACAGAGTCTTGTTCTTGTCACCCAGGCTGGAGTGCAATGACACGATCTCAGCTCACTGCAGCCTCTGCCTCCAGGGTTAAAGCAATTCTCCTGCCTCAGCCTTCTAAGTAGCTAGGATTATGGGCATGTGCCACCATGCCCAGCTAATTTTTGTATTTTTTGGAAGAGATGGGGTTTCACCATGTTGGCCAGGCTGATCTCGAACTCCTGACCTCGTGATCCGCCTGCCTCAGCCTCCCAAAGTGCTGGGATTACAGGCATGAGCTACCACGCCCAGCCCACCTAGACAATTTTTAAATTTTTTGCATAACTATCAAATATTTCCTAGTATATTAAATTAGACATATCTATATACAATGTATATGTTATACACAACACATCTCAAAGAGCAAACACAACTCATTTTCTACATTCTCATCTGAAAGACCTCAGAACAGTCAATGCAAGACAAGCTTTCAACAAAGCAAGTCTGAGGAGACAATACAACCAATGGGACAAGATACTTAAAAAACACCAAATATGGCCCGGGCATGGCGACTCACACCTGTAATCCCAGCACTTTGGGAGGCTGCGGAGGGCGGATCACAAGGTCAAAAGATCGAGACCATCTGTGGTGAAACCCCGTCTCTACTAAAAATACAAAAAATAGCTGGGCATGGTGGCGCACACCTGTAGTCCCAGCTAATCAGGAGGCTGAGGCAGGAGAATTGCTTGAACCTGGGAGGCGGAGGCTGCAGTAAGCCGAGATGGCGCCACTACACTCTAGCCTGGCAACAGATCGAGACTCCATCTCAAAAAAAAAGATGAAGAAACATCAAATATTTCACGGCTATTGACTATCAGTGCAATCCTTACCTACCACAGTGGGAGAATGTGGGAGCTATGCTAACACTAAACAATGCCAAAGATGGGAAAGAAGACACTCCTTTGAAAATCCATTCTAGGTCAAGGATGGTAATTCATGCCTATAATCCCAGTGCTTTGGGAGGTCAAGGCGGGAGGATTGCTTGAGCCAAGGAGTTCAAGACCAGCCTGGGCAACACCAAGACCTTGTCTCTACCAAAATAATTAGCCGTTTAATGCAGAAGGTCTCATCGCAGAAAAAAAAAAAAAAGAAAGTAAAAAAGAAATAAAAAGCAACAAAATAATTAGCTGGGCATGGTGGCATGAGCCTGTGGTCCCAGCTACTTGGGAGGCTGAGGTGGGAGGATTGCTTCAGCCCAGAAGTTGGATGCTACAGTGAACAGAGAACCCGCCACCCAACTCCAGCGTGGGCAAAAGAGTGAGACCCTGCCTCAGGAAAAAAGAAAAGAAAAAGAAAAGAGAAATCCATTCTAGGTGCTCTTGCTGGGACCAAATCACACAAAGTTAGCTTGAGTATATCCTCATCCTGTTTCTTAAAGTGTTTCCTTTTCTGGAAGCATGTGGAAAAATTCCCCTTTCTTTGTTGAAATATCATTTACTTAGAGGCCTTCTTAATGAGCAGAGATAGCTCAATTTTAATTTTGGGTTAGGCTTTCAAACCTACTGTTTGGGCTTTTTTCTTAGCACATTTGTTCATAATTAAACATTATTATTACCTTGGTCTTCAAATGGATGTCACTGGCTTTATTTAGCCTATAATAATAAATTTATAAATAATATCAAAATAAATAAAGTGCATTATTTACACAAAGAGTTTTGCAAATTATTTCCTATAATGAAAGTGCTTGATGTTTCTAATATACTCAAACACAGCAGAGTCTAATCCATTAAATAGAAAAAGTGAATACTATTGGCTGGGCGTGGTGGCTCGGCCTGTAATCCCAGGCCTTTGGGAGGTGGAGGCAGGCGGATTCTTCTCTCTTTTTTTTTCTGAGATAGGGTCTAGCTCTGTCACCCAAATTGGATTGTGGCAGTATGATCTTGGCTCACTGAAACCTCTGCCTCCTGGGCTCAAACCATCCTCCCACCTCAGCCTCCTGAGTAGCTGGGACCAAAGGTGTGTGCCACCATGCCCAACTAATTTTTGTATTTTTGGTAGAGATGGGGTTTCACCATGTTCCCCAGGCTGGTCTTGAACTCCTGGATTCAAGCAATCTGCCTGCCTTGGCCTCCCAAATTGCTGAGATTACAAGTGCGAGCCACTGTGCTCGGTCTGGGTCTGCGTGGATCTCTTGGGCTCAGGAGTTTGAGACCAGCCTGGGCAACATGGCAAAACCCTGTCTCTACAAAAAAATACAAAAAACTATCTGGGCGTGGTGGTGCACGCCTATAGTCCCAGTTACTTGGGAGGCTGAGGTGGGAGAATCACCTGAGCCCGGTAAATCAAGATTGCAGTGAGCTGTGATTACGCCACTGCACTTCTGCCTGGGTGATGGAAGGAGACCTTGTTTTAAAACAAACAATAAAAAAGTGAATATTGGCCGGGCGCGGTGGCTCAAGCCTGTAATCCCAGCACTTTGGGAGGCCGAGGCGGGTGGATCACGAGGTCAAGAGATCGAGACCATCCTGGTCAACATGGTGAAACCCCGTCTCTACTAAAAATACAAAAAATTAGCTGGGCATGGTGGTGCGTGCCTGTAATCCCAGCTACTCAGGAGGCTGAGGCAGGAGAATTGCCTGAACCCAGGAGGCGGAGGTTGTGGTGAGCCGAGATCGCGCCATTGCACTCCAGCCTGGGTAACAAGAGCGAAACTCCGTCTCAAAAAAAAAAAAAAAAGTGAATATTTTAAATTTAATCCAGTATCTTTAAGGAACAGAGAGAGGTAAGAAAAGGGGAAGCAGAAAAGGTCAAGGAGAGCTCAGCACGTAGCCCGGAGCTGAACACCTACTTGCCACCAGTGGTCGTCATCTCCTTGTGGCTTCTTGGAAACAATGCCAGTTCTGAACCACAGGTTCCCACGGATGTCCAGGGCCCAGAGAGTCTGCTGATCCCCAAGCGTTATGCAGACGGGTTCTAAAGCTTGCCTTTCGCTGAAAATAAGGAGGAGAACATGGGGGTCAGCACCCACAGGCAGAGTGCCCAGAGAGTAGGCACAGCTGTGAGAAGAGATGTGACCCTGGAGCAGGTCATCAAGTGCCAGGGAAGGAGGTTTGAGACTATGCAAGATAAATGGTTCACACGGGTGGCAGCGTCTGAAAGACACACTGACGACCCAAAATGGCTGGAAAACTCTTGAGAGAAAATAACCTAGCCGGGCACGGTGGCTCAAGCCTGTAATCCCAGCACTTTGGGAGGCCGAGGCGGGTGGATCACGAGGTCAAGAGATCGAGACCATCCTGGTCAACATGGTGAAACCCCGTCTCTACTAAAAATACAAAAAAAACATTAGCTGGGCATGGTGGCGCGTGCCTGTAATCCCAGCTACTCAGGAGGCTGAGGCAGGAGAATTGCCTGAACCCAGGAGACGGAGGTTGCGGTGAGCCAAGATGGCGCCATTGCACTCCAGCCTGGGTAACAAGAGCGAGACTCCGTCTCAAAAAAAAAAAAGAAAAAAAAGAAAATAACCTAAGAAAAAAGTGAGTAGGGACAAAAAGAATCCAAGGCCCCTGAGTGCCTCCATCTCTCTACTCCCTTCCTCACCAAGGGAGTGACTGTCAACTCCCCCGATGTGCCAGGCTATTCTGTGCAGCTGGGCCTGGGTGGACACTGGCCTCTCTGCTAGAGATGTCCTTTCCCTCCTTCCATATGGGGAAGTCCTCATCAGCTTCAAGGCTTAGCTGTGGGTCCACTCCGCATGCTGCCTTCCCGACCGCTGAATGGAGTCTTGGTTCCCTCGGGGCTGCACACTCCACACTCCTGTTTAGGGCCATCTGTGCTAATGGGTGTCCTTCCATGCTTGGGGCCCCCCATGAGATCTGGAACTGGTGACAGAAGGGCCAGTCTCAGCCCTCTTGGCACATCCTGCCCCTAGCACCATTCTAGCATTTTTTTTTTTTTGAGACCAAGTATTGCTCTTGTTGCCCAGGCGGGAGTGCAATGGTGTGATCTCAGCTCACTGCAATCTCCACTTCCCTGGATCAAGCAATTCTCCCATCTCAGGTTCCCAAGTAGCTGGGACTACAGGCACCCACCACCACAGCCAGCTCATTTTTGTATTTTTAGTGGAGACAGGGTTTTGCCATGTTGGTCAGGCTGGTCTCAAACTCCTGACCTCAGGTGATTCACCCGCCTCTGCCTCCCAAAGTGCTAGGATTACAGGTGTGAGTCACAATGCCCAGACCATTCTAGCTCTTAATAGGTATTCGCTATAAGTTTACTGGGTTGCTAGATTCAAACCATGAATATCCTAATGTAGTTTTTCTAAGGATTATTAATACTTCCATATTAGTAAAATAATCTGATGGCAATTCTATAACTAACATCTTGAATGGTAAAAAAATAGCTTAAATTATAGTTCAGAGATCAGGCTAGGCACAGTGGCTTATGCCTGTAATCCCAGCACTATGGGAGGCTGAAGAAGGAGAACTGCTTGAGCCCAAGAGTGTGAGATCAGTCTGAGCAACATGATGAAGACCTGTCTCTACAATAAATATAAAAATTAGCTGGGCATGGTGGTGTGCACCTATAGTCCCAGCTACTCAGGAGGTTGAGGCAGGAGGATCATCTGAGCCCCAAAAGTCAAGGCTACAGTGAGTTGTGATCATGGCACTGCACCCCAGCCCGGGTGACAGAGTGAGACCTTGTATCAAAAAAAAAAAGAAAGAACGGGCACAGTGCCTCACGCCTGTAATCCCAGCACTTTGGGAGACACAGGCAGGTGGATCACGAGGTCAGGAGCTCAAGACCAGACTGACCAACATGGTGAAACCCCATCTCTACTAAAAAATACAAAAATTAGGCTGGGCATCGTGACTCATGCCTGTAATCCAAGCACTTTGGAGGCCAAGGCAGGCGGATCACCTGAGGTTGGGAGTTCAAGACCAGCCTGACCAACATGGTGAAACCCCATCTTAAAAAAAAAAAAAATGCAAACATTAGCTGGGCATGGTGGCTCGTGCCTGTAATCCCAACTACTTGGGAGGCTAAGGTAGAACTGCTTGAATTGGGATCCAGGAAGTGGAGTTTGCAGTGAGCTGAGATCGCACCACTGTACTCCAGCCTGGGCTACAGAGCGAGACTCCATCTCAGAAAAAGAAAAAAGTTACAGTTTAGAGATCAATTTCAATTGACTAGCATGAAAATAAAAAAAAATATTTAGACCTAAGTCATCACAGACACTAAACCAGAACTACCTGGCGGTGAGCAGTTCTGAGTAGAGACTGTCATGACAGACTCACGACTCCATGATGCTCAGGGCTGCACAGACAGCAGCAGAATTTTTTTTTTTTTTTTTTTTTTTTTGAGACAGAGTCTCGCTCTTGTTACCCAGGCTGGAGTGCAATGGCACGATCTTGGCTCACTGCAACCTCCGCCTCCTGGGTTCAGGCAATTCTCCTGCCTCAACCTCCTGAGTAGCTGGGATTACAGGCATGTGCCGCCATGCCCAGCTAATGTTTTGTATTTTTAGTAGAGACGGGGTTTCACCATGTTGACCAGGATGGTCTCGATCTCTTGATCTCGTGATCCACCTGCCTCGGCCTCCCAAAGTGCTGGGATTACAGGCTTGAGCCACCGCACCCGGCCAGCAGCATTTTAAAAAATTCAGCTCTGACTCAATGTCCAGTTTGCTGGTGAGAATTAGGCAGAGTTTCTCTAAGGTCATGCTGCAGAAATCACCTCTGGTGATTCAAGATTAGCCTATAGTCATGGAAGCTGCAGGTGCTGTCTCCCAGGAAAGGCCCGCCCAGGATCGGCCTCGTGGTGCCTTGCCGAGTCAAGCAGACAAAAACGAAGGGTAAGACAAGCAAGATGCTGAAGGAGTCTCCGGCCACCAGTACCTGACAATGTCACACTTCCACTGCTCGCCTTCTGGACAGAAGCTGCTCACGCCCTCCCGGTACAGGAGGGCCCTCTGCTCCGTCAGCGCCCACACCACGTTGTCCCGGGCTGTGATCTGGGACAGTGGGTAGGGACAGTCCACCTTCATGGCTCTGGCACAGGGGCGATCCACGCTGAGAGCTGCCAGGAAGACGGGAAGAGGACCCCAAAGACACATAGTCAGAACTCCACACCTCATTTTGACTTGGTTATTGGTTTTTATTTTTCCTTTTCTGGTATTTTGCTATGTTCTTTCACAATGAGTGCTTTAAAAAAAACTTTAATTTTTTTTTTCTTTTTTTTTAAGATGGGGTTTCACCATGATGGCCAAGCTGGTCTTGAGCTCCTGACCTCAGGTGATCCACCCACCTCAGCCTCCCAAAGTGCTAGGATTATAGGCATGAGCCACCACGCCCGGCTTAAAAGAACTTTAATTAACTAATTAATTAAAAATACAGACAGGGCCTCTCTATGCTGCCCAGGCTGATCTCAAACTCCTGGGCTCAAGAAATCCTACTGCCTCAGCCTCCCAAAGTGCTGGGATTACAGGCAGGAGCTGCCCTGTTCAGCCACTTTTTCATTGTCAAGTTTAGTTAACATCAAGTGGTTAAATTCTGCCTAAATGTAACATCTATCTGAAAGCAGTTTCAGATACTCTTTGAAAACTGAACAATTCAGAATTCTGTGGTGTCCCAATGTAACACAAGAAGCTGTGAGAGAAGAACACAAAAGCCAGGAGCAGGAGAGCGGCCAGTTGGAGGCCAGAGGCAGAGCAGCTCTTCCAGGCAGAGGCTGCAGCACGGCTGGAGTTGGCAGGGACCTGAGGCCTGCAGCCATCCCTGCAGGGAGCTCCAGCATGGTGGCTCACCTCTGCTCTGACTGGGTGCAGGGCTCCACTAATAAAATGAAAAACCCGAATCTCCCAGATGAAATCTGAGGTCTGTCAAACTGCAAGGCAGTGTCAGGCCAAAGCTGAGGGTCCCTGACTCCCAGTCCAGGGCTCTTTCCCTTGCCTCCTTGTGGCTTGTCATAAAGCATGTCTAAATGAGCTCAAAGGCTATTCCCAGGGGAGGAGACAGACCAACTGTCGCCTAAAACCCTGTATTCCACGGCCTGAGGCCTGCAATTAGGTCTCAGTACTCAAATGTGCCCCGTGACTAATCACAAACGCACCTATGGTATTGCAGTCCTTGGGTTATACTTCCTTGCACTAAACTAGGTGGGAATCACCTGCAGGACTTGTTACATGACACATTCCTGAGCAATCCCCAGAAGGACTGACCTAATCCAACAGGTCTGGGTGGGGTCGGCTCATGTAAAGCCACTGACTGTCCTGGTGATTCCTCTGGTGCTACTGGTTAAGAGGTCACTTGCTCCTCACCCCCAGGCCAGACGCACCTCCTGTCTCCCCCATGATCAAAGGTCAAATGTTCTGGCAGCTTAGATGTGCATGTGCCTTGCCAGAGATACTTTCATTTAAAGGAAGACACAGGAACTAGGCTGGAGAAACCTGGGCCAGATCATGGCCTGTGATGCCAGTATGGCTGTGCACCTGGGCTGGAGGTTCTTAAGCACCCTGGAGTAAGCCAGCTGTGCAAGGGCTTCAACCTGAAGACTCATCCCCAGCTGACGGCTCATGGTGGAGATTAAAACATTTTCCTGAGGCCGGCACTGTGGCTCAAGCCTGTAATCCCCAGCACTTGGGGAGGCCGAAGCAGGCAGATCACAAGGTTAGGAGATTGAGACCGTCCTGGCTAACATGTGAAACCCCATCTCTACTAAAAATGCAAAAAATTAGCCAGGCGTGGTGGTGGGTGTTTATAGTCCCAGCTACTCAGGATGCTGAGGCCTGAGAATCGCTTGAACCCGGGAGGCGGAGGTTGCAGTGAGCCAAGATCACGCCACTGCACTCCAGCCTGGACGACAGAGCGAGAGTTGGTCTCAAAAAAAAATTTTTTTTTACCTGAGGCTGGGCGTGGTGGCTCACACCTGTAATCCCAGCGCTTTGGGAGGCTGAGGTGGGTAGATCACGAGGTCAGGAGTTTGAGACCAGCCTGGCCAATGTGGTGAAACCCCATTTCTACTAAAAATACAAAAATTAGCTGGGCACGGTGGCACACGCCTGTAGTCCCAGCTACTCGGGAGGCTGAAGCAGGAGAATCACTTGAACCACGAGGCAGCAGTTGTGGTGAGCCTAGATCACACCACTGTACTCCAGTCTGGGTGACAGAGCAAGACTCCATCCCCGCTAAAAAAAAATAAAAATAAAAACCAATAAAAACAACATTCTCCTGGAATCAGCAATGTTAAACATCTGGAAGATTGATCTTTACATAAATCTGACAATGGTTTCTTGACAGCCGAAAATATCTCCTGCCCCACAGTCCTTCCCGGATACTGATAATCATATCGCTTGTAGAAGATCCTTCTGCACTCTGCTGACAGTAAACACTGACCATCCTTACAGCTGATTTTTAATATGCAAGTCCCATGGTGCCCCTTCCAGCAGCTAAAGGCTTCCCTGAAGGCAGCTTCCTGTGACTTGCTGAACTGCTATTTTCATTTTGAGATGGAGTCTCACTCTGTCTCCTAGACTGGAGTGCAGTGGCGCCATCTCAGTTCACTGCAAGCTCTGCCTCCGGGTTCAAATGATTCTCATGCCTCAGCCTCCCAAGTAACTGGGACTACAGGCAGGCACTGCCATGCCCAGCTAATTTTTCTTTTTTCTTTTTCTTTTTTTTTTTTTTTTTTTTTAGTAGAGATGGGGTTTCGTCATGTTGGTGAGGCTGGTCTTGAACTCCTGACCTCAGGTGATCCGCTTGCCTTGGCCTCCCAAAGTGTTGGGATTACAGGAATGAGCCACCACGCCTGACCTACACTGCTTTTTAGAGCAAATTATGGCCTGGTGTGGTGGCTCACACCTGTAATCCCAGCACTTTGGGAGGCTGAGGCAGGCAGATCACTTGAGGTTAGGAGTTCAAGACCAGCCTGGCCAACATGGTGAAACTTCATCTCTACTAAAAATATAAAAAAATTAGCTGGGTGTGGTGGTGGACACCTGTAATCCCAGCCTGGCGTCAAGAGGCTGAGGCAGGAGGATTGCTTGAACCTGGGAGGCAGAGGTTGCAGTGAGCCAAGATGGCACCACTGCATTTCAGTCTGGGCAAGAGAGAGAGAGAGACTCCATCTCAAAATAAAGAAAGACAAATTATTTCTTTTTTTTCCTGACCCACAGGTAAGTAAGTATAGGCTGGGCTTTGATATGGCTGATAAAAAAATGCAGCCACTTAAGCTTTAGCTTAAAGGGGGAAATGAATTTTACGTCCTTCCACTGTACTCTTTCCTCTTAAGATCTGACATTGCAGGATACATGATATGTGGTGGTTTCTGTATCTCACCAAATAATCCTATTCATTCTTGCCCTAAATTTGTCCCAGGTTGAGTTTGTGTCAATAGCAGGAAACTGCTAATACATACCAAGTGGCAAATACTCTCTTCCCAGAAGTGTCTTAATTCGAATGGATTTTTAGCCTCTTAATTACAACAATCAGTGATTGCTGTAAGCATGTTACTGGCAAATCAGGGTGCAGTGGAGGAAGTGACGGCAGAGCCAGCAGGTCCCTGAGCGCAGCCCGCAGTTACCTGTCTGCAGGTACAGGTCCCCGCTCGTCCTGATGATCCAGGCCGTGTCATCGCTCAGGGCCACAAACACCGCCTGGGGCAGGGCTTCATACCAGTGCCGCTTCCCCTTGATGCTGACTTTCCCACAAGCAAAAGCCCGGTTAGATTTCTGTTCAATCTTCCAGAGCAGGGTTCCTATGGAAATAAAAATTCTATTCACTGTCCAATTAATACTAGAATATATTTCTACACAAAAGGCTTCATGCTGGGCATTGAGGGGAGAAAGTTTTCTAAAACGCATCCTGTTCGGTCCCCCCAAGTGGGGAAAGAGGCCACCAGACCCAGGTTTGGGCCCTTGGCTGTGCGGCTTCAGGCTCCAAGTCCCTGCCCACCTCCTAGCTCCACTTTCCTCCTGGGCAATGGGGATCATTTCCCCCAACAGGGCTGCGCTACAGACTGGCAGTGGGAGCAGACCGACTGCATGGCCACAGAGCTGGGCACATGGCAGGTGCTCCTCACATGGTGGAGAAAAACTGATGACATTATTAGGTTTGATAAGTCCCCAAATAAACATCCTGAGACACAACTAGTGCTCTAGGAAAGGCTGAACAAGTCATTTAGGGATGCAAAGGGAGGGATCAGTTCTGGACGAGCTGAATGGAAAGGATTCACAGAAAGAACATGCTTGTGCTGAGTCAGCCTGTTTTCACTGCGAAGGGGACTCTGATGAAGAGACGAAGGAGGAGAGAGGAAAGGGAAGCAGGACAGCACTGCGGGTGGAGGCCTGGTGCAGGCCGACACAGGCAAGGTGAGGGGCTACCAGCAATCACCGAGCGTCGCCTGGGCTGCACCAGGGGGCCTGTTGGGCATTTTTGCCTGTGGTACCCCCGGCACAAGGGCTCTGTCACCCACCAAGGACATGGGCCTGAGCCCTGAAGGATACCTCAGCTGAGCACGTGAATCTCATGGAGATGGAGAGTTCCCACTAGCACAGTGAAGGACCAAGGGCCTGGGAATACAAGTAACTAATATAATCAGGAGTAGAAGCAACGTCCTAAAAGGCTAAGGAGACAAATCTGACAGTAAATGACAGCAACAAGAAATGAGTTAAAATGCACAATTGTGTAATGCCAGCTTGTGGAGTGGGTCGTTAGCCAGTCTCTATAAGAAACTTATTTTTCAAACAAGCAGTGAAAGCAAGCAAGCAAAAGAACGCGGAACAAACTAATATTTTAAACAGTCACAATGACCAGAGAGATTTAAGGGAAATTCATGTCGAAACACAGGAGTGAAGTTACAGAGGACAGACAGGTCCCGAGTCATAGACTCAACTTTGGCTTCATCTGACTTTTATTCCAACATCCTGACAATAAACCGGGCTGGTTCAAGGCAAAAGCACCCCCCCGGCGGAGGTGCTGATGTGGCCAACACAACCTTCAGAAAAAGAAGCAAATGATTCCAGGCAGATAAGGGAGGCCTTCCAGCCCAGGAGAACCTCGTTCAGGAAACACTGGTTCCCACTCACCACCAGTGACCTGACAGCAGCATGAAAGAATGAATGGACTTTCCTTTTAGAGTCAGGGAGTAGACTGTCCACCCAGAGCAGACAGCTCCTTAAAACAGAATTTCTAAAGAGGAAGCCAAATAATTGGAATATATCCAAAATATCCACAGGCCCACCTTCGTGGTTCGGTTGCTTTAAAGCAACACTGACAAAGAGAAACATATTATTTTTATAAATAGTATATTAATATCCCTAAAATATCACTCAAATTTCAAACTTTCTGTCTAGCTTACTGGCTTACAAAAATATCATCAGAGGTTACCACTGCAATTAATAAAGAAAACAAAAACTCAAACTGAACACCCATTTACACTGTGAACTGACATCCAATGAAGCAATTCACGTTCTTTGGAGGAAAGCCCGTCAAACCTTTCGGAAGAGGCAACCTTGGTGAATGCTCAGGGGAGCCCTGTGCTAAGATGTCTGCACCCAGGAATGGGGAGTGAGAGCAGGGAGCGCGGGGGCAAACCTGAGGGTGAGACTGCCACCTGCTGGACAGCATCTTCAAACTTCTGCCAGCGCAGCCCAGCGCCCGGCAAGGCACTGCAGAACAGGCCGCCTTTGTAGTCCAGGCACCAGATATACTTCTCGGAGACCACCAAGCTGAGGATGCCATAGCCAGGACCCGAGTAGCCCATCCAGCTTTCTGCAAACTAACAAGGGCAGAGCCAGTGGAGTCTGTGGCAGAGGACACAGCCACCCTTGGCTTACTGTTGTCAGTAAGAAAGGTGAGTGGGTATCATTAACACGAGACAGTAAAAGGGGCAGCAAGAAGCCAAGCCAACCCTCCCCTCAACCCCCGCTACCTTTGGACACCCCTCCACCACAAACGTTCTGAGACGTGGGCTGCTGTCTCCCTACAGAGACTCCCTGGCATCCCTGGAGGACACTTTCTCCTGTTCTAACACCTCTGTAACACTTAGAGCATCACATCATGTTACAAAGGAGCTGCTTTTATTCTGCAGGCACACCTCACCATACGCAAAGGGCCGGGTTCTTCAATATCTGCATGCAAGTCCATGTTCTATGGCCTAATCATTACAGATGCATTGGAGATGTGGCACTAACACTGTCTTTTTTTTTTTTTTTTTTTTGAGATGGAGTTTCACTCTTGTCGCCTAGGCTGGAGTGCAATGGTATGATCTCAGCTCACTGCAACCTCTGCCTCCTGGGTTTGAGTGATTCTCCTGCCTCAGCCTCCCAAGTAGCTGGGATTACCAGCATGCACCACTACACCCAGCTAATTTTTGTATTTTTAGTAGAAACACGGTTTCTCCATGTTGGTCAGGCTGGTCTCAAACTCCCGACCTCAGGTGATCTGCCAGGCCTTGGCCTCCCAAAGTGCTGGGATTATAGGCGTGAGCTGATGTGCCCCGTCTCTTTTTTTTTTTTCCTTTTTGCGATGGAGGCCTACTCTGTTACCCAGGCTGGATGGAGTACAGTGGCACAATCTTGGCTGGCTGTAATTCTCCTGCTTCAACCTCCCAAGTAGTTGGGATTATAGGTGTCCACCACCATGCCCAGCCAATTTTTGTTTTGTCTTTTTAGTAGAGATGGGGTTTTGCTATGTTGACCAGGCTGGTCTCGAACTCCTGACCTGAGGTGATTCGTCCGCCCCTGCCTCCCAAAGTGCTGGGACTATAGGCATGAGCCATCACGCCCAGCGTTGCCAGGGTTCTTTTAAAAATCAAAACTAAATAAAGTCTTTAACAGTTTTCAATAACTGCAAGGGAAATAAATGTATTTGTACAGATACCCATATAGAAGTGAAGTACTTCAAAGAGAATGGGGCCCAATTCTTCTCAATCTAGGCCTGCTTACCATGGCAAGGCTTACCTCCACCCCTCCTCCCAAAAAACATACACCATAAAATTTCTTGGCTTTCCAGCTACCTGGAGTGGGATGAGGAAGGGAGGAAGTTAGAGGGTCGGGGGCTCAAAGGGCCAGGGTCCCTGTCACCTAAGTAAGGGCTTTCCCGAATTTCTGGCCTAGAATTCCAATACCCCCCCCAACAGGTAGTGTGCCTGGCTAACGCCCAGTCATTAGGGGGCCACGCTGCTGGGGCTTCCCACAGCCCTGCACTTGGCTTAGCACCTTCACCTGAGTCCCACTCAACTGTGAGGATGTGAACATGTATCTGGCTCCCCCTCAAGACTCTGAGGCTCAGGAAGATGGAATCCACAACTAGCTGCCATTTGCACTGTGGTCCCCAGCACAAACACAGAGACTGACAGTCAAGGCCCCTCAGGAACCACCAAGTTGAAAAGCTACATGCTGGATGACTGAATAAAAGGCCACCCTTGGCCGGCTACAGCAGCTCACACCTGTATCCCAGCACTTTGGGAGGCTGAGGTGGGCAGATTGCTCGAGCCCCGGAGTTCACAACAAGTCTGGCCATTATGGCAAAATCCCTTCTCTTTAAAACACAAAAATTACCGGCCTGGGTGACAGAGTGAGACTCTGTCTCAGAAAAAAAAAAAAATACAAAGATTAGCTGGGCGTGGTGGCACATGCCTGTATCCCAGTGACTCAGGAAGCTGAGACAGGAGGATCGCTTCAGCCTAGGGAGGCTGAGGCTACAATGAGCTGTGACTGTGCCACTGTGCTCCATCCTGGGTGACAGAGTGAGACCCTGTTTAAAAAAAAAAAAAAGCCTTTTGGCATTCTGTCTCAAAACAAGCGAGCAGCACATTTCACTTCTGAGGCATGACAGCACAGAGGATGAGCAAGGGGGTCCTGCGGCCTGCCCTTCACTTGCTATACGACCTTGTGCAAGCTGTCCAGCTCTTCTGCGCTTCAATTTCCCCCTCTGTCAAATGGGGACAACAAGAGTGCCTATTGCATAGTTTGTGTTTAGAGAAGTGAATGAGTTGAACCTGTAAAGTGCTTCGCAGGATGCCTGCACATGGGAAGCACCGACCAGGCGTCACGCTGCAGCACTGACAGAATTCAGTGCACACGGTGGGGAGCACACGCAGCTGTAAGTGCAAGGCTATAATTCATACCTCACATCTACAGTCAGCAGCAGACATGACAATACAGTTTCTTCTGAAATCAAATACATCTAGTCATAATTACTTGCTAAGGAAAGTAGGCACTTTTTAAAACATCACTTTTAATATAAAATGCTCAAGGACAATTAAAAATCGTCTCCTAATTACGTGCACTGGGTGGACCTACAAAGACTGGCTACTCCAAACCGCTTCCCGCAGCTTGCAGGGGAATCCTGGGGCCACTGTCTGGAGGCTGAGGAGACAAAAGTTCTGGAAATGGCCATGCTCTTGCAGATGGTTCCCTGAAGTAGTCTGAGGAGGAGGACGGAAGAGTCCCTGCCTCCAAACTGCTCAGAGCTTTCTCTACTCTACGATGGCTAACAGTTGTAAGTGCCTACTCCAACCTGCGCTTGTGGGGTAAGAGGAAACAGCAAGACGCCACCTTGGTCAGGAGGCAGGCGACTGAGCAGGGTACAATAGGTCAGCAGTAGCTCAAGCCACTCACAGTTCCTGTGCTGGAAATCCCTTGGAACCCAGACTTGAACCTGGCCTATGTAGGAACAGAATTTCTTTCCATAAGGAAAATAATCAGTCTTGCCAATTACTACCCTTAAGAAAGAGGCTTTCTTATTTCCCACCATCTGAGCCCACCTACCTGATCTGACTTGAGCAGCCCGGCATCATCTGCACCTGGCCGGCTCAGGTCCTGCTGGGAGCGACTAGGTCCAAGCTCTGTCACACTCGTCTCTGAGGATGAAGAAGGAAGCCCATGGGCATAGATGTCCTCCTCATCGCTGGACGTCAATACCTGGTCCCGTGGAAGATGCTCAAGCCAAGGCTCATGAGTGCTGGCCGCCAAGGCAGAGACTGGAGTCAACTGTCCTCCCACACTCCCCAAGTCACGTTCAGAAACGGGTGTTTCTTTCTGATCTGTGTCATCATCAGTGACAGCATGCCAGAGATTTGCGCTGAGGTGGCCAGAGGCCCCCATGCTGGATAGGACATCCTGTTCTTGACTGGACTCCACAGGACTGCCTTCATCAGCTCCGGTCCCAAGCAGCCACTGCTCAGCACTTGGGGCCCAGCTGAGACTGGAAGGCACCGTGAGTGAGTTCAGGAGGGGAGCTTCACACAAAGTGCTTTGGGAGCCAGTAGGTTCGATGTCTTCCCCATCACGTGCCCCAGGAGAGCTGTCCAGTTCTTGGAAGGGTAACTGTGTGCTATTTGGTCCATCATCTGCAGGACAAGGCTCATCTTCAAGTCCTGTGACATCGCTGCCTCCCACATCTTCTCCCGGGAGCAGGGGTGAATTTGGCACTCCATTGAGCAGCTCCCGCCCATGTGTGTGGTGACAGTGTGGCATTTCCGTTCTAATGGCATCTTCCTCAGTCAGTGAATCAGGCACAGATTCTGGCACCTCCAGGATATTAAACGTTTTGGAGTCAGTATTTTCCCGCGGGACACCGTTCACCTCACCACTGAAGCCGACTTCCTGGTCTGGAGACTCTGCACTTAACTGATCCACACTGCTGCCCAGGACACTTGAGGTCATGGACAACAAGGACTGGGGACTGTCCCCAGGAAACTCGGAGCAGGGCGTCGATTCCAGGGAGCTGTGACAGGTGCTCCTGCTTCCTGCACCTTCTAGTTCAGAATAAGAACATTCAAAATAAGGCATGGTTCTACATGAAGAGTAAGAGACTAATTCGCAAACATATTTTTGGCTCAAGAAAAAATATTTTAAATAAAGGATATTTAGTGAATGAAGAAAAAACCTCTTAAGTACAAATAATCCCAACAACGAGATGCTTTCTATGCATGCAAGTACTGTACGCACCCATGGGCTTGAGGCCTCACTCAAGAAATACCAGCTAAGAAAAACCAGGGGACAAACTGAGATGTTCACCTGGGTCACAGGCCAATTCCTTATAACTACTAAAATGTTTAAATATCTAATAACATTTCCTTCAATATTGCAGTCATCTTTTTTTTGAGATGGAGTCTTGCTCTGTCACCCAGGCTGGAGTGCAGTGGCGTGACCTCAGCTCACTGCAACCTCCACCTCCCAGGTTCAAGTGATTTTCCTGCCTCAGCCTCCAGAGTAGCTGGGACTACAGGCATGCACCACCACGCCCAGCTAGTTTTTTTTGTATTTTAGTAGAGATGGGGTTTTATCATGGTGGCCAGGATGGTCTTGATCTCCGGACCTCAAGATCCACCCGCCTCAGCCTCCCAAAGTGCTGGGATTATAGGCGTGAGTCACCACACCCGGCCTGCGGTCATCTTTAGCTAGAGAGGATCAACAGGCACCAAGGAGTAAAAGGTTTTAAAAAATTCAGCGTTACATAGCCATAACAAAGAATGAAATCCAGGCCAAGCACGGTGGATCACGCCTGTAATCCCAGCACTCTGGGAGGCCAAGGTGGGTGGATCACCTGAAGTCAGGAGTTCAAGATCAGCCTGGTCAATAGGGTGAAACCCCATTTCCACTAAAAATACAAAAAATTAGCTGGGCATGGTGGCAGCCACCTGTAATCCCAGCTACTCAAGAAGCTGAGGCAGGAGAATCGCTTGAACCTGGAAGGTGGAGGTTGCAGTGAGCTGAGATTGTGCCACTGCACTCCAGCCTGGGCAATAACAGTGAAACTCTGTCTCAATAAATAAATAAATAAATAAAAATAAAGAATGAAATCCTGTCCTTTATAGCAACATGGATGGAACCGCAGGCCATAATCCTAAACAATTAATGCAGAAACAGAAAATCAAATACTGCATGTTCTGACTTAGAAGTGGGAGTCAAACACTGAGGACACATGGACATAAACATGGGAACAGCAGACAATGTGAACTGCCAGAGCAGGAGAGGAGGAGGAGGCAGGGCCAAAACCACCAGCTACTGGTTACTGTGCTCACTACCAGAGCGGGAGAGGAGGAGGCAGGGCCAAAACCACCTACTGGGCACAGTGCTCACTACCAGAGCGGGAGAGGAGGAGGAGGCAGGGCCAAAACCACCTACTGGGTACTGTGCTCACTACCAGAGTGGGAGAGGAGGAGGAGGCAGGGCCAAAACCACCAGCTACTGGGTACTGTGCTCACTACCAGAGCAGGAGAGGAGGAGGAGGCAGGGCCAAAACCACCTACTGGGTACTGTGCTCACTACCAGAGCGGGAGAGGAGGAGAAGGCAGGGCCCAAACCACCTACTGGGTACTGTGCTCACTACCAGAGCGGGAGAGGAGGAGGAGGCAGGGCCCAAACCACCAGCTAGTGGGTACTGTGCTCACTACCAGAGCGGGAGAGGGGGAGGAGGCAGGGCCAAAACCACCTACTGGGTACTGTGCTCACTGGGTGCTGTGTACCCATGCAACAAACCAGTGCATGAGTCCCCTGTATTTAAAATAAATGTTGAAAAAAAAAGAAAAATATTCCATGTTAAATCCCATATTTGGTAGCATATCCAACACTAAACATAAAATGTCCCAACTATTTACCAGCACAGATCTTCCTGTTTCCACGACTTTCCACCCAGGCTCACAGAATCTCTGGTTTTATCAATGGTATAAACATTTTAATTTAAATACTGAAAAGTACAACACCAAGATCCTTTAAACAGGGTGGTGAGTACACAGGTGTATGTCCTGTCATCATTTAGACCTTACAGTGTGTGTGTGTATTTTCTGTTAATGTGTGAAGTATTTTGCAGTAAAGCTCCTTTGGGGAAGAAATGTGTGTGTTCTTTGCTTTTGGATGAATGGGCCAGTGCTCACTCAGTGAGCAGTGGCGTTCCCAGAGAGTCTGGAAAGACTGCCCCCAGGTGAGTATGTACCTGTCTTCTTCTTCTTCTTCTTCCTTTTCACTTTGACAGGCTGCACGACAAGCTCCTGGTCAAAGTCCTCCGAGCTGATGGCGTTGAACCTCTGCGAGGGGGGCTGGCTGCCCTTGCCCAGCTCAGCGGCGGCCTGGAGCCCAGGGGGCAGGAGCCCAGAGCCACTGTCGGTGGAGTTGAGTGAGCTGCTCCTGCTCCTTGGCTCACTGGCCACAGAGCTGGCCACGGAAGAGCCTCTGAGCCTGGTCTCAGAAACGGTGGCCCCTGGCAGCTTCTCTGCTTGCTGCACGTGGACTCGCTCTGAGCATCCGGACACCTCCAAACCATCTCTCACTGAGAAAGAAGAGTCTGGTTTTACCACTGGTTATCTGAGAGAGCTGATGTGCACTTAACCAGCTCTGGGAGCCCCAAATACCAGTTGTCACAGAGGTGCCAGTCGACTAAAGAACTAAACGACTCTAAATTCATAGAAACCAGCAAAACTGAAACAATCACACAAAGGAGTCTAAGAAATAGTTTTTGTTCTCCAAGAAGCTCATACATTAAAATCAGTAAAATAATTTCCCATAGTTGTATTTTTAAAGCAACTCAATAGTAAGGACAGGTTGGGTGCGGTGGCTCCCACCTATAATCTCAACACTTTGGGAAGCCGAGGTGGGGAGATCACTTGAGCTCAGGAGTTCAAGACCAGCCTGGGCAACATGGCGAAAACCTGTCTCTAGCAAAATACAAAAAATTAGCAGGGAGTTGTGAGGCATGCCTGTAGTCCTAGCTACTCAGGAGGCTGAGGTGGGAGAATCATTTGAGCTTGGGAGGTGGAGGTTGCAGTGAGCTGAGATCATGCCACTGCACTCCAGCCTGTGAGACACAGTGAGACCGGTCTCAAAAAAAAAAAAAAAAAAAAAAGTAGAAAAATACCACTAAGAATACAGTATTTCTCACTCAGATTTACAAATTCTTTATAAATGAGAGATGCTTGTGCATAACAAAACAGCTTGATTATACTTCATACTTAAGACTATGCCTTGAATATATTTTAAAATTATTCAAAGGGCATTTGAAAAATATATGTGTATCTATAATTAAATTTCTTGAAATGGAAAGAGGGAAAGGTAATTTTCCATTAGAACAAACTCAAGACAGAGAAGTCCATTACTACAGTCAGCATCGAGGCAAGTAGACAGCAGAGTGAGGAGCAGGCATGTGAGTCCCTGTCCCCTGCCCTGACACCAAGGGCCAGTGAGCTTCCCACTGTAGTGGACTCATCCTTCCTGCAACATGACACCACAGGGCACGAGGCCAGAGCAGTCCCAGCTGCAGCACCCTCAACACAAGACCGCTGCCCACTTTGATCCATTCGCCATCCTCTCATTATCACGGATCCTCTGAGTGCCAGACACAGGGCTGGCTGCTGGGATATGGCAGTCCATGAGACATAGCAATTCCTGCCCTTGAAGCACCCCCATTCTACTGAGGGCATGTGGTAGGGGCAGACTGTAGCCTACGGAGTGTGCACCAGAAACTGGAGGGGCAGACTCTGCTCTGAAGCAGCTTGTTGAAGATTACACAAGTTAATGGTGGATCTTGCCTAGAGCTGCCCAGTCCAATAGGCAGCCTCCAGCCACTTGTAACTATTTAAATTCAAATTGATCAAAATTAAACAAAATTTAGGCCAGGCGCAGTGGCTTATGCCTGTAATCCCAGTACTTCAGGAGGCTGAGGTGGGCGGATTGCCTGAGCTCAGGAGTTTGAGACCAGCCTGGGCAACATGGTAAAACCCCATCTCTACTAAAATGCAAAAAATTAGCTGGGTGTGGTGATGCACACCTGTAATCCCAGCTACTCAGGAGGCTAAGGCAGGAGAATCACTTGAACCTGGGAGATGGAGGCTGCAGTGAGCAGAGACTGCTCCACTGCACTCCAGCCTGGGATACAGAGCAAGACTCCATCTCAAAAAAAAATTTTTTTTTTAATTTAAAATTCATCCCTCAGCTGTACTTGCCATACTGAAAGTACTCAGCAGCCACACATGGACAGTGCCTGCCTACCAGACGGGGCAGATGAGAGCATTTTCATCACTGCAGAAAGCTCTGTGGGCAGCAAAGGCCTAGAGCTTAGCCTGGTGGCTCCAAGTCACCACGCTTCCTGAAAGCCATGCTGCCCCTTTGATTATACTGTCTGAGGGGCCCCCAGCTCATAAACTCAAGAGTCAGAGCTCATTCACTTCTTACACAAATTATATTTTGGAGTATTCACCCCAGCTTGCCCTCTCTGACTTCAGAGGTAACGGCAGTGAGGAGGTGATGGGTCCACATGGCTGCTGCTGCCAGCATTAGGAAAAAGTTCCCTGAGGAACCCAAATATATAAAGCATGTGAATGTCTGCACGAGGACACATATTAGGATTCTTTGCTCATTAAAATTTGGGCTTATATGAATTACCAAAAAATGTCAAAAGCACAGAGAAAAATCATCCTACCAGGAAGAACTGAGCTCAGGGTAAATGGCATGTCCCAGGTGCCAGATTTAAATCTTCTAAAATCTTATGCAAATCTATGTCTTTTGGAGCATTAATCCTACACACTGTCGCAGACGGAGATCAGGGATCCATAAAGTGGTTTCTGATTTTGCCTTCCTCCTTTCTCAATCTCCCCATCTTCCACAACCACGAAAGCAACTCCATCAAATGTGAGACTATCTGATGTAAGCCTTAAAGTAGGTAACTTTCAAGAAATGTACTGTAAATATTATTTTAAGAATCAGAGAAAACCCTCCAAACCCTCCATGTTTAAATAAAGTTGCAACAGTTTAGCAAAATAATAGTATGTTTTTGGTTTTGTTTTTGAGATGGGGTCTCACTCTGTCACCCAGGCTGAAGTACAGTGGTGCGATCTTGGCTCACAGCAAACTCTGCCTCCAGGCTCAAGCGATCCACTGCCTCAGCCTCCCAAGTAGCTGGGACCACAGACACACACCACCAGGCCCAGCTAACTTTTTGTATTTTTGGTAGAGACAGGGTTTCACCATGTTGCCCAGGCTGGTCTTGAACTCCTGAGCTTAAGTGATCCACCCACCTCAGCCTCCAAAAGTGCTCGGATTACAGGCGTGAGCCACTGCGCCTGGCCCAATAGTAAGTCTGATCAGTTATTAACCACAATTACAAACAACAGAGTATAGTACTTCCCATCATACACATGGCACATTTCATAATAAATACAAACCTATTGATGTTAGTCCTTCAGGCCTGCTTGAAATTCTTATAATGTTCCTATCTCCTTTCAAGAAAAATATTTCATTTTCTGTGCATGAAACAGACACAATATCACCGGATCCTTCCAAACCAGCAATTGTGGCCTGTCCAAAAAAAAAAAAAAAAATCACAAAACTAAACAATGGTAACAGCTCGAAGCATAAAAATGCATGTGAGAGAGTCCAAATCAGTCAAATGATAACTGCACTTTACTATGGCAGCTTTCTGGAAACTCCTAAAGTAATTCAATCCAAAGTTAGGTAACATCTGACAGATTGGTAAGCGGGATCTGAAGCACCTCCTGGCAGGGTGGGGCCTCAGTCATCTCCGACTCACATGCCACCCTGCCCTTGTCCCTGCTGCAGGTGCACCAGCACTGCCAGGCCAGTCCCAGCCCTGTTCCTCCATGGCTCATGTGTCTGGCATGTGCTTCTCTTTCTGCTCGAATTCCTTTCCTGTCCCTGTTCGCTGGGGGAGTTCCAGCTCTCTCCAGATGCCACCTCCATGGGAAGCAGCCTCTGACACGCTCGCCTACGCTGCAATGCCCAGGGCGCTCAGGGTTCACAGCACCTCATCCAAACCTTCGCTTGGTGCCCCACTCCTGGGCTGGAATAACGTGCTGAGACATCTGGGTCCCCCTGCTGTGTGCACTCCTGCAGGAGAGGCCAGTGTGCACCACAACTCATGGGTTTCAAATGAATACACGAAGGGAGGGGAGTCCCTCCAGCATTATCTGGAAGCGGGTGGCAACACAACACAGGACATCCCGAGCCCACATGACTTAAAGGAAGTCTTTGCTTTGCAGTCAACAGTGCAAATAAGAGACTAGTCTGTTGTAGAAGATAAGGAGAGTCTACGTTCTTTGCCAATATTAAATAACTGGTGGACAGCTGCAACATAACATTTGCTTCTGAAAGCTGCCAGTCACCCGGTCACTGGACGGTCTAGACTCTAAGGGTGACTGCAACATCTGTCCCAGACGGTCCCCTGTCTCCATTTCTCTGCCTATAAAATGAAGTTAATTATACCTACTGGGTAAAGCATTGGGTAAGTGCTCAGATGAAAAAACCAAAGCATCTTGATGCTACTAATTAATAAGCACATGTAAGTTCAAAAGGCACCCAGGGGGCCGGGCGTGGTGGCTCAAGACTGTAATCCCAGCACTTTGGGAGGCCGAGGCGGGTGGATCACGAGGTCAAGAGATCGAGACCATCCTGGTCAACATGGTGAAACCCCGTCTCTACTAAAAACTACAAAAAAAATTAGCTGGGCATGGTGGCGTGTGCCTGTAATCCCAGCTACTCAGGAGGCTGAGGCAGGAGAATTGCCTGAACCCAGGAGGCGGAGGTTGCGGTGAGCCGAGATCGTGCCATTGCACTCCAGCCTGGGTAACATGAGTGAAACTCCGTCTCAAAAAAAAAAAAAAAAAAAAAAAAGGCACCCAGGGAAAGAAGTTCTCTGTAACTGAGGAAAGGGTGCAAAGATACCTTTCAAAATATCCCTTATAAAATAAACAAACTCAAGGCTAAAAGGCACCTTGGTGATCCCTCTAAGTCAATGCTTCTTCCACCCCCACCCCATTTTACAGGAAAGGAAACCAGGCTCAGGCCGATAAAAGACTCTTGGTTAAAGGCAGGACCAGGCTAGAAGAGTAGAGTCTAGTTCTGCCCCCTGCCCTCCCAGGCCAGTTTTCTTTCTGCCAAACCAGTATTACCAGGCATGGCTGATAATAATTAAGAAGGCTTCAATGAGGAGAAGATGAACTTCATTTTCTGCTGACACACACCACATAAGAAAACCATTTCTTTTCTTTTCTTTTCTTTTCTTTTTTTTGAGATGGAGTCTCACTCTGTCTCCCAGGCTGGAGTGCAGTGGCGTGATCTTGGCTCACTGCAACCTCTGCCTCCCAGGCTCATCATGCAATTCTCCCTGCTTCAGTCTCCCAAGTATCTGGGACTACAGGCACATGCCACCACACTTGGCTAATTTTTGTAATTTTTAGTAGAGATGGGGTTTTGCCATGTTGGCCAGGTTGGTCTTGAACTCCTGACCTCAGGTGATCCACCCGGCTCAGTCTCCCAAAGTGCTGAGATTACAGGCATGAGCCATGCCTGACCGAAAATCCTTTATTTTCTATAGTGAGGCTCTGCTTATAAGAGAATGGGGTGTCTGTCATCTGTCAGAGGCCTGCTGAGCTCAGAATGGAGAAATGTGAACAGGACAGGGTGTGGTCTGAGTCTAGGGGTGAGGAGCTGAGAGGGTGAGGCAGAGAGATTATTTTTCTTCTCTCTTTCTCTTTTTTTCCCCTGAGTTATAACCCAGTACTCATATAGGGAGATTATTTTAAAAAGAGGAAGAGCTCTGCTCTTAAGGAGAAACTGAATCTAAACAACTTTGTTTAAAATTCCTAAATCTGTCTGTAATGATAATCTGTTATCATCTTGATTTAAGCAGAAATTGTTTCCTACCATGAGTTTAATGATGTTGGAAATTTGCCCAAGATATGTTGCTAAGTAAAGAAAACGGAATAAAAAACAAACAAACAAAACAAGTGGCAAAATGATATGGCTCCACTTGAGTCCGAAGACAGGGGCAAAACAACAGGACTGAAAGCGCACTGAGGAAGGCCCTCCTCAGGGACTGAAATTCTCTGCTACTGTTTCTGTTTTTGGTTTGTCTGTTTTTGAGATAGGGTTTCACTCTGCCACCCAGGCTGGAGTTGCAATCTTGGCTCACTGAGCCCTGCCTCTGCTACTGCTTCTGTCATATTTGAGTTATCACTGTATGTGCTCATAGTAATTTGATAGTCAGAAAAAACATGACCCAAATAGATTATAAAGAACAAGATCAGGCTAGGCACAGCGGCTCACGCCTGTAATCCTAGCACTTTGTGAGGCCAAGACGGGTGGATCACCTGAGGCTGGGAGTTTGAGACCAGCCTGACCAACAAGGAGAAACCCTGTCTCTACTAAAAATACAAAATTAGCCGGGTGTGGTGGTGCATGCCTGTAATCCTAGCTACTCAGGAGGCCAAGACAGGAGAATTGCTTGGACCTGGGAGGTGAGGCAGAGGTTGTAGGGAGCCAAGATCATGGGATTGCACCCCAGCCTGGACAACAAAAGTGAAGAAACTCCGTCTCAAAAAAACCCAAAAAAACAAAAAACAAGGCCAGGCATGGTGACTCATGCCTGTAATCCCAGTACTTTGGGAGGCTGAGGCAGATGGATCACTTGAGGTCAGGAGTTTGAGACCAGCCCGGCCAGCATGGTGAAACCCTGTCTGTCTCTACTAAAAATACAAAAAAAAAAAAAAAAAAATTAGCCAGGCATGGTGGTACGTGCATATAATTCCAGCTACTCAGGAAGCTGAGGCAGAAGAATCACTTGAACCCAGGAGGCAGAGGTTGCAGTGAGTCAAGATCATGCCACTGTACTCCAGCCTGGGTGACAGAGGAGGACACAGTTCCCCCCCAAAAAAGAACAAGTTTAATTTTGTGCTTACATACAAAAAACATACATAATTTCTGGGCAGATAATTGGACCTAAAGGTCAAAACCAAATTTTTTTTCAAATCTATAAAAATTACCAAACCTTCATTTGATTTCCTTGACTGGCCCAAAGGAAAAGTAAAGTGTAAATCAATACTGCTCCTTTTAGCATTCTGAGAGCCCTGAGCAGAACAGTCCATAGAGAAACTTTCTCTTGCCTACCGACACCAAAGATATGGCAGCATCCCTTCACTTACCTGGTTGACTGTGTCTAGGAGATAGATACTATATTCATTCCAACTCAACACCCAGCCTTCTTGAAAGAAACAGGAAACAAGCCCCAGATGCCTCTCAGGTAAGCTGCAACTTCCCCTGTTGGGGGATTCCAGACGCGGGTGCAGTTCAAAAGGCTTGACTTCCCCGGCAAAAGCATCTTTTAAGATAAATGTGGCTTGAACAGTTCCGTGGACATCAGCCTTCCACAGCCGGAGCCCAGGCCGTGACGCATACAAGGTTAGATCACTTTGCTTACAGAGTCCTGGTATAAAACAAGCACCAAATTTCCCAGTACTAAAATTAGAAGAAAGAAAGAACAAAAGACAGACATGGACGGATTTAAAGTAGTGCAGTTGTCAACCCCTATTACTAAGTACAACAAGAATTTTTGGCTAAGAAAATAATTAATTTTTTACTCTTTCTACTGTTTTTTGGCAGTTAAACCACACTGTCATCCCAGTACCCACAGAGGTCCTACCACACCCTAACAGGTATGTGCCCCATTAGCACACAGGGACTCATTCACTGAGCACCCACATAGCTTGCACCACACCTGGCACTTGATCCCAGTCTCATGTCTAAGCCTCACAACAACCACGTGTGGCAGATAGAGTCACACACCACATAACATTTTAGTCAGGCTGGGCGCAATGGCTCATGCCTGTAATCCCAGCACTTTGGGAGGCCAAGGCGGGTGGATCACCCAAGGTCAGGAGTTCGAGACCAGCCTAGCCAACATGGTGAAATCCCTCCTCTACTAAAAATACAAAAATTAGCTGGGCATGGTGGCGCATGCCTATAATCCCAGATACTGGGAGGCTGAGGCAGGAGAAATTGCTTGAACCTAGGAGGTGGAGGTTGCAGTGAGCTAAGATCATGTCATTGCACTGCTGTCTGGGTGACAGAGCAAGACTCTGTTTCTAAAACAACAACAACAACAAATGATTTTAGTCAATGATGGACTGCAAATACAGCAGTGGTCCCATAAGATTATAATACCATATTCTTATGGTAGCTTTTCTATGTTTAGACACACAAACACTTAACTTTGTGCTACAGCTGCCTAAAGTATTCAGTACAGTCACACGTGGTGCAGGTCTGTAGCCCAGAAACAATATGCCGCCCCATTTCGCCCAGGTGTGGAGTAAGCTGTACCTACCACCTAGGCCTGTCGGTATACACCATGCTGTTCACACAACGAAGACATCACCTAATAATGCATTTCTCATAGCATATCCCTGTTGCTAAGGGACACATGACTATATCACAACTCCCGTTTTGGAGGAGAGGAAACCGAGGCAGAAGGTGAAGAATCCAGGTCTGCTCATTCTGTCCCTGCTCTGACTCTGTTGCTTCTGATATCTCATTGCTGTGCTCACTCCACATCCTGAATAAATGAGTGTCACAGCAACCCATCTATATTGCTGCCCTTTCAGAATTTTTCTAAACCCATCAGAGGCACCAATGTCCCTTCCTGTCCCCAAGCTTGATATTTTTTCTTTCTAAAATTACGAAATATCAGTACACAAACAAAAGAATATGCTATGTATACAGTTGTGGGTCACTTACTGATTGGGGACGTTCTGAGAAATGTGTCATTAGGCAATGTCTTTGTCTGTGGACATCATAGTGTACTTACACAAGCCTAAATGGCACAGCCTATGACACATCCATACAGTCTAGCCCAGGGGTGTCCAATCTTTTGGCTTTCCTGGGCCACACTGGAAGAAGAATTGTCTTGGGCCACATATAAAATACACTAACAATAGCTGATGAGCAAAAAAAAAAAAAAAAAAAAAAAAATCA
>NW_022436960.1:1054549-1090983 GCF_009761245.1 Sapajus apella
TTTTTTTTTTTTTTTTGAGACAGAGTTTTGCTCTTGTTGCCCAGGCTGGAGTGCAATGGTATGATCTGGGCTCACTACAGCCTCTGATTCCAGGTACAAGCAATTCTCTTGCCTCAGCCTCCTGAGTAGCTGGGATTACAGGTACGTGGCACCAGGCCCTGCTAATTTTGTATTTTTAGTAGAGATAGGGTTTCACCATGTTAGTCAGGGTGATCTTGAACTCCTGACCTCAAGTGATCCACCCACCTCGGCCTCCCAACGTGCTGGGATAACAGGCATAAGCCACCACACCTGGCCAAAAAGTCTCATGTTTTAAGAAACTTTAAAGTTTTGTTGGGCTGTGGGTTGAACAAGCTTAGTCTAGCCTACGGCCCCTGGGCTGCAAACCTGTACTGCATGTGACTGTCCTTAACACTGCAGGCAGCTGTAACACAGTGATGAGTGCTTGCATATCTAAACATAGAAAACATTATGTGTGACGCTAAGACACCAGGTGATTGGAATCTTTTCAGCTCCATTATAGTCTTCTGCAACCACTGTCATACATGCAGTCCACCATTGAGTGAACTGTCATTATGCAGGGCATAACTGTGTACATGTACATAGATGCATGCAGTTATGAAGCCTAGCAATGAAAGGTACACCTGAGAACCCACCCCTGAACTTAGGAAAGAAATCGTTGGTCACCCTGACAATGGCCTCTTGTGTTCATAATACTTCCTGCCCCTTGTGCCCCAGATGGAACCACTGGACTGCATTTTGCCTTTATCATTTCCTTGCTTTTATTGTTGGTTTAATCACATATGTATGTATTGCTAAACACAAGATAATTTAGTATTGTTTATCTTTCATTTTTAGTAAAATGTATGATGCTAAGTGTATACTTTTGCAACTTGCTTTTTTTCACTTATGTTTCTCAGATTTCTCCGTGTTGATAAAAAGAAGCTGTCGAGCTCATTCATTTCTACTGCTGTATGGTACAGTAAGTCCTCACTCAGTGTCCACAGGTTCCTGGAAACAACAACTGTAAGCGAAATGACATAGAGCAGGTCCTCAGACAACATCATTTCCTTCAACAACGCTGGTGAGGAAAACACACTGGTTTTGTTACACGCTGTTTTGCTAAAGCTGCAGTTTCCAAGAAGCTATCAATGACATTAAATGAGGACTTAATGTATTCCACAATTTATTCACTTTCTTGTTGATGGATATTTCAATTATTAATCTTTTAAAAACTATTTTGAACAATTGTGCTATGAGTATTTCTGTACATACCCCCCTAGCCCACATGTGTCAGAGTCTGTCAAGGACATTCAGGAGTGGAATTGGTGGGCTGTGGGGTAATTTCTGGGTTGCTGAGAGCATATTCAAGTTTAGAAGACAACTTCAAGCTTTTTTTTTTTTTTTTCAGTCTTGTTGCCCAGGCTGGAGTGCAATGGCATGATCTCAGCTCAATGCAGCCTCTGCCTCCCGGGTTCAACCAATTCTCCTGCCTCAGCTTCCTGAGTAGCTGGTATTACAGGTCCCCCTCACCACGCCTGGCTAATTTTTGTATTTTTAGTAGAGATGAGGTTTTGCCATGTTGGCCAGGCTAGTCTCACACTCCTGACCTCAGGCGATTGTGTGCTTCAGCCTCCCAAAGCGCTGAGATTACAGGCATGAGCCACCATGCCCAGCCCGACAACTTCAAGCTTTTTTTTTTTTTTGAGACGGAGTTTCGCTCGTTACCCAGGCTGGAGTGCAGTGGCACCATCTCGGCTCACTGCAACCTCTGCCTCCTGGGTTCAAGCAATTCTCCTGCCTCAGCGTCCCGAGTAGCTGGGACTACAGGCACATGCCACCATGCCCAGCTAATTTGTGTATGTTTAGTAGAGACAGGGTTTCACCTTGTCGACCAGGATGGTCTCGATCTCTTGACCTCGTGATCCACCCGCCTGGGCCTCCCAAAGTGCTGGGATTACAGGCGTGAGCCACCGCGCCCGGCCAAGCCTTTTTAATATGATTCTCCCAACCTTAACTCCCACTGGCAATGTGAATTCTCGTTGTTTCTCAGGCTTCTACCACAGTTCAAATGTAAGCATTTCAGTTCAGCCCTACGCCTGGCTGATTCCTTTTCCCAAATATTTCTCAAATTGTGAACAGCAGAAAGAGGACTGGTTTTAGAGCAAGCCCTGGGCTCAATGTCCAGCCCTGACACTTAGTGTGTACACAGTTTGCGCAATTATTGAGCTTCTCTGGACCCATTTCCCATGTGTAAACCAGGCAGAATAGCTCCCATCTCAAAGGCTGAAGCGAGGAATGAATGAGATAACCTATGTGAGGCACAAAAGCAATGCTTGTGACACTAAGTCCCCACCAACGTTCAGCTGTCCAAATGAGGGTACAAGCAGCTGACGGCTGAGAGCCGCCTCCGTGCCACTGCCTTCCCACTAGACCTTGTCCAACTTGTGCTGTGCCTCTTCCCATGCTCCCTGCACACAGCGGCACACCCAGCCGCAGAGGCCGCCCAGGGCCCACCCACACGGGCACACAGAGAGTTATTTTTTGCAGGGTTTTTCCACACACCAGAATCTCACAGGTCCCTCTGGTACTGCAGTAACTAAATTCCTTTGGATAGGGCCCAAGGAGGATATCATATATCAAATTCAGCTTTGAAATAATGATCATTAGGATTAACCAAGGGTGTTTTGACACCATGGATCTTTCATGGACAATTCTGTAAACAGCATCCTATCTGATTACTGCCTTTGGTGGGTTTATTCTGGAGAGGTCCTCTAAAGAGAGCAACCCAGAGGAATTCTGGCAAGGCAGCCCAAAACCTCTTCCTCCTGCCTTTCCTGTCAAATCAATTTCTCTTGGCGATCCAATTTTTAAATGTTTTCCTTCTATTTATAGGACCCTTGAAAAATCCCTTGTCATTTCCATTTTGACTGGTTCATCTTATGTAACTAAAGCACTCATGTTAACAAACATTTAGTGATTCCTACATCCTGTAAGACACAGTGTTTGGTGCTGTGGGTAAAATGAAGAATAAATAAGACGAGGTCCTCAGCCTGGCTCACAACACCACGGCTGACGCACCTGAGCAATTACAGCAGCATCTGGAAGCATCACATCTGAGGCTCTAAGAGCTGCTCAAGGAGCTCAGATCAAGGTGGTACATCTGAGTTGGCACGAGAAGGCGAGGTCCTTAACACCGAGCGGACTCTTGCCCCTGAAGGAAAGGGGAAAGAAGCCCTGCTGAGCACAGTCCTGGGAGTGGCTGGCTCTAAAACTGCTGAATAGCTGGGCATGATTGCTCACGCCTGTAATCCCAGCAATTTTGGAGGCCAAGAAGGGAGAACTGCTTAAGCCCAGGAGTTTGAGAACAGCCTGGATGACATAAATTTAAAAATTTATCCAGGCATGGTAGTGCCTGCGCCTATAGTCCTAGTTACTCTGGAGGTAGAGGGAGGAGGATCACCTAAGCCCAGGTGTTCAAGGCTGCAGTGAGCTGTGATCATGCGTTTGCACTCCAGCCTTGGTGACAGAGCAAGACCCTGTCTCTAAAAAAAAAAACAAAAACAAACAAAAAAAACCTTCTGAAATGTGTGATGAGTGGGTTGGTCAAAGGCAGCAAAGTTGTGAAGAACCAACCAACCAGAGTCAGGTACAAACTGTCCTAAGCCCCGACTCAGCCACCATCACTTGCAGTGCGATTCTGTGGTACTTGCTGGTACTTTCTGAATTTGACACTGAAACTCCAACTTTTAAGGTCTAAGCATTGCAGGATTCTAAAATCATAAAAAATTTAACATAATTTCTTAATTTTGGTAGAGATGATTTCCAGAAAACTCATTAATGACTTAAAACTCCTTTTATAGGCCACACTGTTATGAAAGGAGTGTTTTCTGGTGAACAAATTCTAGTTATAAAATAGCGTTTTTTGATTGTGCACATAATGTATGGTGCCACAGACCTAATATGCTGAAAGCTCGCAGCACCCAAAATGGGGGCCTGAAAGTCTAAGCTGGGTGAGAAGAAGGATCCACAGAAGCCCTGCCTCAGATCTCAGCAGCTAAACCCCCACCGCCACCCAAACAGATGGACTGGTGCCAGGCCTCCAGAACTGGCTGCTGGCTCTTACCCAGATGCAGGCGTCATACCTACAAATGGCTTCATCTCCTCCTCCCTCCCCAGGGCAATGGCTGCTGCCAGGGAGGACCTCCCTGAGCACACAGGAGACACAGTAACAGGTACGCAGAGGGCTCTGACACATGAAACAATGCAACATAAATACACAGCATGGCAAACCCACGGTTGAGGGTGGCTGCGGTCTCCAAGGTTTTCTGGATATAACACACGCGTTATCCAGTCTGAAGAGGTTCACAGACTCGATGGGAAGAGGACCCCTCGTTCCACCGGAGCCTCCCAGCCTGCCTGCATCTGCGTCCTGTGCTCAGTGCCCTGCCTTCCTCTAGAAGAACGTCTCTGGCCTGTTTCTGGTCAACCCCTACACTGCTGCCCATAAGCGGGCCCAACTGAGGCCACTGCCTGCACTGTTCCCACCAGCACTGCATTCCCTCCACAGGCACCCGCGTCACACACCAATGTGCTGCCACACGGTCCCTCTCCCAAAACTCCCACCAGGACACATGGTCCCCCTGGGCCCAACTATTTCTCTTTGTTCTCTTCTACAAAAACACTCCTCCCAAAAGCTGTCCATACTCACTGTCCACTCTTCTTTCAGCCCTTGCAATCCCTTGGCCCTGCGGAGGGAATGTGTAGGGTTGTGTAGGGCCTCCATGCTACGGACTCAGGCCCGTTTCAGTGACCCCAGCCCCGGGTCTCGAAGCAGCTGCTATATCCCTCCATGTGGCCTCCGACTCCTCTGACCCCCCAACTCCTGTTCTCTCCTGATGCCGTTTCCTCTTCTAGAACACGAGGCCTCCCCACATCTCCCTAGGCGAGCTCCTGTTGCATGCCAGCGGCTACACGCACAGCTCCCTGAGAGGCACAGCCGCCACCCACCTCCCATGCCAGCTCTCCGCTGTGGAGACAGGACACGGGGGTCCACAGCAGGCTGTGTCATCTCCTCCTCCTCCCCATGCCTTCAGGTGTCTCAGGGTCCATCCACGGCATGTCCACTCAGCCAGCTGCATAGACCACAGACCTGGGAATCATCTCCAACTCATCCCTCTCACATCCCAGAGCCAACGTGGCAGCAAATCTGTCAGCCCTGCCTTGGAGGCAGTCCCCCACCTATCCTGCCCGACCCTGCCATCTCCCACCTGGATCACCCAGAGCTCTTGCTGGCCCTGCTGAGCTGCCACACCTGCCCTCTCCAGTATATTCCAAACAGCAGCCAGAGTGACCTCCCCAGCTTGGCCTCAGCCCTCTGTGACTGGCCACAGCACTGGACCGAAAGCCCCCCGGACAGGGCTCACAAAGCTGATGGGAGGGGGCTTCCTGCGCCCTGCTCCACAGAGCCGGCCTGGCTGCTCAGATCCTCGATGCGCAGGACCCTCTGCCTCCAGGGCTTCTGTCCAAAGGTTTCTCGCACTAGTTGCCTCCTTGCTTCAGGAATCAGCCCAGGTTACCTCCTCAGAGGAGGCTTCCCTGCCATCCTGTTAAAGGGACACTGGTGTCTCCTGCTCCCCAGTCTCTGGCTCTGCACCCTCTGACATGTTTATCTGTTCACCATTCTGCATGCAGCTCCCTGAGACTAGAGATCTGTTCTGCCTTGTTCACAGCTGTCCCCAGATGAGGAGTACCTGGAGCAGCGCAGAGGCTTGGTGCAAAGCTCCGGTGCTGAATAATAATAGATATTCTCTGCGTGGATTCATCCAATGTCAAGGTGTCAATGTCATCTGTATCTGGTGACCTCATTTTCCCCTCTGGCCAAGACTTCTTCCTCAGGCTCCAGACCTGTCCACAGAACTCTTTGGTGACTGCCATGTGGCCACCTGACAGGCCTATCAAATTCCCTATGTCCACAGCAGAGCTCCTCATGTTCTGACCTCTGGCCCAGCCTTCCCCAGTCTCCATCTCAGTCAATGGTTTCCCTGGACTCCCACGGCAGCTGTCCCGCCGCTTCCCTGGACTTCTGCAGCAGCCACCTCCCCACCGCTCCCCTGGACTCCCGAGGCGGCCTCCTCCCTGCCGCTCCCCTGGACTCCCGAGGCGGCCTCCCCACCACCGCTCCCCTGGACTCCCAAGGCGGCCTCCTCCCCGCCGCTCCCCTGGACTCCGTGGCGGTCTCCCCTCGCTGCTCCCCTGGACTCCTGAGGTAGCCTCCTCCCCGCCGCTCCCCTGGACTCCCACAGCAGCCAGTGCCCTAGTCCCTTCTAGCTTCTTGAACATCTAAGCCTGGCCCAGTTGAGGTCTTGGCATATGCTGTTCCCTGAGCCTGGACTGTTCCTCCAGCAGCTCTTCCTAGGCTTTAGCTCAAATATCACCGCCCTGGTAGAGGCCTTTCCTGACCATCCTATCCAAAGGCAACATCCTGCCCCTCGCCAGCACTCCCTCATGTTTCACCCTGACATGAGGTGACTCCCTTTACAGCACTGACGCCTCTCCTCTCATCCTGCTGACCCGAGGTCTCTCCCGCCGTGTCTGAGGGCAGAGGACTTGTCTCCTCGATGCCTCCTTACTCGCTGCCACGCCCCCATGTACATAGCCAGTACCATTCACTGAACACTTGTGAGGGAAGCACTGCTTCCAGGGATAGACACACACAATAGTCTACAGCAGAACGCAAGCCTTTCAGACACACATTAAAAACGTTTCCTTTTATTCTACCAGCCCCCATTTCTCCAGGGCTCAATAAAATCTCTCTCCTTCTGAGAAGGGACACAGGGACACATTTATTTGTTTCTGCATCCTATAACAGTTCCTGGGGCAGAGTACTTTCAATCACTGTTCCTGAAAGGCCTGACAGAAGCACCAGGAGAGGGTTATAGGAACTGCTTGGAGCTCCACACAAGAGGATAAAGGGCCAAGTTTGTTTTTTGTTTTCGTTTTTGTTATTTTGAGATGCAGTCTCACTCTGCCACCCAGGCTGGAGTTTAGTGGCGCAATCTCAGCTCACTGCAACCTTCATTTCCTGGGTTCAAGCGATTTTCCTGCCTCAGCCTCCTGAGTAACTGGGATTACAGCCACCACACCCGGCTAATTTTTGTATTTTTAGTAGAGACAGGATTTCTCCAGGTTGGGTCAGGCTGGTCTTAAACTCCTGACCTCAGGTGATCACCTGCCTTGGCCTCCCAAAGTGCTGGGATTACAGGCGTAAGCCATTGTGCCTGGCTATTTTTGTGTTTTTAATAGAGAGAAATTTTCACCATGTTGGCCAGGCTGGTCTTGAACTCCTGACCTCAAGCGATCTGCCTGCCTCGGCCTCCCAAAGAGTTGGAATTACAGGCATGAGCCACTGCGTCCAGCCAAGGGCCAGATTTTAAGAGAGGTTGTTGAGAATCGGACCCACCTGAAAGGTAATCGGTTTTCAATCCCTCTCTTTACACCCTGCCTTCCTTCCAAAAAGACACAGTGCAGTAAGACATTGACAGATGAACCAGGATAAAATGCCAGAGGAATAGGATATTGGCAGAGGGAATGTCAGAACTAAGATCTGCAGGACCATAAATTCCACTGAGTTCTCTGGGGGCCAGCAGTGAGGCTGCAGATACAAAAGGCCAGATTGTTGATGGGATTAAGAAGGTGTTCAGCACGGAAAACAGAAGTCAAAGGGGAGGGATGAGAGTGTCTTTTAACGGCTGCAGGGCTGCCACGCAGAAAAGACAATCAACTTTTGTGTTGCTGCAAAGCCCAGAATCAGAATAACGGACGGTGATTACAACCACAGGGGCTGGCTCCACCTGTCTGCCTCACCCAACTCTCAAGGACGGCCTGTCACCAATGGCACCAGCCTCAGGGCCTCATCGACGTCTGCCAATCTCACCATGTCTCCCAGTCCCTGCTGTCGCTCTCCACAAGGCCAGCCACAAGCCCTCCCCATGTGCGGTGACCATCAGCTACCCTGCCCCCCATTCTATGTAGGCAAACAGTGCCCCTTCCTGGGAGACACAAGACTGGAACTCCTCAGCTCCCATCGGCCAACCCATGACTGCAGACTCATCAACTCATGATCTGTGCTGATGCCGCCCCCTGCTGCCCACCCCCACCCTGGCCCCAGTGCTCCTTCTCCTCAGCATAAGGAGGGGTCAGCTCCACCACTCTGCCTACCCCTCCTCACTCCATCCCCATGCAAACTTGCTGCAGAGTCCTACAAGCGTGTTTTACGGGCTAGGGTGGGGATGATGAATTACAGGTCCCCCAGGTGTTCCAGCTGCCTTTTCCCACACAGCTGGTGTGGCAAGTGGACTTCTCACTCCCTTCCTCCACATCACCAGTCAAAGGAGGAACGATCTCTCAACCTGGAAGCCACGACTTCAGGATGTCTTCCTTGACCCTTCAGCTGGACAAAAGTGTGTCTAAACTCACACAGCATCCTGTGTCCATATACCAAAAGACAATCAACTTTTGTGTTGCTGCAAAGCCCAGAACATAGAATAACGGACGGTGGCTGCGACCACAGAGGCTGGCTCCACCTGTCTGCCTCGCCCAACTCTCTAGGACACCACCAACTTCGGGGCCTCACCAATGCCTGCCAATCTCACCATGTCTCCCAGTCCATTTTGGTCCATAGCAGCTAACACAACCGTCAACAAGTGTTCTATCTGCATTTCCATTTCCACGACGGAGGGCTCAGATCTGCCACGTTCACCACATCACTGCGGAGCCTGCCACAGTGCACAGGGGCACATAGTAGACAGGTGCTGAATAACGAGCCCCATGACCCTGACTCCTCACCAGGGCTGGGTGGAGAAGGAGCCTACACAAGGAACAGACAGACCAGGCCACTCCTGAGGCTTTTCCAGGCTGACTGTGGCACCCTGCAAGGCAAAGTGGCTGTGTGTGCAGGCTCCTGCAGCTCTGTGACAAGAGGAACCACTCTTCTCATCTGGCTCTGGGAGGAGGAATCCTAGGCAGGCACAGGGCCCCACCAGGAACCTCAGGCTTGGAGCTGCTGTGGGCTTGCATTCATTAAATAGAAAACCCTAAAAGCACATTCTACAACAAGGCCCAGCATTCAGGCCAAACTGGAAAACTTGTGAAACTTACCTTTTCCTTGGTTGTGTTCCAATTTGCCTTACAGACTTTTCTTCAGTGTAAAAGAGCAGACTTCTTTGCAGAGTAGAGACAAGCAGCACTTTCTGGCTGTAATCCAGCTGCACAATGGAAGACGGCTCCTCCAACACCAGCTGGGAGTTACAGAGCCCCTGGCAGAGAAAGTCCGGTCACACCTCACATCAGCACCAGGCTAAAGAACGAACCTCCCCTAGGACATATCAGTGTCATTCCTGCAAGCGGTGCTTAGGTCAACTTGTGTCTTACCACATATGCTTTCTCTATAGACTCAGCCTCAGCCCACCACAGTGAGATGATCTGACTGATGGGAAAACAGTCCATACTAACATCTCTCTCGTGCTACATCCACTTTGACAAAAAACATTTTAGAATTTGCATAATTTTAAAAAACATGTTCTCAGTAGATATACTCTTCAGTGTGCACTGCAGCCGGCTCAGGGATGACGCAGTAAACATGTGGAGTTCCAAGAGGAATCCATAAAGACCTAAACAGAAATATGCTTCACCGTGTCTACTACTTATTCTATTACAGAACAATGGAATGGAACTTTCTATAAAATTATTGTGAACATGATCAGCTCTATAAGTTCATATTACTGTCTCCCCTCACAAAGGGTTCAAAGCAGTTTTGAGGACATTATGCCAACTGAAATACATTATGCCAACTGAAATACATTATGCCAACTGAAACGGTCATAGGAAACAGGAGGTTAGAAGAAATTAAATGTGATTAAATATATAAAATGCTATTAATATAAAGTGATACTTTATAAGACCAGCCTGGATAACACTGTGAGATCCTGTCTCTACAAATTTTTTTTTTTTTTTTAGATGGAGTCTTACTCCATGGCCAGGCTGAAGTACAGTGGCGCGATCTCAGTTCACCACAACCTCCGCCTCCCAGGTTCAAGCAATTCCCCTGCCTTGGCCTCCTGAGTAGCTGGGAATACAGGTGCTCACCACTGCACCCAGCTAATTTTTTGTATTTTTAGTAGGGACAGAGTTTCATCATGTTAACCAGGATGGTCTTGATCTCCTGACCTCATGATCCACCTGCCTCAGCCTCCCAAAGTGCTGGGATTATAGGCGTGAGCCAGTGCACCTGGCCCCCCAATTTTTTTTAATTAGCCAGGCATGTTGGCATATGCCTATGGTCCCAGCTAATTGGGAGGCTGAGACAGAAGGATCATTTGAGCCCAGGAGTTCAGGTTACAGTGAGTTGTGATCACACCACTGCACTCCAGTCTAGGTAACAGAGCAAGACTGTCTTTAAAACAAACAAACAAACAAACAAAAAAACCATCATATTTTCTATATTAATACAAAATAAAATTCTAGAAGGCATTTGACTGCTAACACAAAGCATATTTCATTGTATAAAAAAGTCTGATTCTATAAGTTACTCTTATAGAAAAGTGTCACCAGGCTGGGTGCAATGGATCACACCAGTAATTCCCACATTTTGAGAGGCCGAGGCTGGTGGATCACTTGAGGTCAGGTGTTCGAGACCAGCCTGGCCAACATGGTAAAACCTCGTCTCTACTAAAAATACAAAAATTAGCTGGACATGGTGGCGGGCACCTATAATCCCACTACTTGGGAGGCTGAGGCAGAATTGCTTGAACCCAGTGGCAAAGGTTGCAGTGAGCCAAGATCGTGCAACTGCACTCTGGCCTGGCAACAGAGCAAGACCCCATCTCAAAACATATATATATGTGTGTGTGTGTGCATATATATATATATATATATGAATGAAAAGTTTCATCAATTATTAATTAATTTATTTATTTTTGAGAAGGAGTTTTACTCTTGCTGCCCAGGATGGAGTGCAATGGCATGATCTCAGCTCACGGCAACCTCTGCCTCCTAGGTTCAAGCGATTCTCCTGCCTCAGCCTCCCTAGTAGCTGGGATTACAGGCGCCCGCCACCATGCCAAGCTAATTTTTTGTATTTTAGTAAGACAGGGTTTCTCTATGTTGGCCAGGATGGTCCTGAACTCCTGACCTCAGGCAATCCGCCCGCCTCGGCCTTCCAAAGTGCTGGGATTACAGGCATGAGCCACTGCGCCCAGTCCCGTTCCATCAATTATTTCAGAAATATTGCTGCAACATCACTGACATTTTGTGGGGGGAAGCAGGGAGCAGTGATCAGATTTGTTGGTAAAACTTACATACACTAAATTTCATCCTTTTTTAGGTATACAATTATATGAGTTTTGACAAATTTGTAGTTATGTAACCACCACCAAAATCAAAATAAAGAAATTTCCATTACACAAAATGTTGCAAACTTTTTTTTAGACAGGTTCTGACTCACTGGCTTAGGCTGGAGTGCAGTGATACAATCTCAGCTCACTGCAATCTTCACCTCCAAGGCTCAAGTGATCCTCCCACCTCACCCTCTAGAGTAACTGGGATTACAGGTGTGCACCACTATGCCTAGCTAATTTTTGTATGTTTTTTTGGTAGAAATGAGGTTTTGCAGCCAGGTGCGGTGGCTCACACCTGCAATCAATCCCAGCACTTTGGGAGGCCGAGGTGGGCGGATCACGCGGTCAGGAGATAGAGACCATCCTGGCGAACATGGTAAAACCCCGTCTCTACTAAAAATACAAAAAATTAGCCGGGTGTGGTGACACGTGCCTGTAGTCCCAGCTACCAGGAGGTTGAGGCAAGGAGAATGTTGGGATTCACTCGGGGTGGCTGGTAAAGGATTAGGGAAATATTAGGGAAAATTATAAAATTAGTCTCAAACTTTTTAAAAAGCCAAAGGTTTTAATAAAACAAACTAAAAGCAGCCAGTTCTTATATTAAAGCTTTAAATCATAGGGTAAAAATTAAAATAGTAAGCCAGGCGCGGTGGATCACACCTGTAATCTTAGCACTTTGCAGGGCTGAGGCCAGCGGATCATGAAGTCAGGAGTTCAAGACCCACCTGGTCATGATGGTGAAACCCCGTCTCCGCTAGAAATACAAAAATTAGCCAGGCGTGGTGGTGGGTGCCTGTAATCCCAGCGACTCAGGAGGCTGAGGCTGAGAATTGCTTGAATCTGGGAGGCAGGGGTTGCAGTGCTGAGATTGCACCACTGCACTCCAGCCTGGGCAACAGAGTGAGGCTCTGTCTCAAAAAAATAATAATAAAATAACAATAATAATGATAAAAGCTTCCCTGGTAAAGTCTGTTTACCCCACATTCCTTTGTCCCTACTCTAATTTGTTTACTCATGTAAGCTTTGTGCTAAATAGCCCTCTCAAAAAAAGTAAAAAAAAATTACCCATTAATAGTGTTTATTATAAGCCCCAAACCCAAAACCTTTTGTCATTCATAAAACCACTCTTTTAATCATGTTAATTATCCACAAGCATGTTAACTTAAAACTCTGTTATTAAATCTATACTACATAAATACAAAAAAAAAAAATTCGTGGTTAGCTACAATCACCCCCTTAAAACAACAACCTCCCTAGCCCACTAAAATTCACTACACTCTAGTATATAAAAATGTATTTCATTCATCCATTACTAATCAAACTCCACAAAACACACCTCCACAAATAATAATCAACACCTCAAATAATAACCCCAACATAATCAAAATGTAGAGGAGAATCTCTTGTACCCGGAGATGGAGACTGCAGTGAGCCGAGATTGCACCACTGCTCTCCAGCCTGGGCAACAGAGTTAGACTCCATCTAAAAAAAAAAAAAAAAAAAAAAAAAAAAAAAGAAACGGGGTTTTGCCATGTTGCCCAGGCTGGTCTTGGACTCCTGGGTTCAAGTGATCCTCCTGTCTTGGCCTCCCAAAGTGCTGGGATTACAGGTGTGAGCCACCACGCCTGGCCAGAGGATAGGTACTTTTATATTCTCCCTTCTGCTGGACATTGAAATACACTCAGTGGTTCTCTCAAGGAAAAGCACGTGTGCAACTACTGCAGCTGTGAGCTGAGCCAGCTGCTTTTTTCACAAAACACCATTTTTATTTGAAATGCTGTAATTATTCAAACTTGGGTATTTAGCAGACATTTTCTGGGAGGAAAAAACAAAACAAAACCAAACAAAAGCCTGTCGCTTCAAGGAAAACAAGCAATGGTATTTGTTGCTCTCATGTGGAGATTAGCAATTTGAAGACCTGTATCTGTCCCTGTGAACTTGACATGATTCCCAATAGCTAGAGACTTTCCTGATTACAATGATGTTTATGTTAACAAAGGTACTTTTTTGACATTGTATTAGAAAATGTATCAGCTGGCACGGTGGCTCACGCCTGTAATCCCAGAATTTTGGAGGGCTGAGGTGGGCAGATTGCTTGAACCCAGATGTTCAAGACCAGCCTAGGCAACATAGTAAAACCCTGTCACTATAAAAAATACAAAAAAATCAACCGGGCATGGTGGCGTGCACCTGTAGTCCCAGCCACTTGGGAGGTTGAGGTGGGAGAATCACCTGAACCTGGGAAGTCAAGGTTGCAGTGAGCCGTGATTACACCCACTGTACACCAGCCTGGGTGAGCGGTGTGAGACCATGTCTCAAAAAAAAGTGTCAACATTTGGAAGATCTGTATCACTCTGTGAATAGTATTTTCTAAGTGACCAATACATAATGCTACAAAATCCAGCATAGGTAAAGTAGATTTTAATATAACAGAGTAGAAAAAAATTCATCCATGTGGTCTCGGATTCCACATTTTTACTAACCTTTAGAGAAACTATCATTTGTCATTTGTAATTGTAACCTTTAAAGCAGCTACCATTTGTCAATATGAGGATATTATTAAAGAATGTCTACAACTATCCGAAAAGGCTATCAAAATATTCCTCACATTTCCCACTACATGTCTGTGTAAGGCCACATTTTCTTTATATACTTCAATCGAAACTATGTATGGCAACGGATTGAATGCAGAATCCAGCCATCTTCTGTTAAGCCAGATAATAAAGAGATTCGTAAAAACATAAACAAGGCCACTCATTCTTCTCACCGGTTTTGAAAACAGAAGTACCTTCACAGAATGAATCATTTATGTTCACGTATTGTGGGTTTATTATCTCACTCAGTTTTAACTTCTAACGCGGTGTACTTGGTAGATTGAACCCATCTAAGCAAAAATGCCTTGGGGTCCTCTTTCTAAGGGTTAGGGGTCTTGTGACTATAAAGTTTGAGAACTACTACTAAAGAATATTTGTAATAGGTCCATCGTGGATCAGAGGGACTGAAAGTCACTCAGCTATAACTGCTGAATTCCTACAGTGCTCTAGGAATGAAGGCTACAAAGGAGAAAAACGAAGGACCGTGCCACCAAGGAATTCAGTTTGGTTGCAGACACATGACAAAACAAAGAAAACCCAGCAGATCATAAAGTGGAAAGGCGTGGGCGTGGAAGCAGAGCCTCGGTTTGAAAGCCTGTGAGGAGCAAGCCTGTACCCCTGGGCTAGTTCCTGGAACTCCTGGAGCTCCAATTTCTTCATCTTCGCCATCCTGCCACCTAACCTCCTCTGTCACTTCCTGTCACATGAGGTCATCTCACACAGGCCAGGTGGCTGGCAGTTAGTCCTCCATCCATTGAAGTCACTGACTTGTCCACAGTTAGGATTCGGAAGTGTTTGGCATCATTCCTACTAACCTTTCCAGGAAGTGGGAATGACAACAGCTTCTTTTCTAAGCAGAAGTAATACACAACAGTGGAATGAAAAAAGTGAACGTTCCACTAGGCCAATTCCTTAGTCTCAGAAGTGGAAGCTTATAAAATATAGCTATAAAAAGTAAATGTCATAAATAACAGTTGAGATTATAAAGGGAAGGTGATCAAGAATACAAGCTGACTAAAAATACAATTATAAATATAGTTTTTCCAAACGTAAATTGGCAAGAGCCAACAGCATTTCTGAAAATAATTTTACCTGGTCTAGATCCAGAGAAGAATAAACAATTTTGCCTTTGTCATCTCCAGAGAACAATTTCATTCCATTGGGGCTCCAAGCCAGAGCTGTAATGCTATTTTTGTGAATACCAGTGACATCAAATCTCCGAAGCTATGAATAAGGGATAAAAATATACACAAGAAAAAGAAAAGGATAAATGCTGTGAGCTGGGGCTACATGGACAAGGTCTGCAATCGCTCCAAGTTACAGAAGAGCTGGTTTTCCCAATCTCATTTTCCAAGCAGAAACCTGCACAAGGTTCCATCTGTCCAGTCACGTTCAAAACCCACAGAGAGCTCACCACGAGAATATTAAGCAAAAATGAAATGACCCACATGTACTTTATGCCAAGTGTCCAACCCGGAACAGAAACGTAATCCAATTATAAACAGCACAGTGGTAAGCTTCTCTGAGCATAAATTTGCTAAGCAGATGAGGATTTCTCATTTTAAAGACCCATGAGAATTTGCCAAGAAGTTAACAACTGCTAAGATCATTAGTACTCACTTGTTTATTTCTCCCTGGCAATGAAGACACAAGTTGAAAAATTGCAACCCTGCCAGAGGCTGTGCCTGCTGCCACCAGGTCATCAAAGCAGCTCAGCAGCTTCACCACAGTGATAGATTCCATTTTCCCCTACAAGATAAAACATTGAAAACAAACTAATCTGTAACTATGCAGGCTTCAAAAATGTAAAACAAAGACATTACCAAAGGAGTGAAAAACTTCATCAGGCTGCAGCCCATACATATTCTTGATTGAAAAGGTATATGAATCAGAAAGACAATTATATCTGTTAAAAAAAATAATAAAAACAGGGCTGGGTACGGTGGCTCACGCCTGTAATCCCAGCACTTTGGGAGGCCAAGGCAGGCGGATTACCTGAGGTCAGGAGTTTGAGACCAGTCTGGCCAGCATGGTGAAATCGTATCTCTACTAAAAATACAAAAATTAGCCGGATGTGGAGGCGTGTGCCGGTAATTCCGGCTATTTAGGTGGCTGAGGCAGAAAGAATGGCTTGAACCCAGGGGGCATAGGTTGTAGTGAGCCAAGATCGCGCCATTGCACTCCAACCTGGGCGACAGAGCTAGATTCATCTCAAAACAAAACAAAACAAACAACAACAGAAATCAAAACCAAATATACCTATGCAGGAGTGCAGTGGTGAAATCACAGTTCACTTCAGCCTCAACCTCCCAGCCTCAAGCAATCCTCTGGCCTCAGCCTCCCAAACAGCTGGGACTACAGATGTGTGCCCCACGCCCAGCTAATTTTTATTTTTTTATATATTTTTTTGAGATGGAGGATTTTTTAGTAAAGACAGGGTTTCACCATGTTGGCCAGGATGGTCTTAATCTCTTGACCTCCTGATCCACCTGCCTCAGCCTCCCAAAGTGCTGGGATTACAGGCATGAGCCACTGAACCTAGCCTAATTTTTAATTTTTTTTCTAGAGACAAGGTCTCACTATATTGCCCAGGCTGATCTTGGTCTGGACAAAAGGGATCCTTCTGCCTTGGCCTCCCAAAGTACTGGGATTATAGGCATGAGCCACTGTGTGCTGCTCTCATTCCCCATTATTTTAGTGTTAAAATACATATAACATAAAATTACCATGATTCCTTTTTTAAGTATACATTTCAGTGGTATTCGATACATTCATAATGCCATGTAATCATCACCAGCATCCCTCTCCAGGACTATTTAATCTTGTAAAACTGAAACTGTACCTATTAAACAATAATTCCCCATTCATCCCTCCCCCCAGCCCCTGGCAACCACCATTCTACTTTCTGCCTTTATGATTTTGACTACTCTTTTTTAATCTCCTTAAATTCCTTTTACCATGATTTGGACTACTCTAAGTACTTCCTATAAATGGAACCAAACAGCATTTGTCTAGTTTCTGACTGGCTTATTTCCTCAACACAGTATCTTCAAGGTTCATCCATATTGTATCATGTATCAGACTGCCTTCCTTTTTAAGGCAGTAATATTCTTATATGTATACACTACATTTCGTTTTCGTTTATCCATTCATCCATTGATCGACACACTTGAGTTGCTTCCCCATTTTAACTACTGTGAATAAGGATTCTATGAATATGGGTGTACAAACATTTCTTTAGATATTGCTTTCAATTATCTTAGGTACATACCCTACCCAGGACTGAATTTTGGTATCATATGGTAATTCTATTTTTAATTTTCTGAACAACCACCATGTTTTCTAGTAGTGGCTACATCATCTTATGTTCCTACAAACGATGCACCGGGGTTCCAATTTCTCACATCCTCACCAACACTTGTTATCTCCTTGCTTTTTTGACAGTAGCCATCCTAATGGGTGTGAGGTGTAGTTTTGACTTGCATTGCCCTAATAATTAGTGATGTTTATCTTTTCATGTGCTTATTGGCCATTTGTTTACCTTCTGGGGAGAAACATAGGTATTCAAGTCCTTTACCCATTTTTGAATTGGGTTTTTTTTTTTGAGATGGAGTCTCGCTCTGTCACCCAGGCGGGAGTACAATGGCACAATCTTGGCTCCCTGCAAACTCTGCCTGCCAGGTTCAAGCAATTCTTATGCCTCAGCCCCCCAATCAGCTGGGATTACAGGTGTGTGCCACCATGCCTGGATAATTTTTGTATTTTTAATAGAGACGGGGTTTCACCATGTTGGCCAGGCTGATCTCAAACTCCTGACCTCAAGTGATCCACCTGCCTCAGCCTCTCAAAGTGCTGGGATTATAGGCATGAGCCACTCCACCTGGCCTCACTGTTGAGTTTTAAGAGTTCCCGACATCCTGAATATTAAGCCCTTATCAGATATGTGATTTGCAAATATTTTCTCCCATTCGGTGGACTGTCTTTTAACTGTTGATAGTGTTTTTGATATACAAAAATGTTTAAATTTTCATAAAGTGCAGTTTGTCTATTTTTCCATGTTGCTGTGCCTTTGATGTCATATCCAAAAAATCACTGTCAAATCCAACGTTGTGATGATTTTGTCCTGTGATTTCTTCTAAAAGTTTCATAGTTTTAGTTCTTACATTTAGGGCTTTAATCATTTTGAGTTAATTTTTTTTTTTTTTTTTTTTTTGAAACAGGGGTCTCCCTCTTTTGCCCAGGCTAGAGTGCAGTGACACAATTTTGGCTCACTGCTACCTCCGCCTCCTGGGTTCAATGATTCTTGTGCCTCAGCCTCCCAAGTAGCTAAGATTACAGGAGTGCGCTACCACACCAAGGTAAGTTTTTGTATTTTTAGTAGAGACGGAGTTTCCCCATGTTGGCCAAGCTGGTCTCGAACCCCTGGTCTCAAGTGATCCACCTGCCTTGGCCTCCCAAAGTGCTGGGATTACAGGTGTGAGCCACCAGGCCTGGCCATTTTGAGTTAATTTTTGAATGTAGTATTTGATAAGGGTCCAACTTCATTCTTTCGCATGTGAATATCCAGTTTCCCCAGTACCATTTGTTGAAGACTGTCCTTTCCCTGCGGAACAATCTTTACATACTTATCAAAAATCACTTGACTGGACCAGGTGCAGGGGCTCATGCCTATAATCCCAGCACTTTGGGAGACCAATGCAGCTGAATCACTTGAGGTTAGGAGTTCAAGACTTAACTATGTAAGAGGGTTTCTCAGTTCTCTATTTATTTCATTGGTCTATATGTCTATTTTTATGTATCACGCTGTTTTCTTATTATTCCTTCATACCACAGCCAAGTCCAATACACTCTTTTAGTGACTGCAGTTTTCTAGTAAGTTTTAAGTTCAGGAAGTGTGAGATCGCCAGCTTTTTCTTTTCCAGGTTTGCTGGGGCTTTTCAGGGTCTCTTGAGATCCCATATGAATTTTAGAATAAGTTTTTATATTCTAAAACTCCCAAAGCAAAAAAAAAAAAATGGCCTTCAGAGTGCAATAGCAATTGTATTGAATTAACTTATGAATTACTTTGGGTGGTATGGACAGCTTAACAATATTAAGTCAGGCTAGATGGGGTGGCTGATGCCTGTAATCTCACCATTTTGGGAGGCCAAGGCAGGAGGATCACTTGAATCCAGGAGTTTGAGACTGGCCTGAGCAACATAGTGAGATCTCACCTCTACAAAAAAAATGTTTTTAAAGACTTAATTGCTTTAACTTTCCAGGGCTTGAAGTCCAAAAAAACAGAAAGAAAAGAAAAAATAGCCAGGCATAGTGGTACATGCCTGTAGTCCTAGCTACTTGGGAGACTCAGGTAGGGGGATCACTTGAGCCTAGGAGATTGAGGCTGCAGCGAGCTGTGATTGTGCCACTGCACTTCAACCTAGGTGATAAGGCAAGACCCTGTCTCCAAAGAACAAACACACACACAATATTAAGTCTTCCAATCTCTCAACATAGAATGTGTTTCTATTTATTAATGTCTTTAATTTCTTTCAGCAATATGTTTCGTTGTATGAGTCCTTCACCTCCTTGGTTATTCTTTTTAATGCTATTTTAAGTGGAATTTTCCTCTTAATTTCTTTTACATATTATTCATTGTTGTTTAAAAATGCAACTGATTTTAATGCACTGACTTTCTATGCTGCTACTATGCCAGTTTCATGTATTAGTTCAAACAGATTTTTGTGGAATCTTCAGGGTTTTCTACATATAAGATCATGTCATCTGCAAACAGAGATACTTCTATTTCTTCCTTCCCAATGTTGATGCCTCTTATTTCTTTTTCTTGCCTAATGACTCTGGCTAAAATTTACAGCACTGGGTCGAAGTGACAAAAGCATGCGTTCTGCCTTGTTTCTGATCTTAGAGGAAAAGCTTTTACCTTTTTACCCTTATGTATGATTGTTAACTTATTTTCATATATGGCTTTTATTATGTTGGGGTAGTTTCTATTCCCATTTCATTGAGTGTTTTCACCATGAAAGGGTGTTGAATTTTGTCAAATGCTTTTTATGCATCAGTGGAGTTGACCACGTGGTTTTGTCCCTCATTTTGTTAAAACAGTGTATTAGGTAACTGACTTTCATATGTTGAACCATCCTTGCATTCCAGGAATATATCCTGCTTTGGTCATGATGTATAATCCTTATATTATGTTGCTGAATTTGATTTGCTAGTATTTTCTTGAAGGTTTTTCTGGTACGTTCATGTTCATGAGGGATACTGGTATGTACTTTTCTTGTGGTATCTTTTCTAGTTTTGTTATCAGTGTAATTCTAGCCTCATTGAGTGAATTCAGAAGTATTCCCTCCTCTTCAATTGTTCGAAAAAGTTTGAGAAGAAATAGCGTTAGTTCTTTAAATGCTTGGTTAAATTCACTGGGGAAGCCATCGTATCTAGAGCTTTTCTTTACAAGGAGATTTTTGATTATTGATTCTATCTTCTTACTATAGATCTACTCAGGTTTTCTATTTCTTCATGGTTTAGTCTCCGTAGGTTTTGTGTTTGTAGGGTTTTGTCCATCTCATCTTAAGTTATCCAATTTGTTGGTATTCAGTAGATCACCATCCTGTCATAATCCTTTTTATTTCTGTTGAATCAATAGCAAGGGTCTACTTTGTTTCTAAAAAAGCTTTTAATAATTTGTGTCTTCTCTTATTGCTTCCTGGTCCATCTGGCTAAAGGTTTGTCGATTTTGTTGATCTTTACAAAAATTCAAATTCGACTTTTGGTTTCACTGATTTTCCCTATTGTTATCTAGTCTCTATTTCCTTTACCTCTGTTCTAATCTTATTATTTCCTCCCTTCTGCTAGTTTTGAGTTTAGTTTTCTTCCTTTTCTAGTTCCTTAAATTGTAAAGTTTAGATCGTTGATTTGAGATTTTTCTTATTTTTTAATGTATGCATTTAAAGCTATAAATTTCCCGCTCAGCACTGTTTTCACTGCCCTGTAAATTTTGTTGTGTATATTTTAGTTGTCATTCATCTTTAAGTATTTTTTTAAATTTCCCTTGTAATTTATTTATCCATTGGTTGTTTAAGAGTATATGGTTAATTTGCACAAATTTGTGAATTCTCCAATTTTCCTTCCATTTCTGATTTCTAACTTTATCCTGTTGTGGATACAATGAGAAGATGCTTTGTATATCTTTTAAAATCTGTTGACACTTAATTTGTGGCTTAACATATGGTCTATCCTGGAAAACATCCACGTACATTTGAGAACATGTATACTATTTGCATGGAATATCTTTTTCTATCCTTTCACCAGCAATGTCTGGATCTAAAACGAGTCTCTTAAACACAGCATATAGTTAGATTTTTTTTTTTTAATATATGGAGTTTTGCTCTTGTTGCCCAGGTTGGAGTGCAATGGTACAATCTCAGCTCACTGCAACCTCCATGTCCCATGTTCAAGCAATTCTGCTCCAGCCTCCTGAGTAGCTGGGATTACAGGCTTGCATAGCCACACTCGGCTAATTTTTGTATTTTTAGTAGAGACAGGGTTTCACCATGTTGCCCAGGCTGGTCTCAAACTCCTGACCTCGGGTGATCTACCTGCCTTGGCCTCCCACAGTACTGGATTACAGGTGTGAGCCACCGTGCCTGGCCCAGATTGTTTTTAAAATCCATTTTAACAATCTTTGTCTTTTGATTGGAGAGTTTAATCCATTTACATTTAAGGTATTAACTAATAAAGAGGGACTTATTTCTGTCCTTTTGTTCTTTATTTTGTATACGTCTTAAGGTTTTTGTCCTAGTTTCCTGCATTACTATCTCCTCTTGTGACTACTTGATTTTTAGGGGGTACATTAAAATATTTAAATTCTCTTCTCATTTATTTTTGTGTATATTCTACAATGATTGTCTTTGTCATTACCATGGGGATTACATTTAACATCCTAAAGTTATAACACTAATTTAAACTTCTATCAGCTTAATTTCAATAACATAGAAAAACTCTGTTCCATTACAGCTTGGTCTTCAACCTTTTTGCTTATTGTTACCACAAAATTATACCTTTACAAATACTGTGCCCCAAACCATGAAGCACATAATTAAATGCCTTAAAAATTATTTTACAAAAAAAATTATTTTAAATTATGCAGAAAACAAAATGTGGGCCGGGCAAAGTGGCTCACACCTATAATTCCAGCACCTTGGGGGGCCAAATCATCTGAGATCAGGAGTTCCACATCAGCCTAACCAACATGGTGAAACCCTGCCTCTACTAAAAATACAAAAATTAGCCAGGTATGGTGGCACACACCTGTAATCCCAGCCGCTTGGGAGACTGAGGCAGGAGAATTGCTTGTATCTGGGAGGCAGAGGTTGCAGTGAGCCAATATCACACCACTGTACTCCAGCCTGGGCAACAGAGTGAGACTCCATCTCAAAACAAAACAAAATGTGGATTTACAAACCAACATTACAATAATACTAGCTTTTAGACTAATTAAAAAAAAAAGTTTTAGTCTCTTACATCATGTAGAAAACAAAAATGCAATTATAAACCATTGTTACAGCAGTATTAGCTTTTATAATTGCCCATATCCTTCACCTTTTTTTTTTTTTTTTTTAACACTCTGAATATATCAGCCCACTATATTCTGGCCTCCAAACTTTGTTTTTGTTTGTTGTTTTTTTCATTTTTTCGTTTTTCACTTTTTGTTTCTATTTTTTTTTTTTTTCACGTTTTTGCTTTTTGAGACGGATTCTCGCTCTGTCGTCCAGACTGGAATGCAGTTGCCTGATCTCAGCTCACTGCAACCTCTGCCTCCCAGGTTCAAGTGATTCTTGTGCCTCAGCCACCCAGGTGGCTGGGATGACAGGCACATGCACCACCACACCCGGCTAATTTTTGTATTTTTGGAGATAGAGTTTCACCATGTTGGCCAGGTTGATCTCAAATTCCTGGCCTCCAGAGATCCAGCTGCCTTGGCCTCCCAAAGTACCAGGATTATGAATGTGAGCCACTGCACCTGGCCCCTCCAAATATTTTGATAAGAAATCTGCTTATAATCTTATTGGGAGTCCCTTGTATATGATGAGGCATTTCTCTCTTGCTTCTTTGAAGTTTTTTTTTTGTCAGCTTCCTCATGTTGAATCTTTTTTTGAGACAAGGTCTCACTCTGTTGGCCAGGCTGGAGTGCAGTGGCTCAATCAAAGCTCACTGCAGCCTTGATCTTCCAGTCTCAAGCAATTCTCCCACCTTATCCTCCCAAGGACCTGGAACTACAGGCAAACGTCACCTCACCTGGCTAATTTTTTTGATTTTTAGTAGAGATGAGGTCTTGCTATATTGCCCAGGCTGAACTCGAACTCAAGTGATCCTCCCACCTTATCCTCCCAAAATGTTGGGATTACAGGTGTGAGCCACTGAACCCAGCCTGAAGATTCTTTGATTTTCATTTTTGGGAGTTTGATTGTAATGTGTGTTGGTGTGGATCTTTGAGTTCATCTTACTTGGAGTTCATTGAACTTCCTGGATGTTTATATCCACGTCTCTTGACAAATCTGGGAAGTTTCCAGATACTATTTCTTCAAATAATCTCTCTCCCCCTTTCTTTTTCTTCTGTAACTCCCATAAATCATATGTTAGTTTGCTTGATGATGTCCCACAGGTCCCTTAGGCTCTGTTCATGTTTCTTCAAACATTTTTCTGTTTCTCAGACTTGATAATTTCAATATCTTATCTTCAAATTCATCTGCCTGCTCAAATCTGCCTTTGAATCCCTCCAATGAATTTCTCATTTCAGTTTTTGCATTTTTCAGTTCCAGAATTATTTTGTTTCTTTTTAGGGTTTCTATCTCTTTACTGATATTTACATTTCATTCATGTACTGTTTTCCTTTATTTTTCTTTTTTTAGACAGAGTTTCTCTCTGTTGGCCAGGCTGGAGTACAGTGGCACAATCTTGGCTCACTGCAACTGCCATCTCCTGGGTACAAGCGATTCTCCTGCCTCAGCCTCCTGAATAGCTGGGACTACAGGCTTGTGATACCATGCCCAGCTGATTTTTGTCTTTTTCAGTAGAGATAGGGTTTCAACACGTTGGCCAGGCTGGTCTTGAACTCCTGGCCTCAAGTGATCTGCCTGCCTTAGCCTCCCAATGTGCTGGGATTACAGGCATAAACCACCGCACCCAGCCTTCACACACTGTTTGACCTTTCTCCACATCTTCTTTATTTTATTGTATTTATCTTTTTGAGAAGGAGTCTGACTCTGTTGCCCAGACTGGAGTGCAGTGGGGTGATCTCGGCTCACTGCAACCTCCGCCTCCTGGGTTCAAGTGATTCTCCTTCCTCAGCCTCCCAAGTAGCTGGGATTACCGGCACACACCACCATGCCCAGCTAGTTTTTGTATTTTTAGTAGAGACAGGGTTTCACCATTTTGGCCAGGCTGGTCTCAAACTACTGACCTTGTGATCTGCCTGCCTCAGCCTCCCAAAGTGCTGGGATTACAGGCACGAGCCACGGCGCCCAGCCCCAAATCTTCTTTAGTTCTTTGAGTATCTTTAAGACAGTTGTTTTAAAATCTTTGTCTACTAGGCCTACTATGTGATCTCAGGAACAGTTTCGGTTGGTTTATTTTTTTTTCCTTGGAAGACCATACTTTCTGTTTCTTTGTGTTCCTCATGATTTGTTTTGATGAAAACTGAACATTTGAATCTAATAATGTGGTAACTCAGAAAATCAGATCCCCCCTGTCCAAGTTTACTGGGTTTTGTTATTCTGTGTGTATGTGTTGTGTGTGATTCTTTTTGATTATTGTAGGCTGTCTGTGCCAAAGATCAGTCTAGGGTATAAACTTAGGGTCTTCTCAGGTCTATTCTGTGCCTCTCACTTTTCCTAGGCATGCAAAGTCACTTCTTACTTTTCTCCCTTATATGCAGTTACTTTTCAATGTAGTATTCTCTAATATCTGGCTCCCAAATAGGAAAAAATAAACGTGAAGCAAGAGAGCAGATCATAGCTCTTTAAATCCCCTGGAAGTCACGTCCATTGAAGGGGGAAGAACTTGAAACAATGAGGGAGGTGTAATGACAACGGCCACCCATCTCTTTGACTGCACCTCTATGGTCAGAAGTAGCAATCAGGAGTCAGAGCACAGACCCCAAATATTTAGAGGACAGGATGCTTTTTGCCTATTCTGGCTCCCACGAGCTGTGTGTAAGCTCTAGGAACATCTGCATAGCTGCCTCCCACAGAATTGGGGTTGGGGAGTATGTAGCTGCTACTGTGCTAAGAGTTGAAATTGACCAAAATTAACCACAATTTGCCATCCAAGCCTTCTGTAGAAGCTGTAAGCCTCAATAGACTTCAGAGTTCCAAAACAGTTGCATCAGACAGATCCTGCCAGTAAAATGGATGTCTAGGTGTAGAGATAGATTATTGGTGCTTCCTCTTCCACCATTTTCCCCAAATACTCTCCTTCCTTTCTAGGTTTTTAATCTTTGAAACAAAAACACAAAAACAAAAAACCCCACCTCATTTCTAATGAAAAAAATGTTGATCAATCAAGTATAAATATACTGAGCTCTTATTAAAAGACTGGCTGGGTGCAGTGGCTCAACGCCTGTAACCCCAGCACCTTGGGAGGCCAAGGTGGGCAGATCACCTGAGGTCAGGAGTTCAAGAGCAGCGGGGCCAACATGGCAAAGCTCCGTCTCTAATGAAAATACAAAAATTAGGCTAAGCACGAAGGCTCACTCCTGTAATCCCAGCACTTTGGAAGGCCGAGGTGGGCAGATCACCTGAGGTCAGGAGTTCAAGACCAGCCTGGCTAACATGGTGAAAACTCATCTCTAAAAAAAGAAAAAAGTAAAAAAAAAAAAAAAAAAATTGGCCAGGTGTGGTGGCATGTGCCTGTAGTCCCAGCTAGTAGGAGGCCAAGACAGCAAAGCCACTTGAATCCAGGAGGCAGAGGTTGCAAAGAGCCGAGATTGCCCCACTGTACTCCAGCCTGGCCAACAGAGCAAGACTCCATCTCAAAAAAAAAAAAAAGAATACTAAAGAAATTCAACAAAAGAGGTATTTCCCCCACCCCAGCTCAAAAAAACCAGGAATCTGGAGTTACAAGAGCTGTCCCAGATCCAGGTTCTACTTTTTCTGATCAACAGGGACAATTCATGAAGTGGATACTTGTTATCCATAATCTACCTGCCCCACAGGTTTACTGAGGGGATTATGATATATCTAAATGTGACTTATAAACTGATTCCTTCCATGTTTTGGTTTTCAGATCAATGATCCTATTAAAGCTTAATATGTTGGGTTATTAAAAACCACATGCATAAGCATTCCTCACAGATGTTCAGGCTTCTAGTCTGAGAGATCTTTTTTATTTTGAAAGTATTCATTCAGAAAAATTATACAACGGTTTTGACCTTGCTAAGATACATGGCAGTATCTTCAGTAAACCATTTTAATTTTCAATACAGTAATTTATATAGTAATCAATCTGCCAAATATGCAAGAATACCCTCCTTGCTCTGGGTACTGAGTGAGCTGCGATAGCAATACAAAATAAAGTAGGTCACAGTCCCGGCCTTCTTAAAGTTTAGCTGTTGCATCGAGACAGGCACATGAAAAGCCACCTACAGTGAGTGGAGGTGGTAATGAAGGAGCTCACTTTCATCAGGTGCTTAAAGCTTTCAGGGTATTTTCATGGCCTATAAATATATTTAGTGTCAGATCGTGATCTAGGTTAAGAGATTTGGATCTTAAGCTACAGTAGGAAAAAGGGAGATCCCTTTAAGATTTCTGATTGTGCCAGTGTATCGGTCAGAAGCACTTCTGATAACCACAATTAGGAGCAGGACAGAGGAAGGAGGGAGTGGGGCAAGTCAGGAAGCCACTGGGAGTTTCACAACAGCTCAGGCTAAGGTAAGTAAGGGCCCAGTCTAGAAAAGCGGTAAATAGAACGGGCGTGAAGGCAGTGAAACCTCGAAGACAGCCTCCATCGAGACCTGGTGAGAAGGATGACAGCAACAGAGAAACAGTACAGCAGCTTTTCTTTACTGACTTCCTGGGCCAGGTAATGTGTTAAGCACTTTAAATGTATAACTGGATTCTCAAACAATTTTCTATAAGGACAGGTGCTATAGTTATCCACATTTTACACATATGGGGCTGAGTTCCAGATAGGTTAAGTAATTTACTGGTGTTTGGTTTGAGACCGGGTCTCGCTCTCTAACCCAGGCTGAGTGCAGTGGCCTGACATGGCACTGCAGCCTTGACCTCTCAAGCTTAAGTGATCCTCCCACCTCAGCCCCCACAAGTAGGGAATACAAGTGTGTGCCACCACAACCAGCTAGTTTTTTATTTTTTGTAGAGACAGGGTCTTACTATGTTGCCCAGACTGGTCTCAAACTCGTGATCCTGCCTCAGCCTCCCAAAGTGCTGGGATTACAGGTATGACCCACCATGCCTGGCAGTAATTTGTCTAAGGTTACAGAGGTAGTGAGAATCAAGTCAGAATTCACACACAAATGTGACACTCGCCAGAGGCCCTGCTCTGCCTCTGTGCTCTATACTTTCTCTGTGAATGAATCCAAAAAACTTGGAGATAGAGGATTTGGTAGGTTTGTGGAGAGGAAAGAGAACGAGGGAATCTTTATGATCTGGAGTTGGATAACATGAGATGGATGGTACCATTAGCAGAATTCACTGGCATTGCTTTGAAGGGAAAAGGTGATGTAATATGTTTTAAATATGCAGTCTTGACATGGTGGCATGATGTTCAAAACAAAATATTTTCCTTAGAAATTTAAGATTAGGGTGGGGTAAAAGAAAAAAAAAGAAATTTATCATTATAAAAACGAACACATCAGGAATTAAAATGATTTACTAGAGTTTTGCCATGTCATAGCACAAGTTCGAAATGGCTATGGAATTTTTCTCAATGAATGGTTCCAAAATAAAAATGATCATGGCTGGGTGTGGTGGCTCACACCTGGAATCCCAGCACTTTGGGAGGCCAAGGCGGGTGGATCATTTTAAGTCAGGAGTTCAAGACCAGTCTGGCCCACGTGGTAAAACCCTGTCTCTACTAAAAATATAAAAATTAGCCAGGTGGTAGTGGTGCATGCCTGTAATCCCAGCTACTTGGGAGGCTGAGGCAGGAGAATCCCTTGAGCCTGGGAGGCAGAGGCTGCAGTGAGCTGAAAGCATGCCACTGCACTCCAGTCTGGGCAACAGAGATAAATAAATAATCATGTGGGGGGCCAGAAGCCTTAATACTGGTGTGCAGTACTCATACATGTGCTTTGTAATGTAACCAATGAACTTGAGTAAATGTTATTTAATACGATTATTAATAAATGTTATGGTTCTTTTTTTTTTTTTTGAGACAGTCTTACTCTGTCGCCAGGCTGGAGTGCAGTGGTGCAATCTTGGCTCACTGCAACCTCCACCTCCCAGGTTCAAGCTATTCTTCCACCTCAGCCTCCTGAGTAGCTGGGACCACAGGCACGCGCCACCACGCCCAGCTAATTTTCATATTTTTAGTAAAGACGGGGTTTCACCATGTTAGCCAGGATGGTCTCGATCTCTTGACCTCGTGATCCGCCTGCCTCAGCTCCCAAAGTGCTGGGATTACAGGCGTGAGCCACCGCGACTGGCCTATGTCATGGTCCTTGATGTAAGAACCAAAACATCCCAGACATCAGATTATCAACACTTAACTACAGTTCAGATAGAAATAGAACATGAGGCTTAAACATTGCACAATACAATAGTCTAGCTATTCCAAAACACCCCTCTCCAAACACCTGGCAATACTGAGTGAAATATATAACACAGCCTTTTAAGAAATGCATAGCTGAGTATTCAAGAAAGTACGGAAAATCCACAGAACCCAAAAGCCAAAAAGAATGCTGCCAAGCCAGAACAGAATCCAGCCCTGAAGCTACAGGCTACCCTGTAACTATCTGGCACACCCCTGGAGCCTTGGTTTTCAGAGCCGAGTAGATGGTGGGGAGCTGGAACTGATATTCTCTGCCACGCCAGAGCCCCGAGGACCTAACCCTAAGTGAAAGAGTAAGCTAGGGGAAAATCGATCTGCTGGCAAATAGAGCTGACAAGGAAATCTGTCTTATCTCAAGCACTGACTGGAATGAATAAAAAAGAATCTTTCCGAAGAATCTGTCATCATAAGTCTGCCCTACTCAGCATCAGAGTTTGAATTTATTCTCCCTTTCCAAGCAAAGCTCCAGGCAGACGGTGAATCTGAAGTGTTTCTACGTTGGGAACACTCCAAGGTGCCTGGCATTGGTAAACATACACCCCATCTGTGGAGCAGTCCCGATCCAGGTCCCCCAGGATGCTCATAAGTTAGGATCAGCCACATCACTCATAATTAGAAATTACCATAGGGAAACAGGCCCATGAATACAAGTCAAGTAGAAGAAGCCATAACAACATTGAGCAACCCCAAGTATTTCTTTTAGATTGAACAACACAGAACATAAAAGAAAAATGATTAAAATGTTTTCAAAATAAAAAAGGAAACTGAAATGTAAGCAAAAAACAACACTGGAAATAGAAATGAAAAAAAAGAATTTAAAATGTCACTGGATGGAATGAATAGCAAATTAGTCACAGCTGGAAAAAAAAGTATTGCACTAGATGATAGAAATTACCTAACACGCAACAAAGACATTGAAAGATAAAAAACACGATAGAAAAGTTTAGAGACATAGAAGAGAGAACATAAAGGTCCAAGCTACACAGAATTAGATTTTCATCCGCTCGCAGTAGCTCACACCTGTAATCCCAGCACTTTGGGATGCCGAGGTAGGCAGATCATTAGGTCAGGAGTTCGAGACTAGCCTGACCAACATAGTGAAACCCTGTATCTAGTAAAAATACAAAAAAATTACCCAGGTGTGGTGGCGTGCGCCTGTAATCTCAATTACTAGGGAGGCTAACGCAGGAGAATCACTTGAACCCAGGAGGCAGAGGTTGCAGTGTGCCAGGATCGTGCCACTGCACTCCAGCCTGGGTGACAAAGTGAGACTCCATCTCAAAAAAACAAACAACAACAAAAAAAAAAACAAAAATTTTGACTTTTCAGTAGGAAATGAAAAGAGAAGACAATGAAAAGTGTTATCTTCAGAGATAACAGCTAAACATTTTCCAAAATTCACGAAAGACATATATCCTCAGAAGCTTGACCTTTTCAAAAGACAAGGGTGCTGCCTTCAGGAGGTCTCAGAGTCTAGGAAAAGGAGCAAGACTCATTAATAACACAAGAGCAAAGCACTATTGGCATTGACAGCCATGTACAGGTAGGTAATGAGGAGGATGTGATCAACTCTGCCAAGTGCACAGAGGGGAGGGCAGGAAAGGCGCTTAGGATGCCAGCTGGCTCAATATGAAGTGCCTCATTTTATGGTATCCTCCTTGCTTTCATTTTTAAAATAATGATTATATATACATTACTACACAGAACATGTACAGCTTAAAGAGTTATTAAAAAATGAACACCCGGCTGGGCACGGTGGCTCACGCCTATAATTCCAGCACTTTGGGAGTCCGAGGCGGGTGGATCACAAGGTCAAGAGATCGACACCATCCTGGTCAACAAGATGAAACCCCGTCTCTACTAAAAATACAAAAATTAGCTGGGCATGGTGGCGCACACCTGTAGTCCCAGCTACTCGGGAGGCTGAGGCAGAAGAATTGCTTGAACCCAGGAGGCGGAGGTTGCGGTGAGCCGAGATCGCGCCATTGCACTCCCGCCTGGGTAACAAGAGTGAAACTCCGTCTAAAAAAAAAAAAAAAAAAAAAAAAAAAAAAAAATGAGCACCCATGGAACCCTCATCTAGCTTGGGAAGGGGACCATTAACAGCACCTCTGGAGCTCTTGTGTCTCTCCCTGACTGCATACTTGACCTCACCAAAACCACTCTCCTAACATTGAGATGCGTTATTCTCTTGCTTTTATTCGTAGCTTTACCACATGCATGTGTATCTTCAAAAACCATAGTTTTAGGCCTGGCAAGTGGCCCATGTCTGTAATCCCAGCACTTTGGGAGGCCGAGGTGGGCAGATCGCTTGAGGTCAGGCGTTTGAGACCAGCCTGACCAACATGGTAAAACTCCCGTCTCTACTAAAAATACAAAAAATTGGCCAGGTGTGGTGGTGCACACTTGTAATCCCAGCTATTTGGGAGTCTAAGGCAGGAGAATCTCTTGAACCCAGAGGCAAAGGCTCCAGTGAGCTGAGATTACACCACTGCACTCCAGCCTGGGCGACAAAGCGAGGATCTGTCTCAAAAAAACAAAAACAAACCCATAGTTTTACCTAACACACAGATTCATAGTGGTGTATTAGCACTGTAGAATCTGGCCCTCTACCTTCCTGACCCAGATACTCAATGTTTAGCGTGGTGCTGTTGATCAGCCCAGAGAGGTTGTCTCATGATCATATAATGTACGAGAAATTGAAGTTTAAGCTGAAAAGCCAATTTGTTATTTTATGAAATAAATAATAAATAAGTTTGAAGTAACGCTCATACAAATCAGATGCTAAGATACGTACGATATATACATTCTTCCCCTGATACACGTGGACAGCGACTTTTAGTCCAAAAGTTGCTTGGCAAGCATTTCTGATCAAACCACTCTAAGTGTTAAATCTCAGGAAAGGTCCCACAGTATGAGTCACTTCAGATACCAATATCTACCCAGGGCCAGCCACACCAGCAGGATCACAGCTCTCAAAAGCTCTCTCTCCCACTAAACAGGCAATTTGGCCCAATTTCTAGTTTTCCTAATTTATATACCATATAGTCCACTTTCTTCCTTCTGCCACATTCTCTTCTTTTTTTGATCTAGGGACAATTCAGTCTTATTCTGGCCCGGGAGCCATTCTGTCTCTTTAAGACAATTTTGCCCATTTCTGATCTCAACCATTGTGATTAATTCTCCTTTTTCTTCATTCCCAACTTCCCAGGGGGCACTTATTGCTATCCTCATTGTAGCAACATAACTTCCTCAAACAGAAATCCAGCAATCAAAAAGTTTAAAAAAAAAAAAAAAAGCCTTTTGATTTGAAAGGTGTCAGTTTTCTGGACAAACACCTCACCATGACAATAGTATTCAGCTAAACTTCTTAGGCTCCTTGGTAGGCTGTTTGCCTTTTATACGCAAGACAAAACTACATTGGGAAAGTGTTCTTTGTGAGCAGGTTCATGGGAACCGTGAAGTCTGACAAAGCTTTCTTTATGAGCTTCTTTTAGTAGGTCAAAGCTTAACCTTCAGTGGAAACCACTAGCATACCAAAGAACCAACTGATTGAAATATTTAAGAAGACCAGATATGAATTCGTTCAATTCTTAATTAAGAATGGTTTCAGTATTTTCCTGCTTTTACTAACAAAGAACAACTGTTTAATGTTTGAATACTAATACAGCTTTTTAACTATTTGAAGTTAAACAAAGACATCTGCTTTTCTGGAATAATTTTCTTAACTCCATAGAACAAAACGAAGTAGGGAATATCCACTGGAGTTGAAGGAAGAAGCCTATGGCTGGGGGCTGTATCGTAAGAGAAGATCTAAAGGAGAAAGAGACAAGGCAAATACCCTGTAAGGGAAACAATTACACTGCCAGCAGAATCTCAGCAGTCAAGAGATAGTGGCATTAACACTTTAAAGTGCTCAGACAAAATAACCATATGAAGTGAGGCACAGATCCTGTTTCATTTCTCTCCCTATTTATATCCAACTGTCCTGCACCATTTATTGAAAAAGACTTTGTTGTATCACCTTTGCAATTACTCAAGTAATCGTATACATGTGGGTCTTCTAACTTCTCTAATCTGTTCCAATGATCTGTGTATCTTTTCTTATGCTAATGTCACACTGCCTTAATTACTGAAGTTTTATGTCTTATTTCCCAAGAGCAACTTCTCCCATTTGCTTCCTCTTTTCCACTAGTATGACTATGCCACCCATTATAATTTCATACACACTTTAAAATCAGTTTATCTTACTTTTTATTTACTTACTTATTGAGATTGAGACTTGCTCTATCTATTTATTTATTTATTTATTGAGATAGAGACTTGCTCTATCACCCAGGCTGGAGTGCAGTGTCATAATCCTGGCTCACTGCAACGTCCACCTCCTGCGTTCAAACGATTCTCCTGCCTCAGCCTCCCAAGTAGTTGGAATTACTGGTGTGCACCACCATGCCCAGCTAATTTTTGTATTTTTATTATTTATTTTTTTGAGATGGAGTTTCACTCTTGTCGCCCAGGCTGGAGTGCAATGGGGCGATCTCAGCTCACTGCAACCTCCACCTCCCAGGTTCAAGCAATTCGCCTGCCTCAGCCTCCTGAGTAGCTGGGACTATAGGCATGTGCCACCATGCTGGCTAATTTTTATATTTTTAGTAGAGATGGGGTTTCACCATATTGGCCAGGCTGGTCTCAAACTCCTGACCTCAAGTGATCCGCCCACCTCCGCCTTCCAAAGTGCTGGGATTACAGGCATGAGCCACCACACCTGGCCAGCTTGTTTTTTAAAATTAACATTTAAAAAAACCTGTTGGAAAAAAGTTGAACTTAGGTAAATTTAGGAGAATGGACATCTAATAAAATGTTTTTTCTTTTTTTAAGAGTCACTATTAAAACATTTGAAAGTGAATTTTCCAACAACCAATTAATCCATTACCATACAGTGAAGACCTGTGTATGGTAATATTACCAACATACCAGAACACAGACATCACAGGCTCCTAATCACGGGGCCTAAGAGTTACTCCCATAGGGAAAGACAGTGGAAGGCACTGGGCAAATGCACCTTGGCTGCTATGGTGAGACAAAAACTCATTTCTGCACCCCTTTAAAATGTATCCATAACGTACAAGTCAATGAAACATTCGTAACATTCCAAAGCATGACTTTCTGAATGCAAAATATCCAGGACATGCTTCAGGCTCAGGGCCTTTCCCTTCCACCTTCTTGGAATACAGACATGGCAGCATGACATGCTGGTCCCACTCTGTAGGTCTTTGTTCAACTGTCACCTTCTCAGTCAGACCTTCCTTGGAATTCTATTTAAAACTGCAACCACCCGGCTGGGCCTGGTGGCTTGCACCTGTAACCCCAGCACTTTGGGAGGCCGAGGCAGGTGGATCACCCGAGGTCAAGAGTTCAAGACCAGTTTGGCCAACATGGTGAAACCCTGTCTTTAATAAAAATACAAAATTTATCCGGGTGTGGTGGCACATGCCTGTAATCCTGGCTACTTGGAAGGCTGAGGCAGGAGAATTGCTTGAACTCGGGAGGCAGAGGTTGCAGTGAGCCGAGATTGAGCCACTGCCCTCCAGCCTGGTAACACAGCAAGACTCCATCTCAAAAAAACAAAAACTGCAACCACCCTACCTGGCACTCCTTGTCCCCTTCTCTGGTTTATTCTCCCCTTGGCACTTCCCATCATCTTGTTTATTTGTTTATGTATCTGGTGGACTTCTCTTATTTTTCTGCTTCTTCCTGTTAGACTGTAAGCACCGAGAGGGAAAGACTGCTTACTATGTTCTTTACCGCAGCTCCAGGACCAAAATGGGATGGGCACATACTGGGCACTCAATAAATACTTGCTGAATGAATTCATGGAATAGTTACAGAAATGCCAATACAGCATTTCACCACCAGGTATCATGCTGCAGTTTGTGCAAAGACAGCTCTGAAGGCAAATCCATGAAATCTCATTAGCTTGTTGAATGCTAAGGAAAAGAGATCATATGTTTAACTTCAAAACAGAAAATTAGAAACTCCGGTCAAGCAGTCTTTCTGGTCTATGCTTACACATGTCAGACCCATATATTTAACACATTTCTAACATTTTTGTACTTGTTATTAGCTCCTTGTAACATTTTCTCAGTGCTTTTGGCACTAGGTAGGAAGAATCTGTGTTTCCATCTGCCCTCTCCCACTAACTTCTGTAGAAAAAATGGTTTCCAAAGCACTATTCTTGAAAACACATGCAAGGATATATTTACCACATAAAAGGTCTGCTTTCCTCTTTAGGAAACATAACTTCATTTAAAAACATCTTTCAATCATGCCTTACATGGAAGTGAATGTAAACTTTTTATTTATCTTTCCATAAAAATCTCAGATTTTCCCTAAACTAGCTAATGCATCTTTAACTTTCCACGTGGATGTTCCAAAGAGACCATGAATCTACATTCTACTATCCTTGAAATCCACAAGCTGTGTGGAGGGCCTGCCTGCTCTCGTAGGAAGTAAGCACAATGGTTAGGCAATCAGAGACAAGTGCCTTAAAGCAGGAATCTTACAACTTCTTTATCTATAAAACATGGGGATTGTACCAAATGATTCTAAGACCCAGCCAGCTCTCGTGACGAAAACAACAACAACATAAATATTTAATTCACCTCTGGGATTAAACAACTAACAACTGGGAGTCAAAGCTCAAAACAAATCTTAGTGTTGTTGTGTTTGTGTGTGTAATATGTACCAAAAATTTCTAGTAATTCCACAGTAAAGTTAAAAAAAATACATAATTCCCTTTCACTCTTCCTCCCTCAGCCCATCCCATTCTCAATCCCTACCTAGAGTTATCACTGTGAAAATGCCTTCAGATCTTTTCCTATGTGTTTACCTACAGATGCGCAGCTTTGTTTCCAAACGCTAATCTTCTAACTCTAAATTCTACATTCTTGCCCAAAGTAAAATTTTATTTATTTTTGAGATGTAGTCTTGCTCTGTCACCCAGGCTGGAGTGCAGTGGCGTGATTTTGACTCACTGCAATCTCCGCCTCCTGGATTCAAGTGATTCTCCAGCCTTAGCCTCCCAAGTAGCTGGAACTATAGGTATGCACCACATCCCGCTAATTTTTCTATTTTTAGTAGAGATGGGATTTTGCCATATTGCTCAGACTGGTCTCGAATTCCTGAGCTCAAAATGATCTGCCTGCCTCGGCCTACCAAACTGCTGGTATTACAGGCGTGAGCCACTGTGCCTGGCCAAGAAATTTTATTTTATACTTCCCTTGTGATTCTCCACAATTATAAGTTTTATATTCTATATACAATGGGCACTCAAAAAATGCTGTTGATACTCAGAGCTACCAAGTGTGGATTTTGGCCCAAGTAAAATATTTTTTTTTTCCAAATGTTAATATTTTAGATTTTAAAAGTTTTTGTGGGTACACAGTAGGCATATATATTTAAGGGGTGAAATACATTTTCTAAAGGTCTTCCAGTAAAGGATAACCAACTAAATTTTTTTTTTTTTTGAGACGGAGTCTAGCACTGTCACCCAGGCGGGAGTGCAATGGTGTGATCTTGGCTCACTGCAATCTCTGCCTCCTGGGTTCATGTGATTCTTCTGCCTCAGCCTCCTGAGTAGCTGGGATTACAGGCACAC
>NW_022436960.1:1091083-1105820 GCF_009761245.1 Sapajus apella
CCACTATGCCTGGCTATTTTTTTTTATTTTTAGCAGAGACATGGTTTCACTATGTTGCCTAGACTGGTCTCAAATTCCTGATCTCGTGATCCACCTGCCTCGGTCTTTTTTATATTTTTTTGAGGTAGGGTCTCACTTTGTTGCCGAGGTTAGAGTGTAGCCGCTCAATCTTGACTCACTACAGTCTTGACCTCCTGGACTCAAGTGATCCTCCCACCTCAGCCTCCTGAGTAGCTGGGACTACAGGCACACGCCATCACACCTGGATAATTTTTGTATTCTTTTGTAGAGACTGGGGTCTTGCTGTATTGGTCAAGGCTAGTCTCAAACTCCTGAGCTCACGTTATCTGGGATTACAAGTGTGCACCACTGTGCCTGGAGCAGCTAAAATCTTTACATGGGATTCTCCCAGAGTTCCCTTCTATGTTGTTGGATACAGTAATTTGTACCGGCTTATCCCAAACTCTGGTAGACCCTATGGATGCTGCTCTACCATGTCACATTCCTTCAAAGCACATGGGACTCATCATACCTGCTGTGGTTTGGATGTGGTTTGTACTTGCCAAAATTTATGTTGAAGTTTGATCCCCAAAGTGGCAGTGCTGGGAGGTGGGTCCTAGTGGGAGGTGTTTGGACCATGGCAGTAGATCCCTCATGAATAGATTAATGTCCTCCCTTGTGGGTGAATGATTGTTCACTCTCCAAGGACTGGATTAGTTTCCAAGACAGCAGGTTGTTAAAAAGAGTCTGGCTTCCTTGAGCAAGGATGGCACACAAATTTGTGAAGCACTCCATATTAAAAAAAAAAAAAAAAAAGAGCTGGATGCAGTGGCTCACGCCTGTAATCCTGCACTTCGGGAGGCTGAGGCAGGTGGATCACCTGAGGTCAGGAGTTTGAGACCAGCCTGGCCAGCATGGTGAAACCCTGTCTCTACTAAAAATACAAAAATTTGCCAGATATGATGGTGCACGCCTGTAATCCCAGCGACTTGGGAGGCTGAGGCAGGAGAATCGCTGGAACCCAGGAGGCAGAGGTTGTAGTGAGCCAAGATTGCACCATTGCACTCCAGCCAGGGCAACAAGAGTGAAACTCCAACTCAAAAAAAAAGGAAAGAAAGGAAAAACAAGTCTGATCTCAGTGTTGTTTCCTCTCTTGTCATGTGATCTCCTGACCCACACCCGGTCCCCTTCCCATTCCCACCATGAGTGGAAGCAGCATGAAGTCCCCTCCATATGCAGCTGCCTAATCTTGGACTTTCCAGCTACAGAACTGTGGGCCAAATAAACCCCTTAAAAAAAAGAAGAAAAAACACAACTACCAGCTGCAGGTATTCCGTGACAGGAAAACAAAGATAATACGATAAACAGAAAACTAATCATTGGTTAAACTGCAAAAATAGCCATCAGATATAATTTGTAGTTTCGTTCTGGGAAGCAATAAACTTCTTTAACTTTAGTATTTTTTTTTTTTTTTTTACTTTGGCGACTGAAAATATTTAAATAGTTATATCGTTTTTTAAAAAAGACAATATAGGGCCAGGCACGGTGGCTCATGTTTGTAATCCCAGCACTTTGGGAGGCCGAGGCAGGTGGACCACTTGAGGTGAGGAGTTCGAATCCAGCCTGGCCAACAAGGTGAAACCCTGTTTCTACTAAAAATAAAAAAATTAGCCAGGTGTGGTGGCGGGCACCAGTAATTCCAGCTATTCAGGAGGCTGAAGCAAAAGAATCACTTGCACCCAGGAGGCGGGGCTTGTAGTGAGCCGAGATCACGTCACTGCACTCCAGCCTGGGTGACAGAATGAGACTCCATCTCGCCTCCTGAATAGCTGGAATTAGACAATACAACGGTGATCAATGAGACACATGTGCTTTATAAAAGAAATCTGGCTTGTAATTGCAGCCCAAGTAAGGAGTCCAAATTCCACTAAAGCATGTAAACCTTACTGCCAGAGATTACTTAACGGTGAATTGAAATCCAACGAGCTAGCAAAACTACACTGTAGTGTTGGAAGTCAGAATAGTTACCTTGGGGAGGGGTAATGATTGGGAAGTAGCACAAGAGAATCTTCTGGGGTGCTAGAAATGTTCTGTATCTTGAACTGTGTGACTACACAGATACACACATATAAATTCATCACACTGTACAGTTAAGATTTGTATACTTTATGTAAACTATATTTCAATAAAAAAGCAAAAAAACAAAACAAAGTAAATCACGAGGACCTGGAAAGCCTATTCCAGTCTAAATTTGCTGAGGTATACTTTCTAACTTGGGATATGATCTATACTGATGAATATTCCACATGCACTTATAAAGAATGTACAGTCAGATGTTGTTGGGCAGAGTGTTCCATGAATGTAAATTAGACCAAATTTGTTGATGGTGTTGTTTAGTTCTTCTATATCCTGTTGATTTTCTGTCTACTATTACTGAGAGAGGAATACTGAAGTCTCCACATATAATTGCAGAATTGTCAGTTTTCGTTTCTTGTATTGTGTGAAGCTCTGCTTCTAAGAGATATATACATGTAGGATGGCTGTGTCTTCTTCGTGAACTAACCTGTTATCATTATGTCATGTCTTTCTTTACCTTTGGTTATTTCTTTGCGCAGAAGAAAACTTTGATATTAATGTAGCTACTCCAATTTTCTTTCTTTTTTTTTTTTTTTTTTTGAGATAGAGTTTCACTCTTGTTGCCCAGGCTGGAGTGCATGGAGTGATTTTGGCTCACTGCAACCTCTGCCTCTCGAGTTCAAGCAATTCTCCTGCTTCAGCCTCCTGAGTAGCTAAGATTACAGGTTCCTGCTACCATGCCTGGCTACTTTTGTATTTTTAATAGAGACGGTGTTTCGCTATGTTGGCCAGGCTGGTCTTGAACACCTAAGTCAGGTGACCCACCTGCCTTGGCCTCCCAGTGTTGGGATTACAGGCGTGAGCCACCGCACCCGGCCACCACTCCAACTTTCTATTGATTAGTGTTTACATGGTGAATCTTCTTCCATCTTTTTACTTTCGGCCTACCTATATCATTATATTTGAACTTAATTTCTTACGGATAACATACAGTTGGTTCATCATTTTATACCCATCCTGACAACTTCTGTCTTTTAATTAACATATTTGAAACATTTGCATTTAACGTAACTATTTTATATTTGGATTTAGGTCTATCATTTTGTTTTCTGTCTGTTCTTTCCATTTTTCCTTCTTGTTTCCCCTTTTCTACTCTCCTATTGTTTCAACATTTTTTTGAAATGTCATTTTGATACATCTATCTCATTGTATAGTGGTTGCTCTAGGGAATACAATATATATATATATATATATGCAATTTTTCAAAATCTACTTAGCATCAACATTGTACCTCAAGAAAAATGTACAAAGGCATAGGGAACCTTACTCTCCCTTACTTATGTTATACTTGTCTTAGATACTACTGCATCTACATATGTTAAAACGTGATCAGTTATCATTTTTGTTTTTAACTGTCAAATGTATTTTAAAGAATAGGGGAAAAATCATCTATTGCATTTATTACCCAGGTATTTACTATTCTTCATTCCTGATGTACAAAGTTCCCTTCTGTCTAAAGAACTTCATTTAGCAATGACTTCAGAGCAGGTCAGCTGGCCATGAACCCTCTTAGTTTTCCTTCATCTGAGAATACTTTGATTTCGTCTTCTTTCTTGTTAGGTATTTTCACTGAGTAAGTAATTCTGGGTTGACAATTCTCTCAGCACTTTCTTTGATTTTATTTTATTTTTCAGATGAGACTCACTCTGTCGCCCAGGCTGGAGTGCAGTGGCATGACCTCAGCTCACTGCAGCCTCTGTCTCCTGGGTTCAAGTGATTCTCATGCCTCAATGCTCTGAGTAGCTGAGATTACAGGCATGGGCCACCACATCCAGCTAACTTTTGTATTTTTAGTAGGAATGGGGGTCTCGCCATGTTGGTCAGGGTGGTCTCAAACCCCTGACCTCAGGTGATTCACCTGCCTACGCCGCCCAAAGTGCTGGAATTACAGGTGTGAGCCACAGCGCCTGGCCTCTCAGCACTTTAAAAATGTGCTACTGTTGGCCAGGCATGGTGCCTCACACTTGTAATCCCAGCACTTTGGGATGTTGAGGCAGATGGATCATCTGAGGTCAGGAGTTCGAGACCAGCCTGGAAAACATAGTGAGACCTCATCTCTACTAAGAATACAAAAATTAGCCGAGCATGGTGGTGGGTGCCTGTAATCCCAGCTACTCAGGAGGCTGAAGCAGGAGAATCGTTTGAACCGGGAGGTGGAGGTTACAGTTAGCTGAGATCGTACCATTGCACTCTGGCCTGAGCAACAAGAGCGAAATTCCATCTCAAAAAAAAAAAAAAAAAAAAAAAATGCTACTTTTGTCCCGCCTCTATGGTTTCTGACATGGTTCAGCTGTGTCCTCACCCAAATCTCATCCTGATTTGCAGTTCCCATAATCCCCATCTGTTGTGGGAGGGATCATGTGGAGATAATTGAATCATGGGGGTGGTTTTATAAGGGGCTTCCCCCTTTGCTGGGCACTCATTCTCTCTCCTGCAGTCCTGTGAAGAGGTACCTTCCACCATGACTGTAAGTTTCCTGACGCCTCCTCAGCCATGTGGAACTGTGAGTCAATTAAACTTCTTTCCTTTATAAATTACACAGTCTTGGGTATTTCTTCATAGCAGCGTGAGAACGGGCTAATACAGTTTCTGATGAGAAATCTACAGTCATTCAAATCATTGTTCCTCTACTGGTAATATGTCATTTTTCTCTGGCTACGTTTAAGATTTTTATCTTTAGCAGTTTGACTACGATGCCTCTGTGCATGGATTTCTTGGATTTATTCTGTTGGGGTTCACTGCTGGATTCACAAGTCTTCCTTATAAGTGTCTGAAGTATGTGAGAGATTTCAGACATATTAAACTCATAAGTACAGTTCGAAAGATTATGTAATGGTTTTAAATGTTGGGGAATTAGATCAGTCAAATCTATGAGCTCAAAGAAAAGGAACAGCAGTAGTTCTAATTTTTATACAAAAAATATTAATACATGTGCAATGGTGACTCACGCCTGTAATTGCAGCACTTTGGGAGGCTGAGGCAGGTAGATCACCTGACGTCAGGAGTTCGAGACCAGCCTGGCTAACATGGTGAAACACCATCTCTACTAAAAATACAAAAATTAGACTGGGCTCAGTGGTTCATGCCTGTTATCCCAGCACTTTGGGAGGCCAAGGCAGGTGGATCACCTGAGGTCAGGAGTTCAAGACCAGCCTGGCCAACATAGTGAAACCCCATCTCTACTAAAAATATAAAAATTAGCCAAACATGGTGGCATGTACCTGTAGTTGCAGCTACTTGGGAGGCTGAAGCAGGAGAATTGCCTAAATCCAGGAGACAGAAGTTGCAGTGAGCCAAGATAGCACCACTATACTCCAGCCTAGGCAACAGAGTGAGACTCTGTCTCAAAAAAAAAAAAAAAGAAAAAAAGAAAACACACACACACACACACACATGCACACACAATTAGCTGGATGTGGTAACTGGAGCCTGTAATCCCAGCTGCTCCGGTGGCTGAGGCAGGAGAATTGCTTGAACCTGAGAGTCAAGAGGTTGCAGTGAGCCGAGATTGCGCTATTGCACTCCAGCCTGGGCAAAAAGAGTGAAACTCTGTCTCAAAAAAAAAAAACTAATACAGACCCTAGAGACAGTCTGCTCAAGTTCACACAGTGGTGCTGCCATTTACTACCTGCCAGTCTCAGGCAAGTCACCTACCCTCACTTCACCAGCTGCCTCCTTAGTAAATGAGAAAGATAAGGTTAACATCTGCCTCAGAGAGTTTTTGTGAGGATAAAATGAGTTAATAATTTAAAAAAATTTTTTTTAATTTTTTTAAAGAATAATGTCTGACACACAGGAAGGGCTGTATGTGTACCAACCATTTTTATTATTTTAAAATGAGCACAGAGGCTTAAGTTAGTGAAGTTTTAAATTAAAACGTTAATATATTGAATATTGATTAAAACACAAGTATTTGTAAGCACTTCTCTTAGATACAAAAGCTGTATCTTGGTCCGTAAAAGCCCCCTAACGACAGACAGTATAGAGTCCCATGTGGTGAAAGCCACAACTCAGTCAACTTTGAATCTTTTACAAAAGTGATGTACTCAATAAACTACAGATATTGACTAAATGTGTAAACTGCATTACGGTTTACCAATAGTTGGTGCCAGACACAACACAGTCAAATACCATCTCCACCAATATCTATACACAGAAATGCCTGAGTCCACAGCACTGCAGAAACAGACTTGTCAGGATCCCAATGCTACAGAAGAGATCTTATCTAAGAGGCGTATATTCTGGCAATTAGCCAATATTCATATAAATCCTTTCTTCATAATAACTTCAAGAGAAGAACCAGAGATTATTCAAACCAGTTAAGGTACTTTGAAAAACAGGTATATACTTGCTACTGTAAACACTTCGGGGAAACAAAATCTGCTTTTGTTTATTTTTGAAACATAGTCTCACTCTGTCACCCAGGCTGGAGTGCAGTGGTGTGATCTCGGCTCACTGCAAACTCCGCCTCCTGGGTTCAAGCGATTTGTTCTGCCTGGGACTACAGGCGCACACCACCATGCCCAGCTAATTTTTTGTACTTTTAGTAGAGACGAGGTTTCACCATATCGGCCAGGCTGATGTTGAACTCCTGACCTCGTGATCCACCTGCCTTGGGCTCCCAAAATGCTGGGATTACAGGCATGAGCCACTACGCCCGGCCAATATCTACTTTCAGAGTGTTCTAGTAAGTGTTAAACACTAAAATGTTCTCTCTTTTTTTTTTTTTGAGACAGTCTTGTTCTGTCGCCCAGGCAGCAGTGCAGTGGTACAATCTTGGCTCACTGCAACCTCCGCCTCCCAGGTTCAACCAATTCTTCTGTCTCAGCCTCCCAAGTAGCTGGGACTACAGGTGCATACCACCACACCTGGTCAATTTGTATATTTTTAGTAGAGACAGTGTTTCACCATACTAGTCAGGCTGGTCTCAAACTCTTGACCCCAGGTGATGTTCTCTTTTAAAGTGATATTAGGCCAGGTGTGGTGGCTTATGCCTATAATTCCAGCACTTTGGGAGGCCAAGGCAGGAGGACTGCTTGAGCCCAGGAATTCAAGACCAGCCTGGGCAACATGGCAAGAGCATGTCTCTACAAACAAAACAAAACAAAAATTGCTGGGTGCGGCAGCACATGCCTATGATCCTAGCTACTTGGGAGGCTGAAGCGGAAGGATCACTTGAGCCCAGGAGTCTGAGACTAAAATGAGCTGTGATTGTCCCACTGCACTCTAGCCTAGACAACAGAGCAAGACTGTCTCAAATAAATAAATACATACATAAAGAAAGTGATATTAGATTTTTGGAGGTAGAAAAAGGTTAAAAACACCAATGTTTTTAGTTCAATTCCACTTCAGTTAAAGATGGTTTTGAAGTATTGTTTGGGTGAGGTATTAAGGTCATATTCTGGCAAATCAGAAGTAAATTCTCTCATCCTAGAACACAAGCATGTTAACCATCAGCTGTGGCTCATGGCCACTCAGTGTAAAGCAAAGCAAGGCTCACCTCAAAGTTGTACTTCCTCATCTGGTTGAGGTTCCGGCAGTACAGATAGAGCATGCCGATGCTGCTGCCCACCGCGATGTAGTCACCGTTGGTGTCGAGGGCCGTGAGGTAGACCACGATGGAACGGAAACCCTTCTGGATCTTTGTTGGAATGGCATTGAGAAGATAGTACAACGGGCAGAACTCTCTGAATATAACAGGCTCAGATGTTGATGCCATGGCCAAGGTTCCCACAGATGATCTTCAGGCAGGAAAAGGAATGTTTATTTGTCATCTAGGGAAACCTAGGGGCTACAGAACAAAGCATTACAATCTTTTCAATGCCTAGTCATAAAAAGAAGTATGTTTAATAAACAGAAGTTCCCTAAACAGGGAACTTTTAGGCAGGTAAACATTATAGCCAGCGCTAAAGTAAACAGGTGTCATGAAGATTGCTTTTGAGCACTTTACCTCAAAATGCACTTCAGTATGTTCCGACCTCTATGATTTATGTTGTATTGAATGCCATGGAGGAGAGGAAAGAATACAAAAAACAGTTCTTACTCCCAAGTAGCTTCTGATCTAGACAGGGAGGCAGATGAATCAGTAAGAAGACACAAAAACACAAGAACAGGTATTGATCGATTTACAACCTATGCAACTTACGACCATTCAACTTTACGAACACAATCGCTAGCCACGACTGCTCCGCGTCTGGCAGCGCAAACGTTGCCCAGCTGGGCGTACGACAGTGCGGACCAGCTTCCGGCAGCACTACCATCTCTGCGTGCACCATTTCAACTGTTATCCCAGACTCGGTACAGCAATTTGTGTTTTGTGTCTTGGATATTTTATGGTATTTCTTACACCTGTATTTTGTATTTTTGTATGCACCTGTTTTTGTAATTTTGTATGTTTTGCAAATATTAAACCAGTTGTACTGGTAATGCAGTGTTTTACTTAAACCTGATGAATGTAAAAATAAGAAACAAAATTGTGTAGAGATGATACAAATGGCATAAAATGAACAAATAAAATTATGATATATAACAATAATGAAAGAAAATTATGATAAAATATGACCTAAAGATTTTTATAACATCATTTCACAGTACTGTACATATAGCCTACTCAACTTCCGACCAAATCGTGTTACAACTGGTCTGTCAGAACCAATCGTGGTCGTAAGTTGAGCACTAGCTGTAATGAGGTGACAATTTGTGGGTCTCCATGAGAAGAGAGAGAGATCAGTGTGGATTAGAGCGAGTGTAGACATGGCTTCACTGAACACATCCTGAACTATGAAGCCCACCAGGTTGGACAGGCTATGGAAAAGAGAAACAGGAAAGACGCTCATTAGTAGGAGAACAGTGAACCAATCTCAGTTGCTGTGTTAATGAGATGGTGCAAAACAAGCCCCCTGGCCTGGCTGGACAGCCTCCTCAGCGCTCAGAGTCCAGCCACACAGCAGCTCACTTTGTTCCACATGGAGACCCACCCCTTTGCACTTTGGCTTCAAAGCTTCACTTACCAAAGATATACAACCCTTCCATGCACGCCATCTTTCACAAAGTGCTCATTTACTCATTTAATCCTGACCCTACCTTATAAGGCAGGTAGGGTCATCAAGGCAGGTAAAATGAAGGTAAGGCAGGTAAGGCAGCATCATCCCCAACTTTTAGAAGAAGCCACTGAGGGCCACAGGGTCATGAGACTCACTCAAGACCAAACAGCCGAGACTTGACTCTAGGTCTTTTCCCTCCAAGTCCTAGGCTCTTGTCAACACCACGGTCACAGCTCTAACAGGCAGGTTGTAACAGTGCAGGTAGATGCTCTGTACCTGATTACACCTAGAAGGATGCTGTAGCTCTTCAGGTTCCATGGAGACTTCTAAGCTCCTCTCATAGAAACTTCTTCCATCATGGATGTATGGTCTCTATGAACTGTGGGTTTTCTATTTCTACACAGTGGACTGACCAACTTCCAGTCCCTCTTCTGATCAAATTCACCCAGCTTGTTCTCACCCAGCGGCCCTTGCATTGGCTATTCCCTCCACCTGGAATGTTCTTTCTCTACTGAGCTCTTCTTCCTTCCTACTATGCAGGTCTCTATCCAACTGTGCCCTTTTTCATGAGGCCGTACTTGACTGCTCCTCCCTTTGCTGAGCTCTCTCTCTGTCACCTCCTCATTGTACTTTCTCTACACAGCCCCTTTCTTCATTTTTTTTGGAGGCAGAGTGTCATTCTGTGACCCAGGCTGGAGAGAAGTGGCAAGATCACGGCTCACTGAAACCTTGAGGTTTCACTCCTGGGCTCAAGTGAACCTCCTGCCTCCACCTCCCACATAGCTGGCATACAGGCATATACCACCATGACTGGCTAATTTTTAAATTTTTTGTAGAGATGGGGTCTCGCTATGTTGCCCAGGCTGGTCTCAATCATGGCTCACTACAGCCTTAAGCTCCTGGGCTCCAGGAATCCCCCTGTCTCAGCCCCCCAAAGTGCATGGATTATAGGCATGAGCCACCATGCCCAGCCTATCCACACATCCCCTTTCTTTTCTCCGACTGGGTATCTGCCCGCCTGCCACTCTGCCACACACACACTGGTCTGTAAGGCCCATAATAGCAGAGCCCATATCTGCCTCACTCACCCCTCTTCCCCCTGCACTGAGAAAAGGCCTAGGCACATCAGAAGCATTCTGCAAGTATTTGTTGAATAAATGAATGAATCATGAAATAGGAAAATGTGGCCTGGAAACACTGGCTTGTGTCTGTAATTCTAGTGCTTTGGGAGGCCAAGGTGGGAGAACTGCTTGAGACGAGCCTGAGCAACACAGCAAGACTCCTGCCTTTACAAAAAATATTTTTTAAAATTAGTCAGGCATGGTGCTGCATGCCTGTAGTCCTAGCTATTCATGAGGCTGAGGTGGGAGGATCACGTTTTTAAAATAAGTATTTCATTTTATAAAATAGAGAGGGTTTCACTATGTTACCTAGGCTAGTCTCCAACTCTTGGGCTCAAGTGATCCTTCCTCCTCGGCTTCCCAAATTGCTGGGATTACAGGTACTGTATGAGCCACTGTGCTCAGCCAGGAAGATCACTTGAGCCTAGGAATTTGAGGTTGCAGTGAGCTATATGATTGTGTCACTGCACTCTAGCCTGACTGGTAGAGTAAGTAAGGCACTGGCTCTTAAATGAATAAATTTAAAAAAAGGAAATTTTCAAGGAAGAAATGGAAGAACAAAGACTGTGCTTTCTGGGATCATTTCTATAGTTCATTACTAGAGAAGTTTCTCTGAATGTGCGGAGCAAAACAAAAAATATTCAATATAAAACTCTACTAATAGAATGGAAGAGTAGCAAAATATCTTTTCTTCCATATGACCCCAATTCAACGCTGGAATAATTCCCTAAATCTGTATAGAATATCCACTTTTCCAAGCATTTTTAGATTCCTATTTCATCTGATAGTACAATAGCCAATACAGTGAAGTAGGCGGGCAGAATATATCCATGTAGAGAACTTTCTTACAGGTAAGTCCATAACAATACTATTAATAACTGCATTCCTCTGTGATACTTAAGAACCCAATCCACCCTCTTCTGCAGTTAACAATAATGGGAATAGCTAATGTTTTTACAGATGCTCCTCAACTTACAATGGGGTTGCATCCCAGTAAAACCATCATAAGCTGAAAATATAAGTCAAAATGCACTTAATACACCTAACCTGCCGAATGTCATAGCTTAGCCTAGCCTAACTTAAATGTGCTTAGAATGCTTACATTAGCCTACAGCTGGGCAAAATCATCTAACCAAAGCCTATGTTATCATAAGGTGGTGAATATCTCATGTAATTGATCTAATACCATGTTGAAAGTGAAAAACAGAATGGTTGTATGGTTACTTCAAACACGGTTTCTACTAAATGGTATCGTTTTCGCTCAACCTTAAAGTCAAAAAACAGTAAGTTGAAACTTTTTTTTTTTAAAGACAAACTCTCGCTCTGTCACCCAGGCTGGAGTGCAAGGGTGCTATCTTGGCTCACTGCAACCTCTGCCTCCCTGGTTCAAGCGATTCTCCTACCTCAGCCGCCTGAGTAGTTGGGATTACAGGCATGCACTGCCACACCTGGCTAATTTTTGTATTTTTAGTAGAGATGGGGTTTCACCATTTTGGCCAGGATGGTCTTGATCTCCTGATCTCATGATCCGCGTGCCTTGGCCTCCCAGAGTGCTGGAATTACAGGTGTGAGGCACTGCGCCCAGCTAGTTGAAGCTCTGTAAGTTGAAAATCATCTGTACTTAATACAAACTGTTCTTAGCACACAAACCCATTAAATCCTCACCAAAAAGGGGGAAAAGAAAACAAAACCAAACCATAAAGTCGGCATCATAGTTACTTCTGTTTGTTTTTTTTTCCTGCAATCCCCAAACATTAGACATGCATGTAACCTCTGTTTCATGGATGCAGAAACTTCCTTCCAAGGCACAGAAATAGTAAAGGCTTTGTTTCCTTAAAGAGTGTGTACAGGCCAGGTGCGGTGGCTCATCTCAGCTTCCCAAAGAGCTGGGATCACACGGGTGAGCCACCACGTCCAGCCTTGCTGGGATTACAGGTGTGAACCACCACACCTGACCTCAAAACTTTGTTAATATAGGAAAGTACAAAGAGGGCTGGGTGCAGTGGGTCACACCTGCAATCCCAGCACTTTGGGAGGCCAAGGCGGTGGATCACTTGAGGCCAGAAATTTGAGACCAGCCTGGGAAACACAGCAAAATCCTGATTCTACAAAAAATACAAAAATTAGCCAGGTGTGGTGGTGCACAGGGAATTGTTTGTGCCCAGGAGATCAAGGCTGTAGTGAGCTGACTATATCACTGTACTCTAGCCTGGGTGACAGAATGAGACCCTGTCTCAAAATAAAAGGACAAAGAAGTAAAGAAAAGTCACAATCTCATCACACTGAGATATACCATATACATAGATAGCCACAGATATACATAAATAAACACATATGCACACAAAGACTTTTTCACTTAATAAACCATCAGTACTTTCCATGTCATTAAACAGTCCCCTAGAATGTGATTTTTAGCGACTATACAGAAAAACTCCAGAGGACACACTGTACGTTGATTTTTTTTTTTAATGCACTGCCAAACTGCCTTGCAGAATGTTCATATCAATGTAAGCCTCACACATGTTTTTCCAAAGGACATCTAGAGGCCAGTAAGCCATAGCCTACAGATGAGTCAGGAAAGCCACGTCTGGGGGCCAGGCACACAGGAAGGCCCCAGTAGCCACAAGAGAATCCACGCTATTTCCCTATCTGGGGGCCTCTGGCACCAGGCTAGCCTGTCCTTCACCCACCATTCAGATAGGAAGAGCAGGCTGAGGCCATCTCCCAGCAAAACTGTCCTCCTGACAGAAGGAGCGTCCAGGGATGGGCTAAGGAAGAGGCGCAGAGCTGCCGTCTCACTGTCCTGTGCTAGGTTTGGGAAAAACAATTTAGACTCAACAATCAATTCTGCTAAGACTTTCTGCTCCTCCTCGTCAGCCAATTTTCACCTAAGTCCATGTTCCACCCAACCCACCCCCGGGTCTCAGACCCACAGCCACAGAACTGACCCTCTTTCCACCAAGGAAGAACTGCACAGAATGGCTAATGATACTAAAGGGAAAAAGATCTGAGTCCAAATCCCAAGGCTCCTAAAACTACCTGTGGCACCCTGGAAAAATGACTTAACCTCTCTAGATCTCCATTTACCATCTGAAAGAGGATTAGTAAAACTTACCTCTTAGCTATAAACACAGAGTAAATGAACAATGTCTAAAACACTTATCTGTATATCTTGTATCTTCTACCCGCTGCTTGGGCCATGCTGTCCAAGCCAGAAAAGAGGCATCATCCCCAATCCCTCCTCCTCTCCATGTCCCCAATTCTCCATTCAGTACATCTCCCACACACCCCAATGTCTCACCCCTAGCTTGGGCCACCACTACCTCTCACCTGTAGCTCACCCTGGTGCCCAGCTCATCTGCCTGCCTCTTACTCCCCCTCATCCACGTGGCAAACAGAAGGATTCTCCTGATGTGCAAAGCTGATGTCACCACTCCCTTGCTTAACACTCAGCATTGGCCCCATCCTCCTCCTGCTAAAGCCCAGGTGTCGCTGGCTTACAAGAACCTTGGTGATCTGGACTCTGCCACTGCAGGATCTTTCACTTGTCCTCCAGCCACTGAACTGCTCCTAGTTACAACAGGCCTGGCCTCTCACATCCTGGCCTTCACACCTACTCCCTGTCTCTGGAAGCCACTTTTGTATCTGCTTTATCTGATGAGCTCTCCTAGGAAGTAAGGGGAAGTACTAAGCTCTTCACCAATAAGTGTTGGCTAATGTATTTCCTCCTTTAAAAATCTTATTCCTGGCCAGATGCAGTGGCTCACATCCCAGCAATTTGGGAGGCCGAGGTAAGTGGAACATCTGAGGTCAGGAGTTCGAGACCAGCATGACCAACATGGTGAAACACTGCCTCTACTAAAATATAAAAATTAGCTGGATGTGGTGGCAGGCACTTGTAGTCCCAGCTATTCAGGAGGCTGAGGCAGGAGAATTGCTTCAACCCAGGAGGCCAAGGTTGCAGTGAACCGAGATCGAGTAATTGCGCTCCAGCCTGGGCAACAAGAGCGAAACTCTGTTTCAAAAAAAAAAAAGTTATTTCTCAGCCAGGCACAGTGGTTCACACCTGTAATCTCAGCACTTTGAGAGGCTGAGATGGGCAGATCACTTGAGCCCCAGGGGTTTGACACCAGCTTGGGAAACATGACGAAACCCTGTCTCTACAAAAAATACAAAAAATTAGCCAGGTGTGGTGGTGCGTGCCTGTAGTCCCAGCTACTTGGAGGCATGAGAATTGATTGAGCCCAGAGGATCGACTGAATCTGGAGGATCCATTGAGCCTGGGAGATCGAGGCTGCAGTGAGCCATGATGGAGCCACTGTACTCCAGCCTGGGCGACACAGCAAGATCCCATCCTAAATCAATCAATCAATAAAATTTTTTTTTTTTTTTTGAGACGGAGTTTCGCTCTTGTTACCCAGGCTGGAGTGCAATGGC
>NW_022436960.1:1105830-1145269 GCF_009761245.1 Sapajus apella
GATCTCTTGACCTCATGATCCACCCGCCTCCGCCTCCCAAAGTGCTGAGATTACAGGCTTGAGCCACCGTGCCCGGCCTGCACTCCCTACTCTTTAGCAATCGATCCTCTACCCGCTTCTTTTCCCAGCCCTGGGCAACCACTGATCTCCTCTCTGTCTAAAGCTTGCCTATTCTGGACATTTCGTATCCACGGAATCATATTTGTGGTGTTTTGTGTCTGGTTGCTTTCACTTAGCATAATGTTCTCAAGGTTCCTCCATGTTGTTAATTAGTACTTCATTCTTCATTCCTTTGTGGGTTTTTTTTTTTTTTTTTTTTTTTAGATGGAGTCTTGCTCTGTTGCCAGGCTGGAGTGCAATGGCGCGATCTCAGCTCACTGCAACCTCCGCCTGCCGAGTTCAAGCAATTCTCCTGCCTCAGCCTCCTGAGTAGCTGGGGTTACAAGCACGGGCCACCATATCCAGCTAATTTTTGTATTTTTAGTAGAGACGGGGTTTTGCCATGTTGGTCAGGATGGTCATAATCTCCTGACCTCGTGATCCACCCTCCTCAGCCTCCCAAAGTGCTGGGATTACAGGCGTGAGCCAATGCGCATGGCCCTTCATTCCTTTTTATTGCTGAACAGGCTTCCATCGTGTGGACAGGCCACATTTTGTTTGTCCATCCATCAGCTTTCCATCACAGTCCCTGCACACACCATGACTTGTATGTCTCTGCAGAGCAAAGTCCCTTTCTACTCTTCCCCATTCCCGCATATGTACCCTGTAAGAACTAGTCCTCCTCCACCAGGAAGTCTTCATAGATACTTGGTTGGTTCTTCTCCGCTTTCATAGAACTCCATGAGGGCAGTTATCACACAGCACCATCATTATCTGTTTTCTCTGTCCTTCGATGGACTCCTTGTCTTTGCTTATCTTCTTTTAGTCTACATACTTTGTGGTGCTCCAAAAGACCAATAAAGAATATGGTACAATCAATGCTCAATACATGTTTGTTGAATGAATCTCTCTCTCAAAACACTGTGCTAGATTCACCCAAGTATGACAGTCCTAAATATAACATAGTGGCAAAAATCCAGTGAAATCTTATGTCCAGGTCCAAAGAATACATTCATTTTAAAATGCACACACTTTTTTTTCTTTGAGACGGAGTTTCGCTCTTGTTAACCAGGCTCTCACTGCAACCTCCGCCTCCTGGGTTCAGGCAATTCTCCTGCCTCAGCCTCCTGAGTAGCTGGGATTACAGGCACGCACTACCATGCCCAGCTAATTTTTTGTATTTTAGTAGAGACAGGGTTTCACCATGTTGACCAGGATGGTCTCGATCTCTTGACCTCGTGATCCACCCGCCTCGGCCTCCCAAAGTGCTGGGATTACAGGCTTGAGCCACCACACCCGGCCGCACACACATTTTGAAAAGCAGCTTGCGGCTGGGCGTGGTGGCTCATGCCTGTAATCCAAGCACTTTGGAGGCCACGGCGGGCAGATCTCCTGAGGTTGGGAGTTCAAGACCAGCCTGAATAACAAGGTGAAACCCCGTCTTAAAAGAAAAAAAAAAGAAAAAAAAGCAGCTTGCTTCTACCTTAGCAATTCACAAAGCCATCAACTACTCCCTCCTAATTTCACTGAGCTCTCTGTACATCACTGAATCTAGAAATCTCTTCATGATTGACATGAAAGCTTTTCATTATAACCCTTTCCTGATCTATTCCTCATCTTCCCAAGTTCAATCAACTGCCTCTGCCTGATGCCTGTTTCCTGCCTTTTCTTCCCACTAAGTTCCAGTAGCCATTTTGTTCAACTCATAGAGAGGCTAATATAAAATGAGACCCTCCCCAAACTTAAATGTAACTTCTTTTTTTTTTTTTTTTTTTTGAGATGGAGTCTTGCTCTTTCTCCCAGGCTGGAGAGTGTAGTGGTGGCACGATCTTGGCTCACTGCAACCTCCACCTCCCAGGTTCAAGCCATTCTCCTGCCTCAGCCTCCTGAGTAGTTGAGATTACAGGCGACTGCCACCACGTCCAGCTAATATTTTATATTTTTAGTGGAGATGGGGTTTCACTATGTTGGCCAAGCTGATCTCGAACTCCTGGCCTCATGATCCATCTGCCTCAGCCTCCCAAAGTGCTGGGATTACAGGCGCGAGCCACTGCGTCCGGCCTAAGTATAACTTCTATAAAAAAACAAACTAGGAAAAAATTCCAGTAGATGCCAGTCTTCTATCGAAAAAGAAAATGTGGCTATGAAATAACTGACACCTAATAAAAGCTACTTACTAGTCACTCCTTTGGAAGAGGGCTGTCCTCACTCCATCTTTCCCACCACTGGTTTTCCAAGTCAGTCCTGAAAATACAAGTTCTGTGTCCCCTGTATCTGCATTTAGTTCTCCCTTTGAAAGCTCAAAGGACAGACCATGATCTCCCTGAGGCAGTGACCAGGTCTGTCTGGTTCACCACAGCACTGCTAGAGCCAGCCTGGCACAGTGACTGGCACACAATGGAGGCCAAAAAACCACCAATATGGGACATAAGTCAGGTTAATAACAACAACAAACCAAGGTCAGAGGTTTATCAAGGTACATTAAAGCCGGGTGTGAGAAAACACAAAGCCTTGCCACTTAAAAGACCAGGAATCGCTGGTGATCCCACAAGGAGCTACAGTGGCTTCATTCCCAGATTCTGCCTATGCCTGGGATTTGGGTTTGGGGATTTCCCAGAACTCTCCTTCTGTTTACAAGACCTTGGCTACAAGGAGGCAGTCAACAAGTGCAATTGATCACTCCAGTAGATGAGAAAATGATGCACCCAGGCTCGTATCCCACATTCTGACAACAAATGAAATATAAGTCACAAAATTCCTGAACCCCAGTGAGAAAGAGAGGAAGAAAAAAGTGCACGGAAGAGAAATGGAAGTAGGGATGGGAAAACTAAAGTCATGAGAAGTCAGAGACGTATCAGAAGGGACGAGAGGGCGAGCAGGCAGGCTAGCACAGATGACAGCAGGGCTCCCCTTTACCGGAAAGTACAGCGGCAGGCACCGTCCTTAACTTTACACGCACTGACCCATTTAATCCTCTCACCAAGCCAGAAGTAGCAACTATTCTGATCTCCATGCCACTGGTGATGAAACCGGAGCGCAGTGAGGTAGGGCACTAGCCCCAGCACAGAGCTAGGAAGGGGCCCGCTGTGACCTGCCGGGTGTGACTCCAGGGCACCCCATCCTTTAACCCTTACTACCTATTCTGCCTCCCAGGGCTTCAAATAGGATTGGGAAAGGAGTCATTGGCTTATCCATTCATCGAACACTGAACACCTACTGGGTGAGTGTCAAGGCCTGCGGCCAGGCGCCGGTGGGTGGATGTAAGGGATGGGAGCTGAGAGTGGGGGACAGAACGCGACGTCAATCCTAAGGCGAAGGAGCAGAGCCCGCGGCCAGCCGGGATGCAGGGTGGGGCCGAGGGCGTGGGACGCGCGGCGGAGGCTCGAGGAGGGGCGGGCTGCCCCTGCTCCCCGCTGCGGACCGCCGGCTTCTGCGGGCGGGCTTCTGCAGGCGCTCCGTGTGTGGTGGCATTTAGCGTCCGCCACTCCGCGCGGGCGAGACGGGGCGGGGGAGACGGGGCGGACGGGCATGGAGACCCTGCGGGGCTGAGGCGAGGGAAGAGGAGGGGGCGCGGGGCCAGGCGTCGGGGGCGTCGGGGCCGCCTGCGGCGTCGCCGGACTCACCTCCCGCGGCAGCCCCTCCGGACTCGTCGGCCCAGCCGGGCCGGAGGAGGCAGGGATGGACTCCGGGCCGCGGGGGCTGCCGGGAGCCCGTTCCCTGGGCAACCGGGCAGGCACCGCGGCCGGCACCGGAGAGCGGCAGCTGGCTCCGCCAGGGGCTAGAGCGGCAAAGCCACAAGTGGCAGCGGGCGGGGCGGACGTGACGCAAACGCGCTTCCGGCGGGAGTGGGCGGTGCTTTGCGTCTCTTTCGAGGGATGTCTGCGAGCCGCCTGGAAGGTGCGTTAGATGGGTCTGTTTTCCGGGGCGGGGAGGCAGTGATTGTTACTGCTTGGGCCTGCTGCAGGTTTGGCCAGAAGCTCAGGAGCTCCCGGGATTAAATGGGATTAAATGGGGGCCCGTGCCTTGCCCCAGCCTAGCCCGCAAGCCCGGTGCAGCCTTTGCGGGCTGGCTCGGGAGGAAGTTTGGCCGAGGCTCCGTTTTTTCGCAAGTGGAATGACAGATGAACGGAATTATACGCAAAGGAGTGTCAGCAAGTCAGACACTCCCAAATTGTAATTATCGTCACTATAAATTAGCACTAACGGAGCTCACTGGGTGGCAAGCCTTGCATGCTCAGCTCCTCCAGAAACCCCTCTCTGAACTCCCCTCTGTCAGAACATTCTGCTTTTAATTAAAGCGGGCTTTCGGTGAGTGCTCATCTGCTGAGTACTGGTCCGAGTACTTTAAGTGGATCAGCTCATTTGAACCTCACAGTCGTCCCATGAAGTAATGTCAACCCCATTTTGCAAATGGAGAGTCGAGGCTCAGAGGGGATAAGTAACTTAGCCACTGTGCTCTCACCCCGCCCTGTTCTGTGACGCTGATGACTGGTCTGTCTTTACTAGCCCTTGAGTTTCTTTTTTTCTTTGTTTTTTTAAGACGGGGTTTCACCATGTTGGTCAGGCTGGTCATGAACTCCCGACCTCAGGTGATTCGCCCGCCTTGGCCTCCAAAGTGCTTGGATTACAGGCGTGAGCCACCACGCCCCACCGTCCTTGAGTCTCCTGAAGTCAGTTATGGTTTTGGTTCCTAAATATGTGCCCGTTATGGGTCAGGCTGACCACGAATCAGATGTGATCCTGCCTTCAGAATCTGCTGTTGGGGGAGAGAAACTCTTAGGCAGTTATAGAACAGGTGATAAGAGCTATTCCTCCATTTACCTCATTTTATGCAAAGCCTCCTATGTGTGGAAGGTTTGAGAGAAAACAAGACATAGTTCCTAACCTAGTGGAATTTCCAGTTTAGCAGGGAATATAGATATTAAGCAAGTACACTGCACTGGTGAGTATCATGATAGCAGAATTATAGGATGTTCCAGATGTCTAGCAGTGAGTCCTAACCACCCTGCAGGATGCAGGAATACTTCTCTGTGCAAATGACTTTTTAAAAACCTAAATCAGATAATTTCACTGTCCTACCCAGAGCTCATTGCTTACTCTCCATTGTATTACGTTGGTAACTGAGGTTTCGGCCATTAAAAGTAATGGCCGAAACCTCAGTTACTTTTGTACCAACCTAATTCTTAGAATAAGCCCAGACTTCTTATCTTGGCCGGTTAGGTTGTAGTTGTCTGATCACCTCCTCACCCACTGGTCCTTTTCTGTCCACTTCATTCTAGCACACTGTTTTGTTTTGTTTGTTTCTGTTTTTTGAACTCACTAAGCTCATTCTCATATTAGGACACATACTACTGGCCTACCCTTTTTCTGGTTTCTCATGATTCAGATCTCAGCCTAAATGACACCTTCTCAAGGGGTCACACTAACACAAGGCCCTATTTTATTTTTCTCACACACTTACCATGATCTGAACTGATCGTGGTCATTTAATTGTTTATTATCTGCCTCCCCTTTGGAAAGTAAGTTCTATAAAAACTGTCCTGATCTGTCCCGTTCAGTCACTTCATTCCCCCATGCCTGGCATATTATAGGCAGTAAGCAAATATTTGTTAGTTATTTAAGTAAAGAATGAATGATAAATCAATATGATATTTAAAAGTGAGGATACTAAGTATGAGGCAGGGGAGTGAGGACACACACAGATAGGAACTTGGTCAGGTCAAAGTCAGAACTTGTACAGAGCCAGCTCTGAGTCACAGAGGGCAAGTGGGAAAGGGTGAACCTGAAGTGGTGGGCAGAACTTGGATAGTAGAGGCCCTTGAGCTAACAGGTGAGATACTGGGTTTTTGACATGCGCCAGGCCCTCACAGCTTCACATATATTACCTAATCTCAGCAATCCTGTGAAGTAGATAATATTTTTATCCCCCAGATGAAACCGTTGAGGCTCTGAGAGGTACATTAACTTGCCCAAGATCTCACAGCTGTCATAGCTGGGATTCAGACGCAGGCACTGTGGTCTCCTGACTTGAGATGACAAACCATCCAGCTGTTGTGTGTCTTGGATTCCTCAAGGGGACTTTATCCTGTGGGCTGTGAGAAGCCTTTGCAGGGTTCAGAGTAGAGAAGGCAAGAGGGCATGAGAGGGCTGGGGAAGAACAAACAACCTGAGTTGGCTCTTGGTGGTCTGGGGGTTGCCTCCCACAGGCAGTGGGATCTGGGTGCATCTGGGAGCATGGGTGTCAAGAGGCTGAGGAAGGAAGGCGTTTTCCTGCAGAGAGAACCGTGCAAACCTTAGCAGGCACCTCAGCTGTTTAAGAGCTGCCAGTAGTTCATTTTCACTGGAAACTGACGGTGGGGGCAGTGTGTGGGTTGATGTACATGCTGATGAGGAGGGGTAGCTAGGTCTGGAAGGATTTTGGATTTCTGAGTTCCAAGCAGGGCAGTGGCAGCATGGTGATCAACACTGCATCTCTGTTGTCTCGGTGTCGTGAAACGGTGAGCACTCATGAGCCACGCCACTCTGAACAAATGTAAAGTATCAGAGTGCCTGAGACTGGATAGTGGAAGTACTTGGGAGCGAGGGCTAGATTATCCTGTAGGGAAGGTAACGTGAGCCATTGGAGAGTTTTAGCAGAAAGTCACAACTTTACCTTATTTCCAATCTTTGGGGAAAAAAAGCGCTTAAGGTAAAAACTTTGTGGAGCCATTAAGCTGGAAAAGGATTCAGCTATACCTGGTTAATCTTAAAATGTTAAAAATATTCTCTGTTGTCTTCTTCCAGGAACGTTCACATTTATTCAGACTTTGTAGTTTCCACATTTGTTTGTTCACTTGATACAACGTTTTAGATAGTTTTACTATTGAAAATTATGAGGGCATTTGCCCTCCAACTATGATTGTGTATTCCATGGTAATAATTTTGTTTCTTTTACACCCTATCAGCAAAGACTGTTGGAATTGTAACACCCAGAAAACCTGTCTTATCTGTCAGTGCAAGAAAAATTAAGGACAATGCGGCTGATTGGCACAATTTAATCCTGAAGTGGGAAACCCTCAATGATGCAGGTTTTACCACTGCGAATAATATTGCCAACTTGAAAATCAGTTTATTGTAAGTACATACAGGTTGTTCATGCTCTTAAGTTTTTCACCCTTAATAACTGGTGAAAAGTTTCAGGGGAGTCTTTATATTTTATTTTTTGTTTTTGGTGACAGAGTCTCACTCTCTCCCCCAGGCTGGAGTGCAGTGGCACGATCTCAGCTCACTGCAAACTCCACCTCCCAGGTTCAAGTGATTCTCCTGCCTCAGCCTCCCAAGTAGCTGGGATTACAGGGGCCTGCCACCACACGCAGCTAATTTTTGTATTTTTAGTAGAGACATGGTTTTGCCATGTTAGCCAGGCTGGTCTCAAACTCCTGACCTCAGGTAATCCTCCCACCTTGGCCTTCCTAAGTGCTGGGATTACAGGCATGAGCCACCGCACCCAGCCATGTCTCGCTTTCTTTCAAGGTGGATGCATCCATGTAATGTAGAGCCATTATTCTGGTTCTGTTCTTTCTCATTGCTGTTTAATAGTGTTTTACCCACAGTAGACCTCTCAAACTCTGCCACTGGTTTATCAACTAAGTTATTTTATATTCTTAATCTTTTGTTGTCATTTCAACAGTGTGCACAGCATCTTCCCCAGGAAGAGATTCCATCTCAGGAAACCACCTTCTTTGCTCATCCATAAAAAGCAACTCCTCATCTGTTCAAGTTTCTCATGAGGTTATAGCAATTCAGTCCCACCTTCAGACCCCACAGCTTGTTCTAGCTCTCTTGCTGCTTCCACTGGCAGAGTCGATTCAGCATCATTCTTATGGGCCCTAGGATTTTGAGAATGGTAAATGTGCATTCACCTTAAAGTCACTAACTGCAATTTACCCTAACAAGAGGGTCAGCCTGTCCCTTGAAGCTTTGAAGTCTGTCATTGGCTTCTCTCTAGTTGTGAATGTCTTGAATGGCATGTTTTAATAGAAGGCTGTTTCAGCTACATTGAAAATCTGTTGTATAGTGTAGCCACCTTCATAATTGATCTTTGCTAGACCTGGGTAACTTGCCGTGGCTTCTGCATTAGCACTTGCAGCTTTTATGTTACGGAGATGGCTTTTGCCCTAAACCTCATGAAGCAAATCCTGCTAGTCTCAAACTTTTCTTCAGTAACTTCCTCATGTCTCTCAGCCTTCATAGAATTGAAGAGGGTTAGGGCCCTGCTCTGGATTAGGCTTTCACCTAAGGGAATGTTGTGTTTGGTTTGATCTTCTATCCAGAACACTCAGACTGTCTCCATGTCCGCACTAAGGCTGTTTCACTCATGATTCACATGTCCACTGGAGGAGCACCTTTAATTTCCTTCAGTAACTTTTCCTTTGCATTCACGTGGCCAACTGTTTGGCACAAGGGGCCTAGCTTTCAGCTTATCTCAGCTTCTGATATGCCTTCCTCACTAAGCTTAATCATTTCTGGCTTTTAATTTTTTTATTTCTTAAATTGACCAAAGTATAGCTTTTGATTGAAAATGAGAGATATGCAACTCTTCCTTTCACTTGAACACTTAGAGGTCATTGTGGGGCTATTAACTGGCCTGATCTCAATGTCCTTCTACTTCAGGGAATAGGGAGGCCCGAGGAGAGGGAGAGAAATGGGAGCAGCCAGTCAGTGGAGCAGTCAGAACACACAACATTCATTCATTCGGCTCAGTGTTATATATGAGCATGGTTCATGGCACCTCAAAACAATTACACTAGTGATATCAAAGTTTACCAGTCACAGATCATAGATATAACAATAATGAAAAAGTGTGAAATATTGTAAGAATTGCCAAAATAAGACACAGAGACATGAAGTAAGCACATGCTGTTGGCAAAATGACGCTGATTGACTTGCTCTACACAGGGTTGCCACAAACCTTCAGTTTGTAAAAAATGCATTATCTGTGAAATTCTAAGTGAAGCACAATCAAGTGAGGCATGCTTGACTTCCTGGATTGTGAACTCTTTGAGGAAATGATCCATGTCTTATTCATCTTTGTACGTCCAGTACCATGCCCTATGCCAGGGATTCCACACAGCTGAATGTTTTTTGTTTTTTGTGTTTGTGTGTGTGTGTGTGAGACAGTCTTGCTCTGTCGCACAGGCTGACTGCAGTGGTGTGATAACAGCTCACTGCAGCCTTGACTTCCTGTGCTTACGTGATCCTCCCACCTCAGCCTCCTAAGTGGCTGGGACCACATGCATGTGCCATATTGCACAGCTATTTTCACTTCTGATTTTTGTGGAGATGAGGTCTCACTGTGTTGTCCAGGCTGGACTAAAACTGCTGAACTCAAGCAGTCCTCCCATGTCTACCCCACTAAGTGTTGGGCTTATAGGCATGAGCCACCAAAACCAGCTGTCACGTGGCTGAATTTAACTGACTTATTTTGGTGCAAAATTGAGTGGCCATTGGACATCTTCTTTGAACATATAAATAATAACTAAATTTGGCCAGGCGCGGTTGCTCACACCTGTAATCCCAGCACTTTGGGAGGCCGAGGTGGGTGGATCATGAGATCAGGAGATTGAGGACCATCCTGGCCAACATGGTGAAATCCTGTCTCTACTAAAAATACAAAAATTAGCCGGGCGCGGTGGCTCAAGCCTGTAATCCCAGCACTTTGGGAGGCCGAGGCAGGTGGATCATGAGGTCAAGAGATCGAGACCATCCTGGTCAACATGGTGAAACCCCGTCTCTACTGAAAAAATACAAAACACTAGCTGGGCATGGTGGCGCGTGCCTGTAATCCCAGCTACTCGGGAGGCTGAGGCAGGAGAATTGCCTGAACCCAGGAGGCGGAGGTTGCGGTGAGCCGAGATTGCGCCATTGCACTCCAGCCTGGGTAACATGAGTAAAACTCCGTCTCAAAAAAAAAAAGAATGAAGAAAAGGAAACAGGGCCTCAGAGAAATGAGAGACATCATTAAGTGCATCGACATATATGTAATGGTAGTACCAGAAGGAGAGGGTAGAGAAAGGAACAGGAAAAAAATACTTAAAGAAATAGTGGCTGAAAACTTCCCAGATTTGATGAGAAACATTCATCTAAACATTCAAGAAGCTCAACAAATTCCAGGTAGGACAAACTCAGCCAGGTGCAGTCACTCACACTTAGAATCCCAGCACTTTGGGAGGCTGAGGCAGGTGTATCACTTGAGACCAGGAGTGCAACCATCCTGGTCAACATGGTGAAACCCCGTCTCTACTAAAAATACAAAAAATTAGCTGGGCATGGTGGTGCGTGCCTGTAATCCCAGCTACTCAGGAGGCTGAGGCAGGAGAATTGCCTGAACCCAGGAGGCGGAGGTTGCGGTGAGCCGAGATCACACCATTGCACTCCAGCCTGGGTAACAAGAGTGAAACTCCGTCTCAAAAAAAAAAAAATACAAAAATTAGGCATGGTGGTGTGTGCCTGTAAACCCAGCTACTCAGGAGGCTGAGGCAGGAGAACTGCTTGAACTGGGACGCAGAGGCTGCAGTGAGCTCAGATCATGCCACTGCACTCCAGCCTGGGTGACAGAGCCAGACTATGTCTCAAATAATAATAATAATAATAACTAAATTTGTATCATAATGGCATGAAAGAACAATGCTTATGCAAAATATCCCACGTAACTATGCAGATATAGAGGACTGTAGAATTTATTAGGAAATAAGGCAAGCTTAAAAAGTATATTTTGTACACCGTATTTTCTATTTTGTCCAGGAATAAAGATAAGATAGAACTAGAGAGCAGCAGCCCAGCCTCGAAGGAAAATGAAGGAAAGGTGTATGTGGAATATAACGAGGAACTGGAGAAGCTGTGTGAGGAACTGCAGGCCACCTTGGATGGTTTGGTAAGACATAAAGATGCAGGCCACTCACAGTCACTGTCACTGAATCTGATGGATGTATTTGGGGTTCGCTTGACCATTGGCCATTCTTTCCTTTTTCTCACTTCCTCTAATGTTCTCTTCCTCTGCCTACTGCATAAGTCTTAGTGTTCCCCTTAGACACTCGCTAAGATTAGAATGATGCTAATGTTCTAATCTTAGACATTCACTCCTCCTGAGCATCATCCGGGGAAATTTCACCCACTTTCAGGGCTCATCACTTAGTAAATTTTTTTGGTTAGGGGGGAGATGGAGTCGTGCTTTGTCACCCAGGCTGGAGTGCAATGGCACGATCTCGGCTCACCCCCAACTTCTGCCTCCTGGGCTCAAGTGATTCCCCTGTCTCAGCCCCCCGATTTCACCATATTAGTCAGGCGGGTCTCAAACTCCTGTCCTCAGGTGCTCCACCTGCCTTGGCCTCCCAAAGGGCTGGGATTACAGGCAGTGCCTGGTCACGGAGTAAATATTTTAGGCTTCTGAGGCCAGCCAGTCTCTGTCTCAGCCACTCAACTCTGCCACATAGGACTAAACAGCCTTGTTAAATTTGTCCAAATGGTTGCGGTTTTTTTTAAAAAACTTTTTTTTTTGTTTTGGATTTTTTTTTTTTTTTTTTTTTTTTTTTTTTGATGAAGCGTCACTCTGTCACCCAGACTGGAGTACAGTAGTGCGGTCTCGGCTTACTGCAACCTCCGCCTCTTGGGTTCAAGTGATTCTCCTGCCTTAGCCTCCCAAGTACCTGGGATTACAAGCTCACGCCACTATGCCCAGCTAATTTTTGTATTTTCAGTAGAGATGGGGTTTCACCATGTTGACCAGGCTGATCTCGAACTCCTGACCTCAAGTGATTGGCCTGCCTCAGCCTCCCAAAGTGCTGGGATTATGGGCGTGAGCCACCACACCTAGACTTTTTTATTTTTTATTTATTTATTTATTTATTTATTTGAGACAGAATCTCACTCTGTCACCCAGGCTGGAGTGCAGTGGCAAGATCCCAGCTGACCGCAACCTCCACCTCAACCTCCTGAGTAGCTGGGATTACAGGTGCATACCACCATTCCCAGCTAATTTTTGTATTTTTAGTAGAGACAGGGTTTCACCATGTTGGCCAGGCTGGTCACGAACTCCTGACTTCAAGTGATCCGCCCACATCAGCCTCCCAGAGTGCTGGGATTACAGATGTGAGCCACCATGTTAATCCAGGAAAACTTTATCTTTGGAGGCTGAAATTTTGTATGATTTTTATGTGTCACAATCACTATTTTCCTTTTGGTTTTTTCTCAACCATTAAAAAATATAAAAACCATCTAAGCTTACGGACCATACAGAAATAGGCTATGGGCCAGAATTGACCTGTGGTCCAGGGTTAGTTTGCCCATCCCCTGATACAAGAGGTAAGAGACTAAAGTGTTTGTTTAATGAACTAATAACTAAATTTCAATACCTGCTATACTGGGCACCAGAGGTGAAGATAGCACCATTTTTCTTTGCTAGGCACAGGAAATTCGGTTTTACACATTTTTGAACTTGGATAACTGAAGCTTACCCATAAACATTTAAGATCTTTATATTTTCACCCTTTGTTTGTTTTGAGATAAGGTCTCACTCTGGAACGCAGTGGCATGATCACAGCTCACTGCAGCCTTTACTTCTTAGACTCAAGTGATCTTGCCTCAGCCTCCCAAGTGGCTGGGACTACGGACATGAACCATCATGGCCAGCTAATTTTTAAAATTCTTTTGTAGGCCAGGCGTGGTGGCTCACGCCTGTAATCCTGGCACTTTGGGAGGCCAAGGTGGGTGGATCATGAGGTCAGGAGGCCAGCCTGGCCAACATTGTGAAACCCTATCTCTACTAAAAATACAAAAAAGTAGCTGGGTGTGGTGGCAGGTGCCTGTAATCCCAGCTAGTCCGGAGGCTGAGGCAGGAGAATCACTGAACCTGGGAGGCAGGGGGGTGAGGAGGGGTGGTTGCAGTGAGCCGAGATTACGCCACTGCACTCCCAGTCTGGGCGACAGACTGAGACAACATCTCAGAAAAAAGTAGTTTGGGAATACGCTCTCATTCTATGTTCAGAACCAAAAGTTGATTTTATTATCAATCTCCTATTTTCCTCTAGCCTTTAGAGAGAATGCTTTCCAGACCTGGTCCTGTGTCTTTCATAACTTTGACCTTCTAGGGATTTGATGCGCCCTTTTCCCTCAGCTGGGCTAACGTTTCAGTGTGGTCTGTGTGGGAAGAAGCCTCCAGGGTTGAAATGTAAGGGGCTGCTGTTTGTGCACTGTTCGTTCAGGGCCGCACATGCCTATGTGACTTTAATTCTTTATTGATGGCTGAGCTACAGAATTGAGCATGACTTCTAGCCTGGGGTCAAGGCTCCAGAATTTTCCTTATTCTCCTGTTCTTTATCAGCTTTTCTTAGATTCAGGTGGCACCAGGGAGCTGCTACAGGCCTCAGAGGAAAGAGCAGAGGATTGGATGTTAAAACTGGGTGTCAGAAGGCATGGTATCGAGTTCTGGCCTCATCCCTCCTCAGCTCAACCTTCAGCAGTTTCCCAGCTGTGAAACGGAAATGATGAGTCCTGCCTCTTGGGGCTGGGCCAAATGAAATATCAAACCTTAAAAGATTTGGGAAACAGGTAGAGTCCTTTGAAAATTGACGTTAGCGGAATTTAGTGCTTGCTACTTCTGATGTAATTGGAGGGCGGTTGGAAGGACCAAGTAAAGGAATTAAGATTTTGACAATTTATATATCTTTTCTTATCTCCCCTCACGTATGTAAAGTCATCAATACTTAGGAGTTCAAAATTTGGTCTCCGTAGACCTATGCTACTTAAATCTGAAATCCTAGTACGTCACCCATTAATTTTATTTTTCAAACCCTTATATAGCTCCAAGTAGGTGCTTCACAAATATAGACTCGCTTAACCCTCTTCACCACGCTGTGAGAGTCAGCACGTCACTGCCCCTTCTGTGCTGCCTGCTGTGTGCAGCGGATGGTTTAGTATCTCCCACAAGTGGCCGCGCACATCCTGCAGCTACCAGGCTTAGGACAGAGCCTGGCCCACACTGAGGGACCGTCAGTGACAGGCTCGCCACATTTCCTTCCTTCCTGTGTGAAGTATGTAGGGCTGCCTTTCCGTGTTGCCGTTTTATAAACAAGGATGTCAAGGAGGTTTTTTTTTTTGTGATGGTCTCGATCTGTTGCCCAGGCTGGAGTGCAATGGTGCGCTCTTGGCTCACTGCAACCTCTGCCTCTGAGGTTAAAGTGATTTTCCTGCCTCAGCCTCCCAAGTAGCTAGGATTACAGGCACGCGCCACCACACCCAGCTAATTTTTTTGTATTTTTAGTAGAGACAGGGTTTTGCCATGTTGGCCAGGCAGGTCTTAAACTCCTGACCTCGTGATCCACTCTCCTGGGCCTCCCAAAGTGTTGGAATTACAGGCGTTAGCCACTGTGCCCAGCCACTCTCACACTCCATAAAAACTGCAAGAGCTGGCCAGGTGCAGTGGCCCATGCCTGTAATCCCAGCGCTTTGGGTGGCTGAGGCAAGAGGATCGCTTGAGCCCAGGAGTAAGACACCAGCCTGGGTAACATAACAAGACCCTGTCTCTACAAATTAAAAAAAATTAGCTGGGCATGGTGGTGCAAGGAACATGAGCCATGATTATGCCGCTGCTCTACAGCTTGGGCAACAGAATGAGACCCTGTCTCAAAAAAAAAAAAAAGTAAGAGCCTGCCTTGGGATTCCTCCAGGTCTTTGGGGCTAAACCATTAGTGCTCTTTGGAAATCCTAGTGAAATGGGACTCGGAAACCTTTCTTGCTCTAGGACTGGAAATCTGGGGTTTATTTTCAAAGTAATTCAAATTAATGAAATCATAGCAACTGCCTACCTCCATCTCCCTGGGAATTTGCTGTACATAGAGTTAACAGTGTTTAGTTATTGGAATTTTTATCACAATAGACTTATACTTCTTAGCTTTGAAATCTTATATTTATTGAATCTGAGACTGGAGATTTCAAATAATATGATCATATTTCAAATTAATATCTTTTCAGACCAAAATACAGGTGAAGATGGAAAAGCTGACTTCAACTACCAAGGGAATTTGTGAACTAGAAAATTACCATCATGGGGAGGAAAGTAAGCGACCCCCTCTGTTCCACACGTGGCCCACAACCCATTTCTGTGAGTAGTTTCTTCTCTGTTAATTTGCAGGAGGGTAGAGGTTATTAAGGGCATTTAGTATCATGTACATCTGGTACTTTAAGAAGCTGACAAGGCTTTGAAATTCAATGCAAAAGTACCTGTTGGGAGGAAAGAAGACAGAGGCATCTTAAACATTTCTTCTTGGCTTTAATTACCTATTCATCAGCAGAGTATATTAAGCATAATTAGAGACCCATGAAGCAAATTGCTGTTATTAGCCCTGCAAAACCAATGGGCAGAATGAATTCCACCTCCCCTGTGAAAGCAGAAATCTATCATTTTGAGGGGAGGAAAGGGAAGAAAGGGTTTTTTTCAGTTTGTTAAGGTTTTTCTTTTGCTTTTTGTTTTAATTAAAAAACAAATTGAGGTCCCTGCAGCCAGCCTCATGGAAGATGACTGGGAAAATGAAACCATGACTTAGTAAACTCCGTGAGATGCTTCTTCGAGGGTCACTTTTAGCTTTATTAGTTCAAGACAAGGGCTAAGCTATTTGATGTTGATCTGAGACTCACTTTTTAAATGATGCAGGAAAGGGTAAAATCACCTAGTAGAAAGTGTTTAGCGAAATATTGTCAGTTTGAGGGGAATCTCTTACTTATACTGTGGGTCACCTAAGGGTTAGGTAGAAAAGATTATATATACTTTTTTTTTGAGACAGAGTCTCGCTCTGTTACACAGGCTGGAGTGCGGTGGTGCAATCTTGGCTCACTACAGCCTCTGCGTCCCAGGCTCAAGCAATTCTTGTGCCTCAGCTTCCTAAGTAGCTGAGATTACAGGCCCATGCCACCACACCTGGCTAGTTTTTGTATTTTTTAGTAGAGACAGGATTTCACCATGTTGGTCAGGCTGGTTTTAAACTCCTGACCTCAGGTGATCCACCCACCTCTGCCTCCCAAAGTACTAGGATTATAGGTGTGGGCCACCACACCCAGCCAGTTATATACACTTTTTTTTTTTAGATGGAGTCTTGCTCTGTCACCCAGGCTGGAGTGCAGTGGCACGATCTTGGCTCACTGCAACCTCTGCCTCCCGGGTTCAAGTGATTCTCTTGCCTCAGCCTCCTGAATAGCTAGGATTACAGTTGCCTGCCACAGAGACAGGATTTCACCATGTTGGCCAGGCTGTTCTCAAACTCCTGACCTCAGGTGATCCGCCAGCCCTGGTCTCCCAAATTGCTGGAATTACAGGCCTGAGCCACCTGACCCAGCCTATGTACACTTTTTAATTTCACTCTGCTGACTATGTTATCGAATTGAACTAATCAGGACCAAGTGGTAAATTCCATCCGGCCTTTCTTCCTCTCAGTGCTGTTGCTAATTCTGGTTTTTAATCAAGAACTGTTAAAAATGTGGTCCTTCCCGAGTGAAGACTACGTTCTTGAATCACTGCCATTAGGGGAGACTCACACTTCTTTCAGATGAGGTGTCTCGCAAGCTCTCGGAGATGTACAGGAAGGAGCTGCTCCTGAAGCGCACAGTGGCTGAGGAGCTTGCACACACTGGGGATCCCGACCTCACCCTGAGCTTCCTGTCCATGTGGCTGCACCAGCCCTATGTGGAGAGCGACAGCAGGCTGCACCTGGAGAGCATGCTGCTGGAGACGGGCCACCGAGCTCTGTGACCTCCTGAGATGGCAGTGGACACTGGCTCCTTCCACATCTCCCCAGGTGGACAGGCTCCTGCCTAGGACCCAGTGCCGTAGTCCTGGATCAGACCCCAGTTTCAGACCTGCTTAGGGTCTTCAGGCAAGAGCTTGTCCCCAGCCCTGTGGCCTCTCCAGGCATGCCCACAGCCCGCAGCCAGCCCCACATCATGTCACTCAGCATCCTCTGCCCCTCCTGGAAATCTGTCACTCATGGGTGCTTCTGAGTAAAATAAATGAGTTCCTGAACAGAATGAGTAAGTGATCTGGTTTATACAAAGTAGGCGTGCTTTATACATTACATTTGTGTAGAAAATCCCTGGTTTAATATTTTCACTTTATACCTATCTGATTGTTTATATGAGAATATATTAGTTTTGGGGCCAGGCACGGTGACTCACGCCTGTAATCCCAGCACTCTGGGAGGCCAAGGTAGGCGTATCACTTGAGGTCAGGAGTCCAGCTTGGCTGACATGATGAAACCCAGTCTCTACTAAAAATACAAAAATTAGCCAGGGGTGGTGGGTGGTACATGCCTGCAATCCCAGCTACTCAGGAGGCTCAGGCAACGGAATCGCTTGAACCAGGGAGGCAGAGAGTGCTGTGAGTGGAGATCACGCCGTTGCACTTCAGCCTAGGTGACAGAGCGAGACTCCATCTTAAAAAAAATAGTAAGATCCCAGAGTTAAAAGTGAAGTTTGACATCATGAAAATGAAAATAACCTATAAAAACATTGCCGCTGTTTGCACAGTAGGGCTGTGACAAGCGAGGTGAACCCTGCTCCCTCGCATTCTTCTCACGCTATCCTTGAGTTTCACAATGCTTCCAGCCACTTCCAGAGTTCACATCCTGGGTTAGAATAAGAGAAAGGTGAGCGTTTTGGAACAGACTGAAGAGACTGGGCAAAGGCGAGGGTGTGGAGAGGATGTGAAGTGTGCCAAAGTCTACTCTAAACTCTTCTCTTCTGTGGCATTACTTGTTACATGGTTTCTACATCTGTGTTTGCCTTTTTGTAAGTTCTCTGATCCCAAACTGTTTATATTCTATGGGACTGTGTATATAAGTGATACTTAATAAGTAACAGTTTTTGTTGTTTTTGAGATGGAGTCTATCTGCCGCCAGGCTGGACTGCAGTGTGCAGTGATACAATCTCGGCTCACTGCAACTTCCATCTCCTGGGTTCAAGCGATTCTCCTGCCTCAGCCTCCCAAGTAGCTGGGACCACAGGCACCCTCCACCACACCCAGCTAATTTTTGTATTTTTAGTAGAGACAAGGTTTCACCATGTTGGCCAGGACAGATCTTGATCTCTTGACCTCGTGATCTGCCCACCTCAGCCTTCCAAAGTGCTGGGATTACAGGCATGCGCCACTGAGCCCAGGCAGTCTTTATTTTTTTAAGAGATAGGATCTTACCGTGGCCCAGGTAGTATCAAACTCCTGAGATCAAGTGATCCTCCCTTCACAGCCTCCTGAGAGACTATATTCGTGCACTGCCCAGCCCAGCAATTATGTTGTTGTTACTGGTGTTGCCCAGGCTGGAATGGAGTGGCGTGATCATAACTCACTGTAATCTCAGACTCAAAATCCTGGGCTCAGGTGATCCTCCTGTCTCAGCCTTTAGAGTAGCTGGGACTATAGACGTGCATAATCACACCCGGTAAATTGTTTTTGTTTTTGTTTTTTTTTCTTTTTTAAGCTCCCACCCCCCCCAGAATTGTTTTATTTTTACTTTTTAGAGATGGGGTCTTGCTGTGTTGCCCTGGCTGGCCTTGAACTCCTCGCCTCAAGTGATCCTCCTGCCTTGGCTTACCAAAGTGCTGGGATTATAGGTGTGAGCCACTGCACCTGGCCAAGAATAGTTCTTAATTGTGTCATTTTAGTATTTAAATACTATTTATCCAAGTTTGTTTATTTATTTATTTTTGAGATGGAGTCTCACTCTTGTCGCCCAGGCTAGAGTGCAATAGTGTGATCTCGGATCACTGCAACCTCTGCCTCCTGGGCTCAAAGAATTCTCCTATCTCAGCCTTCCATGTAACTGGGATTACAGGCATGAGCCACCATGCCTGACTAATTTTTGTACTTTTAGTAGAGACAGGGTTTCACCATGTTGGTCAGGCTGGTCTTGAACTCCTGACCTCAAGTGATCCACCCGCCTTGGCCTCCCAAAGTACTGGGATTACAGGTGTGAGCCACCACACCCGGTTATTTATCCAAGTTTATTAAGACTGTTGTAACTTTATTTTTTGAGACAGAGTCTTTCACTCTGTTGCCCAGGCTGGAGTGCAGCGGTGCGATCTCTGCTCACTGCAACTTCTGTCTCCTGGGTTCAAGTGATTCTCTCCTGCCTCAGCTTCCCAAGTAGCTGGGATTACAGGGACCCACCACCATGCCTGGCTAATTTTTACAGGCAGGTGCCCACAGCCAGCTAATACTGTATTTTTAGCAGAGATGGGGTTTCACCATGTTGGTCAGGCTGGTCTTGAACTCCTGACCTCAGGTGATCCACCTGCCTTGGCCTTTCAAAGTACTGGGATTACAGGCGTGAGCCACCGCACGCAGCCAAACTATTTAAAGGCAACATTTCTAGGATTTGTTTCCTCTGCATTTGCTATATTTATTAAGGTCTGACTATCATAAAAGTAGGCACTTGGGCATCTTGCAGTCTGGAGACCACATTGTCATCCTTTGACAGGAATGGTGGTGACCCGCTACGGCTTCCCTGCATGCTGAGGAAGTGGCTACTGCAATGAGCTGCAGAGGCAGATGGGCCGGACGGGCAGGACGCCAGAGGCTCCACTCACCCAGACCTGCCTGGGAGAGGCCTTGGCATGAAGTCCACGTGCAGTCACTTTTATGTTGGGGGTACTTAAAGAACAAACGCTCTTCGGAGGATATGTTGAAGGATTTCTTATGTGCACAAGATTTCTAGGACAACTCACATGTCCCTGATGGTGCACTTCCCAGACAGCCTGCAGCAAGTTGTTCAGGAAAATATCGGAAAGGATCGATACTGCTAAGGACAATCCAAGGTAAAAGACCTAAGCGATGAACAAAAATAACGAATCTGCCAAGCAACTTCTATCTGAAGGGAACAATGGAGTAGATTGATACGGGACTTCTAGTTGAACCTGCTGGATGACTCATATGCAGTTATGCCCTCCACCTCCAAAAATCCTGCCAAATTGAATATGAAAAGCTAGAAAGCCACAAAATCAAAGAGAACAGGATTGGGGGAGGAATTCATAAGTCCCTTTTTTAAAAACCTTTAACATTTTTTTTTCTTTTTGGGACAGAATCTTGCTCTGTCACCCAGGCTGGAATGCAATGGCATATCTTGGCTCACTGCAACCTCCGCCTTCCAGGTTCAAACAATTCTTCCACCTCAGCCTCCTGAGTGGCTGGGACTACAGGCATCCACCACCACACCTCGCTAATTTTTGTATTTTTGTAGAGATGAGATTTCACCGTGTTGGCCAGGCTGGTTTTGAACTCCCGACCTTAGGTGATTCACCTGCACTGACTTCCCAAAGTGCTGGGATTACAGGCATGAGCCACCCATCCACCCTAAAAACCTTTAAAATGTATAACTTCAGGCCGGGCATGGTGGTTCATGCCTGTAATTCTAGTACTTTGGGAGGCCAAGGCAGGTGAATCACCTGAGGTCAGGAGTTCAACACTAGCCTGGCCAACATGGTGAAACCCCACTCAGCTAAAAATACAAAAATTAGTTGGATGTGGTAGCGTGCACCTGTAGTCCCAGCTACTCTGAGGTAAGAGAATCACTTGAACCCGGGAGGCAGAAGTTGCAGTACACCAAGATTGCACCACTGCACCCTATCCTTGGTGACAGGGCGAAACTCTGCCTCAAAATAAAGGCTGGGCACAGTGGCTCACGCCTGTAATCCCAGCACTTTGGGAGGCCGAGGCAGGTGTATCATGAGGTCAGGAGTTCACCAGTCAGGCCAAGATGTGAAACCCGTCTCTACTGAAAATACAAAAGTTAGCTGGGTGTGGTGGTGGGCACCTGTAATCTCTGCTACTCGGGAGGCTGAGGCAGAGAATTGCTTGAACCCGGGAGGCAGAGGCTGCAGTGAGCCGATAACGCGCCACTGCACTCCAGCCTGGGCGACGGAGTGAGACTCTGTCTCAAAAAAAATAAATTATAACTTCAGGAAACACAAAAACTAAAAAGTAATCACAATGTACCACATACAGATGTGAATAGCATTTGCATATCATAAATAATAATATGACCCCTAGGTTGGGCTTGGTGGCTCATGCCTGTAATCCCAGCACTTTGGGAGGCCAAGGCAGGTGGATTATGAGGTCAAGAGATTGAGACCATCCTGGCTAACATGGTAAAACCCTGTTTCCACTAAAATACAAAAAATTAGCCAGGCATGGCGGCACCTGTAGTCCCAGCTACTTGGAAGGCTGAGGCAAGGGAATTGCTTGAACTGAGAAAGGGAGGTTACAGTGAGTCGAGATCATACCACTGCACTCCAGCCTTAGTGACAGAGCAAGACTCCATCTCAAAAAAAAAAAAAAAAAAAAATTTGACCCCTGCCAGGTGGGATGGCTCACACCTGTAATACCAGGAGGCCAAGGTGGGCGGATCACCTGAGGTCGAGAGTTCGAGACCAGCCTGGCCAACACGGTGAAATCCCATCTCTACTAAAAATACAAAAATTTGCTGGGCATAGTAGCAGGAGCCTATAATCCCAGCTACTGAGGAGGCTGAGGCAGGAGAATTGCTTGAACCTGGGAAGAGGTTGCAGTGAGCTGAGATTGTGCCATTTTACTCCAGCCTGGGCAATAGACTGAGACTTCGTCTCAAAAAAAAAAAAAAAGGCTGGGCACGGTGGCTCACGCCTATAATCCCAGCACTTTGGAAGGCCAAGGTGGACAGATCACCTGAGGTCAGGAGTTCGAAACCAGCCTGGCCAACATGGTAAAATCCCATCTCTACTAAAAATACAAAAATTAGCTGGGCATGGTGGTGCACACCTGTAATCCCAGCTACTCAGGAGGCTGAGGCAGGAGAAGAATCCCTTGAATCCAAAAGGTGGAGGCTGCAGTGGGCCAGGATTGCAACACTGCACTCCAGCCTGGGGACAGCGAGACTCCATCTCAAAAACTAAATAAATAAAATTTAAAAAACAATAATAATAGTATGACCTGGCTAGGCATGAGGCATTATGGGCTCACACCTGTAATTCCAGCACTGGCCAAGCCAGGCAGATCACTTGAGCCTACCAGGAGGTTGAGACCAGCCAGTACAACATGTACAAAAAATACAAAAAAACTAACCAGGTGTCATGGTGCATGCCTGGGGTCCCAGCTATTCTGGAGGCTGAGGTGGGAGGATCAACTGAGCCTGGGACATTGAGGCTGCAAGTGAGCCGAAACTGCACCATTGCACTGCAGCCTGGGCGATCCTGTTGCAAAAAAAACAGGCCTCAGGCCGGGCGCGGTGGCTCAAGCCTGTAATCCCAGCACTTTGGGAGGCCGAGGCGGGTGGATCACGAGGTCAAGAGATCGAGACCATCCTGGTCAACATGGTGAAACCCCGTCTCCACTACAAATACAAAAAATTAGCTGGGCATGGTGGTGCGTGCCTGTAATCCCAGCTACTCAGGAGGCTGAGGCAGGAGAATTGCCTGAACCCAGGAGGCGGAGGTTGCGGTGAGCCGAGATCGCGCCATTGCACTCTAGCCTGGGTAACATGAGTGAAACTCCGTCTCAAAAAAAAAAAAAAAAAAAAAAAAAAAAAACAAACACAGGCCTCAGAGGGTGTTAAAGATCCACTCTGCCCTGGCTCCTTTCTGTCCTGCTGGTTCAGCTCTTCCTGCTCCTCTGACCATTGGGGAGGTGCCAAGGCTGAAGTGCCACAGGTGCCTGACCAGGGCTACCCAACCAGGGCTGCAGCCACAGGGCCCGTCATGCTTTCCAGGGAATGCAGGGAATTTTCTTTCTTTGCATTTAGTAGTAATTAACAATAACTGAACATGGACCAGGATCTAGGGATCGTGACAAATGCTGAAAGCACATGTCCTCACTGAAGCCCCAGCCAGCCACCCCTGGGAGTCATCTGGGTGTCCTTGTCCCCCAGTCTGTGCTCTAATACCTCTCCATGCCTGTTCCTATTTGAAATTAGAAGTACTATGTATACAAACCAACGTTCTTTATGAAAAAAGGAAATTTCCATTTACTTTATCATTCTCTCATAAATAAGGTTACGTCTTATTTCTTTTTCTTTCTTTTTCTCTATAGTTGCACACTACCATGCCAGGCTAATTTTTTAAAATTTTTAGTAGAGATGGGGTCTCACTGTGTTGTCCAGGCTGGTCTTGAACTCCTGGGCTCGAGTGATCGTCCTGCCTCAGCCTCCTAGGTTCCGTCTATCAGGAGAGGGTTGGAATGTGGAAGCTGTGCATCCGTCTCTATGCTGTATTGGGGAACTCTGCAAAGGCTAAGCTGGAGAAGGACAAGGTGCACGGCTCCTGAAGAGCAGGGCCTGTGAGTCCTGCTCAGTGCCGTCCAGCCCGTGCCTGGCACACAGCAGCACTCAACAGGCACGTGGCGGATTCATGAGGAGACTGCTGTCAGAGCCTCCTGTGTCTTCAGCTCTGTACAGTGGAACAAAGGTTTATTTGTCGTGGTGTTTTTCACATCAGTTACATTGACCATCCATTCATAGCAGCACATACACAGTGGTGAAATTAAGATGTGTTGGGATATTCATTATTAAATGTATATTTACCAGGGCCTTGTCCAGACCATGGTCATATTTGACCCAGCGTGTTGTGTCAGTTGCTTGACAGTGGTTATGAATGATCCTTAAGAGGCCTCTGTCTACATCTCCAGGATCCTAGGAGGGCACTCATGGTGGTTTCACGGGACTCTGGACTCCTGAGAAATGGCCTTGAGTCTACAGGATACAACTACAGCCCGACCAGACCACCCGACGCTCCCAGGCCCATGGCTTGCTCCCCTCCTGGCCATTTCCAGCCTGGTAGAAAACTCGCCTTTCTGCTCCTGTCGCCCCCAGCTCTGAGATCAGTGAGGGTAGGAAATGTGCCCTGGTCACTGAAAGGGCTGAGGAAATGCCGGCTCCCTGAGAATGCAGCTGAGCCGCCTTCTAGGGCAGGACTGGGAAGGAGCACAGCGCCAGGGTGACACGTGGTTGCAAGCCCAGCTCTGTCCCTGAGCAGCATGCTATCTGTGGGGTCTCTCCTGACTGTCTCTGCGAGGTGCGGGGAGAGAACTGCTGCCCACTTCGAATGCTTTCTTCCATGTGTAGACAGATGGCCCTTCTCTCCTTCCCCATAATGCAGCCTGTGGAAATATTCAAGAGGCACACCACTTAATAACTTTCCAAGTGGGACATCAACGAACTGGGCTTCTACCCTGAGCATCATCTTGCTGTGGCCCTCCAATAAGTCATCCCATCATTTATGCCTCACTTTCCTCATCCGTAAAATGTGAGGAGAGCCAGGCGCAGTGGCACACGCCTCTAGTCCCAGCTACTCAGGAGGCTGAGGCAGGAGGATCACTTGAGCCTTGGAGTTAAACACTGCAACGAGCTATGATTGCACCACTGCACTCCAGACTCCTAGGCTGGAGTCTCAAAAAGAAAAAAAAAAGTGAAACTCCATCTCTAAAAAAAAAATCATTGGCCAGCAGCAGTGGCACGTGCCTGTAATCCCAACACTTTGGGAGGCCAAGGCGGGTGGATTGCCTGAGCTCCGGCGTTTGAGACCACCCTGGCAATACGGTGAAAACCCATCTCTACTAAAATACAAAAAAAAAAAAAAAAAAAAAAAAAATTAGCCAGGTGTGGTGGCACATGCCTGAGTCCCAGCTACTCGGGAGGCTGAGGCACAAGAATCACTTGAGCCCAGTAGGCAGAGGTTTCAGTGAGCTGAGATCACGCCACTGCACTCCAGCTTGGGCTACAGAGTGAGACTCAGTCTCAAAAATAATTAATTAAATTTTAAAAATTGGCCAGGTGCAGTGGCTGATGCCTGTAATCCCAGCACTTTGAGAGGCGGAGGCGGGCAGATCACAAGGTCAAGAGTTCGAGACCAGCCTGGCCAACATAGTAAAACACTGTCTCTACTAAAAATACAAGAAATTAGCCGGGCATGGTGGTAGGCACCTGTAATCTCAGCTACTTTGGAGGCTGAGGCAGGAGAATCGCTTGAACCCAGGAGATGGAGGTTGCAGTGAGCCAAGATCATGCCACTGCACTCCAGGCCAGGTGACAGAGCAAGATTCTGTCTCAAAAAAAAAAAAAAAAAAAAAAAATCATGCAAGTAGAAATTACTTTTTTCCCTTGCTTCTCAATAAAATGCTGCCCAGAATGACTAGCTTTTCTTTTTAATTGAACCCAAAAGAAGCATCTAGTATGGACCAAGTCTGGTGGAAAAGCAGCGTATCACCAGGAGAGAAGGGAACATCATTTCCCAGAATCAGGGGGCAGGGCGGATCATCAGGTCACAGTGTAGTGTTACTTGTCACCGTCATGAAAAACTCGTGAGTGTCAAGAGACACCACAGGGATTCCTGATCAGGTAACATCTGCCATTATTATAGTGAGCTCCATAGAAAAATGTAGACAACAGGGTAGAAAGGCATACTCTTTATAAATAAAAGGTTCATCTGTGCAGTATTCACATTAGAAAAATACACATTGCTTGCCATAGACTTTCTCTGGATAAATCAGACAAATCTAGGATCTGACTCCCCTTCACTGTGAGGGCTCTGCCTCCACCGTGAGGAGCGACTCCACAGCTTCTAGAGGAACTCCTTCTGACGGGCCCCTCTGCAGGCCACGCCCCTCTGCATTGGTCACTATGACAACATCTTCCTCCGGAGACTCTACTGTACCTGGAGGGGACAAGATAAGCCCATTGGAAGTCTGAATAAAAATCTGCTCCTGTCCCTGAGACAATAACTCACGGCTCCCATTGAAAATTTCAAAAGCCAGGGCTTCACCGACGGCAACCACGCTCTCCAGTTCTCTCTGGCCAGAGTGCACTTCCCTCCCACAGGAGAACTGGTTCAAGTCCCCTGAAAGGCTTTGGAGATGCCCTTCAGTCAACAGTGATCTGTGTGGGCCAGGCTGAGGCCCTGGCTTGGGCACAGTCCTGTGGGCACAGTCCACTGCCACGCTATCCATGGGCAACATTTTCTCAAGAGCAGGGGCTGTAACCTCCGGAGGCAGGCTGCTGGTTCAGGCAGAAGTCACAGGCCTTGCTGAGGTGTCCTGCCTCTGTATGTCCAGGCCCCCCAGGTGACAGGGACTCTGCACCAGATGACAAGGTGCTACAGAAATCCGGGCTCCTCAGGCTGTCCTGGGCGTACTGGTCTGAGGAGTGTTCCAGAGCATTCTCTCTAGGAAATGCTGCCACCTGTGCCTGGGTCAGCCTCCTAGGCTCTCCTGACTGGGCATAAAGAGCCAGCCCACTGACACCCTGGGATGAGAGAGCAGCACCCACAGACCCACTCCTGGCTCCTAAGTCAGCCACTGCCTGAAGCTGTGGGCTCGCCCGGAACACGCTCCCACCACCATCAGAAACCACTGTCACGTGGCTTTCTTCAGAATGCACAGAGATAGTCCCATTTCCTAGAGGGCAAAACCTAAACGTTTTAGGAAACAGGTGAGCTACGAGTACTGTGTCACCATCCAAAACAAGCCAGGCCAAGTCACCTTCCCTGCAGAAAAATCAAAGCATCCATTCTCCTTGCTCCTTGGGATTGGTAGCAGTTTAAAAAAATACATCCCTATTATCCATTCACAAAGACAGATTTTGCATTGAAAATAAATGTGTTCTAGGCCAGGCATAGTGGTTCACACCTGTAATCCCAGCCCTTTGGGAGGCTGAGGCAGGTGGATCACCTGAGGTCAGCAATTCAAGACCAGCCTGGCCAACATGGTAAAACCCTGTCTCTACTAAAAATACAACACTTAGCTGGGTGTGGTGGTGCACGCCTGTAATCCCAGCTGCTAGGGAGGCTGAGGCAGGAGAACTGCTTGAACCTGGGAGGTGGAGGTTGCAGTGAGCCAAGATTGTGCCACTGCACTCCAGCCTGGGCAACAGAGTAAGACCTTGCTTAAAAAAAAAAAAAAAAAAAAAAAGAGAGAGAAATGTGTGCTAAGGGCCATTCAACAGTATGATTTTCTGCCAACACTGAATGAATGATTGGTGGTTCTTCATCAGAATGAGCTGGAGAATCACCCCAAGAGGCCTTTCCAAATGCTCACATCCACACCCTCCCAACATCCCTACCCACAGACCTGGAATTCCCAGAGGCTCATGCCCCTGTATTTCATAATAACCTCCCTAGGTGATTCCAACACATGCCCCAATTAAGAATCACCATCAGGCTGGGCGTGGTGGCTCATTCCTGTAATCCTAGCACTTTGGGAGGCCAAGGCAGGTGGATCATTTGAGGTGAGGAGTTTGAGACCAACCTGGTCAACATGGTGAAATCCCGTCTCTACTTAAAATACAAAAATTAGCCAGGTGTGGTGGAGGGCACCTATAATCCCAGCTACTTGGGAGGCTGAGGCAGGAGAATCGCTTAAGCCTCAGAAGCGGAGGTTGCAGTGAGTAGAGACTGCGCCATTGCACTCCAGCCTAGGCGACAGAGCGAGACTCCGTCTCAAAAAAATAATTATATATATAAATGTATGTAAATATACACGTAATTTTTTTTTGAGACGGGGGTCTCGCTCTGTCACCCAGGCTGGAGTGCAGTCACGTGATCTTGGCTCACTGCAACCTCTGCCTTCTGGGTTCAAGCGATTCTCCTGCCTCAGACTCCCGAGTAGCGGGATTACAGGTACCTGTCACCAACCCCAGCTAATTTTTGTATTTTTAGTAAAAACAGGGTTTCTGTTGATTTCCAGTAGCTCTGAAGGAAATAAATTAAAAAAAAAAAAAAAAAAGAAACAGGGTTTCACCATGTTGGCCAGGCTGGACTCAAACTCCTGACCTCAGGTGATCTGCCTGCCTCGGCCTCCCAAAGTGCTGGGATTACAGGCATGAGTCATCATGCCTGGCCTATAATTTTCTTAAGGGTCTAGTCGATGGGTTCTGGCTAGAGCCAGAATAAAAGCCAGAACCTGTCTTGTTTTCAAATGTTAAATCTCAGCTGGCATGTACAGCCAAGTCTCATGAAAGCCAAGCCATAGATGGATGTGTCCTTGGGACCCATCTCTGCCCAAGCTCTCGGAACCCTCCTGGGTACAGCCCCCTCACCACCACTTGGTGGCTCTCCTTTTTTTGTTGTCGTTGTTAAGACGGAGTCTCCTCTGTCACTCAGGGTGGAGTGCAGTGGTTCTGTCTTGGCTCACTGCAACCTCTGCCTTCCAGGTTCAAGCAATTCTCATGCCTCAGCCTTCCGAGTAGCTGGGATTACAGGCACGTGCCACCAGGCCCAGTTAGTTTTTTTGTATTTTCAGTAGAGACAGGGTTTTGCCATGTTGACCAGGCTGGTCTTGAACCCCCAACTTCAGGTGATCTGCCTGCCTCAGCCTCCCAAAGTACTGGGATTACAGGTGTGAGCCACTGCACCTGGCTTGTGGCTCCCCATTTTAACAAGGTACTCTAGAAAACCCCAAAGATGCCCAGGCGCGGTGGCTCACACCTGTAATCCCAGCACTTTGGGAGGCCAAGGCAGGTGGATCACGAGGTCAGGAGTTCAAGACCAGTCTGGCCAATATGGTGAAACCCCATCTCTACTAAAAAATACAAAAATTAGCTGGGTGTGGTGGCATATGCCTGCAGTCCCAGCTACTCAGGAGGCTGAGGCAGGAGAATCACTGGAACCCAGGTGGTGGAGGTTGCAGTGAGGTGAGATCACGCCACTGGACTCCAGCCTGGGTGACAGAGTGAGACTCTGTCTCAGAAAAACAAACAAACAAACAAGCAAAAACAACCAAAGACCTCAAGACTCGCAGGGAACAAATCTGGAATGACAGAACACTGGGAGGCTGGAATGACACTTGAGGAACCAGAGGGTCCCTTAAATCCAGCTACAGGTCACCCAACCTGAAAAGTGGCAATTCTGGGCACATCTGTGCATGCCAGCAGGGCCACCAGGCCATGGATACAACCCACAGACACCATTTTACCCTCACCGGCAGCCAAAGCATGCAAGGGCCTGCGCTTCTCCCGGCCTCCGGTGTTGGCAGCGAGAGATTCAGTGGTGTCCTTGGGCAGGGCTTCGCTTCTGGGTCTTTTCACCGAGGCCAGTCCCTCCTCCACAGCCTATGAAGAGAAGACTCAATCAGCTAGAATAGGAAGAAACAGAAAACCGGTACCTCCTCTTCCTGGGGTGAACTGAAGAAGCCAAACCACACTGATTCAACATGAACAGAGACACCTGGTGCCCACTTCAACCATGCCCACCTCGTGCTCCCTCTTCCCGCTGCCGGCTCCCTCTGGCTGCTCCCCATCCATCTGTCTGCTGGGCTGCTTAGGTCCAGGGTCATCCGGGTGTATTTCTTTCTTCCTTAGGAATTCTGTGATTCCTAATGACTCAGCAACCTGAAAAGGAATGGGCCAAGAGAATAAACTTCACCCAAACAGCACACGCCCCCAGAAGCACATTCATGTGCAAGAATTAAACGACTTCATAGAATTAAATCTACAAAGTTCCTTTGTACCGTGAGGTGCTATCTCAACAATGAGAAAGATGAAGATAAACATAATGTTAGATGGACTAGCTGATGACAAAATGGATCATTATCAAAACTAGAAGGTTCTATGTGAGCACAATTTAGAGGAGGAGACCACAAGTTTTTTTTTTTTTTTTTTTTTTTTAGACAGAGTCTCACTCTGTCAACCAGGCTGTAGTGCAGTGACACAATCTCGGCTCACTGCAGCCTCCGCCTCCGGGTTTCAAGTGATTCTCCTGCCTCAGCCTCCTGAGTAGCTGGGATTACAGGTGCGCACCACTACGCCTGGCTCACTTTTGTATTTTTAGTAGAGATGGGGATTCACCATGTTGGCCAGGCTGGGTTTGAACTCCTGGCCTCAAGTGATCCACCCACCTCAGCCTCCCAAAGTGTTGGGATTATAGGCATGAGCCACCGTGCTCAGCCCAAAGTCTTTATAAAAAATTTAAAACACTCTCTTTAATTCTGTCACAAGCTTAATAATGTTAGCTGATACCATGGTAACTTTGTTTCCCACTAATCCTCCTCTACTGAATTCTCACTGGTCTCTTCAGAAAAATGATCCTGCCTACCCCACACTCAGATCTCCTTCCCAGCTGGTAAAAGGGCATGGGTTTGGGGGCCTGAGCTGGATCCCAGCTTCTCTGCCCACGGCCTGGGTGATCTTGGCAAGCTACCATCTCCCTGAGTCTCCCTTGTCCATCTCCCTGAGTTTCCTTATCCAACAGGAGAGATTACAGCTGCCTGGAAGGGCTTTTGTGAAGATGAGATTTGACTCTGTATGCAATGCCTATCTTATGCAAAACACCAGATGGGAAGGTATTAAGAGACAGCTGTTATCATTTATAGGTGGACGTTACAGAGATAACTCCACAGAGCATGAGATGGAGGTGGGCACAGCAGGAAGGGCGGCAGAACAAGGCTAAAGGAGAAGATGGGCTGTGTGGGTTAGCTGCTTAAAAAGCCAGAGTCTGTAGGGCATGCAGAGTGTGTGCATGCGTGCGTGTGTGTGTGTGTGTGTGTGTGTGTGTGTGTGTGTGTGTGGTCAGTTCTGCTTCAAGGCAGTATTGTTAAACTCAGAGTTTAAAAAACACACAAGTGACTGCTGTGCAGGGCATCTATATGAGGCTTAGCAGAAACCTTTTTTTCTCGTGACATAAAATTTAAGAAAATAAGGCTAGGCGCAGTGGTTAGTGACTGTAATCCCAGCACTTTGGAAGGCTGAGGCGGGCAGATCACTTTAGGTCAGGAGTTTGAGACCAGCCCAGCCAACATGGTGAAACCCTGTCTCCAGTAAATATACAAAAATTAGCGGGGTGTGGTGGTGCACACCTGTAGTCCCAGCTACTTGGGAGGCTGAGGTGGGAGAATCACTTGAACCTGGGAGGCAGAGGTTGCAGTGAGCTGAGATCGCGCCATTGCACTCCAGCCTGGGCAACAGTGAGACTCCGTCTCAAAAAAACAAAAAACACCCAAAAAAATCCAATGTAGCTAAAGGCAATTTCATAACAACGACATTAAAATGAGAATTGTGTCAGAACAACCACAAACAATAATGAATAGTCCCTATATAACCCATCCCCAAAAACCCACATAAAGAAGAAAACAGGGCTGGGTGTGGTAGTTCATGCCTGTAATCCTAGCATTTTGGGAGGCGAAGAAGGGAGGATCACTTGAGCCCTGGTGTTCAAGACCAGACTGGACAACATAGCCAGACCCCCATCTCTACAAAAAAATTAAAAATCAGCTGGGCATGCTGACCCACGCCTGTAGCCCCAGCTATTCAGGAGGCTTATGTGGGAGGATTGTTTGGGACCAGGAGGTTGAGGCTGCAGTGAGCTGTTATTTTGCCACTGCACTCCAGCCTGGGAGTCAGAGGGAAACCCCATCTCAAAACAAAAAAAGAAGAAAATGATACCTGAGGTTTTAACTCTGATCATCAGTGAGTATGAGGATTATGGTGTTTTCCATTTTAAGTTATCTTCATTTTTGAGTTTTCTTTTTTTTTTTTTGAGACGGAGTTTCACTCATGTTACCCAGGCTGGAGTGCAATGGCGCGATCTCGGCTCACCGCAACCTCCGCCTCCTGGGTTCAGGCAATTCTCCCGCCTCAGCCTCCTGAGCAGCTGGGATTACAGGCACGCGCCACCATGCCCAGCTAATTTTTTGTAGTTTTAGTAGAGACAGGGTTTCACCGTGTTGACCAGGATGGTCTCGATTTCCTGACCCCATGATCCACCCGCCTCGGCCTCCCAAAGTGCTGGGATCACAGGCGTGAGCCACCGCACCCGGCCCATTTTTGAGTTTTCTAAAAGAGCATTTATTGCTTTAAAAAAAAAAATTGGGGGCCGGATGCAATGGCTCACACCTGTAATCCTAGCACTTTGGGAGGCCAAGGTGGGCATATTGCCTGAGCTCAAGAGTTTGAGACCAGCCTGGGCAACACAGTGAGACCCCATCTGTACTAAAATACAAAAAATTAGCTGGGCATGGCAGAGTGCACCTGTAATCCCAACTACTCACAAGGCAGAGGCAGAAGAATTCCTTGAATCCAGGAGGCAGAGGTTGCAATGAGCTGAGATTGCACCACTGCACTCCAGCCTGGGCGACAGAGTGAGACTCCATCTCCAAAAAAAAAAAACAAAAAAAAAGTTCCACTTGATGGGAAAAAGCTAAAATGGTGTTTATTAGGAAAATGTCATTACTAAAAACATTCTCCTTCATTCATGGAGTTTTTTATTTTTTGAGACAGAGTCTCACTGTGTCACCCAGGCTGGACTGCAATGGTGCAATCTCAGCTCACTGCAACCTCCGCCTCCTAGGTTCCCCGCCTCCAGAATAACTGGGATTAGAGGCATGTGCCACCACGCCCAGCTAATTTTGTATTTTTAGTAGAGACTAGGTTTTGTCATGTTAACCAAGCTGGTCTCGAACTCCTGACGTCTAGTGATCCATCTGCCTCAATCTCCCAAAGTGCTGGGATTACGAGCGTAAGCCACTGCGCCTGGCCCTTCTTTCTTCTGGCTAACTCTGCGAGCAAAGCTCTTTCTGCCATGGAAGACTGTTACCTTATCATCATTTATTTCCAGGGTCTCCTGAGAACACAGACCAGAATTACTGAGGTAATCTTCGCACATTTGCTTAACCATTTGATGCAGCTCTTCAAATTCCTTATATACGGCTGGGAAGAAAGGCTTTGCTAGATGATTTTTTTCAACCTTCGTCAAGATAAAGATAAAAAAAAAGTTTAAACCCGAGGTACTGATATGGAAAATATAGAAGAAAATCTGAACAAAGTTCTGGTTCCTTAACCCCTCAGCAGCTGCTCTGGTGTGCATTTCCTTCTGTCCCCAGCGAGCACCAACTGTGTGCCCCGCATGGCGCAGGGAAGCCAGAATGGGCATGAAAGGAGCCGGCCAAGAAACAAACAAGTCTTGGGTGGAGGCCATGGAGGGCACGGGTGAGCTCCCAGGACAGGGTAGGAAGGAAGGGCAGAGAAGCCCTGAGCCCCGGCTGGGCTGTAAGCTCTGGAGGGAGTGTGGGGCACTGGCAGCCTGGGCTGCAGCCTCAGAGTGGGCTCAGGGAGAGTGCCCGGGCAGAAGAGGCCAGTTGGGGTGAGTTGGGGCCAGGAGAGCCCAGGCTGGCCATTATTTGGGGCTGCCACTTCCATTCCTCCTGTACCAAGTTAAAACAGTCAAGGGAGTGGACCTGCACCTGGCCGAGACATGCAGCTACCCAGGCACCGGCCCCCGCACCAGGCACTGTGCATGACCAGCAGGTTCACTTCAGCTGTCCTGGAAAAGGCAAATGATTCCAAATGGCCTGGCACTTTCTAAAATAACTATGAGCTGGGCAAGGTGGCTTATACCTATAATCCCGCCACCTTGGGATGAGGATTACTTGAGGTCAGGAGTTTGAGACCAACCTGGGCAACAAAGCTAGACCCCATCTCTACAAAACAATTCTTTTTTAAATAAATCAAAAATTAGCCATGTGTGGCAAGGTACAGTGGCTCATGCCTGTAGTCCCAGCACTTTGGGAGGCCAAGGTGGGCAGATCATGAGGTCAGGAGTTTAAGACCAGCCTGGCCAATATGGTGAAACCCCATCTCTACTAAAAATACAAAAATTCACTGGGCGTGGTGGTGCACACCTATAGACCCAGCAACTTGGGAGGCTGAGGCAGGAGAATCACTTGAATCCAGGAGGTAGAGGTTGCAGTGAGCCAAGACCAAGCCACTGCACTCCAGCCTAGGTGACAGAGCACACTCCTTCTCAAAAAAAAAAAAAAAAAATTAGCCAGGTGTGACGGTCCAAGCCTGTAGTCCCAGTTACTTGGGAGGCTGAGGTGGATGGATTACTTGAACCCAGCAGCTTGAGGCTGCCGTGAGCTATCATGGCACCACTACACTCCAGCCAGGGTGACAGAGCAAGACCCTGTCTCAAAAATAAAATCAAACAACCATGCAGGTTATTGAAAGAGAATAAATAAATAATAACATTATTTCTGAATAACTTTTAATCACCCCTCTATCATTTAGAAACACTAAGAGGACTCACCTTCATCAGAAGAAACTCACACACGGTTACAACCTGAGCCATCCGAGGTAGAGCCAATTCCACCAGATCTTCCCGGTCACACTGCTGGAGAAGCTACCAAGGGAAGGTGTTCCATGCCTTTGAATGTCCCACAAGAATTTCCCAATAGCCAACAAGTTGGTGCAATACACAACATAAATAACACAAAGTTCTCCAAAAATTTCAGTGACCAAGTAACTCTAAACATTCTACTTGATTAACTATCTCACTTCTTTGCTCCTAAGTGAAGTGCATGAGCCATTCTGGGTACCCCACAACACTGTCCCGGGTACAGGCCCTGGAATAAGCACACAGTGATGAGGAGATGTGTGTCTTGCCCTCCAGGACTCACCCAGGCTGTGCCACATGCTCAAGCAAGGGGCAGCACAGCTGGAGGCGGCGCCTGGAGACAGGCAGGCCAGAAGGGCTAAAGGGCAGCCCAGGCCCAGGCTGAGAGGGGCTGAAGGGTTTGGATTCCCTTCTCCAGGCAGCTGTGGAGGGAAGTTTTAGGAAGGTGCCTCAGGTGGTGGTGCAGAGGATGGGGTGGGGCTGGAAGCCCCGCAGGCAGTCAGGACTACCCCCAAAGTATAGGCAAGAGAAGATGAGGACTCGGGTAAGAACAGGGATGGGTGGCAGGGGAGGGAGGGAGATGCGGGGAGGGCACAGCCCTCCAGGGTTAGCAATCACAGGACATGGGGAGGGTAAGTGAAGAAGAATGTCAAGAATGCCTCTGGGTTCCCAGCTTGAGCCTGGGTAGGCACAGCGGGCCCTGACAATGCAGGGGCGGACAGGAAGCCAGCTTGTGGGCTCTGCTCAAACATGAAAGGCTTCACAGGACAGCTAGGTGGAGACGTTTCAATGAAGAGATCTGAGACACCAGAGAGAGGTCTGAACGGGAAGCATGGGAGTCTGCAGAGGGAAGAAGGCCTAGGAAAGCAGGAGAACAGTGAGATCCTCAGGGAAGCAATAAAGTGAGGGGGAATCTGAGGAAGTCCTAGAAACAAGAAGTCTTCTGAGGTCCAGGGAGATCACAAGATCAGTGCTTAGAAGGCCAGGTGCAGTGGCTCATGCCTGTAATCCCTATAATTTGGGAGGCCAAGGCAGGAGGATCACTTCAGGCTAGGAGTTTGAGACCAGCCTGGACAACATAATGAGACCCCGTCTCTTAAAAAACTTAAAAATTAACTGGGTGTGATGGTGTGTGCCCGTGGGCCAAGTTACTCAGGAAGCTGATGCAGGAAGATCAATTGAGTCTGGGAGGTGAAGGCTGCATGAGCCATGATTGAGCCACTGCACTCCTGGTGACAGAACAAAACCCTCTCTCAAAAAAAAAGATTGGCATTTAGGGAGAGAGCAAGAGATTGAGTAGGAGCTGCAAAGGGCTGGAAGGGCTTCAGACGAGGGCCACAGAGGCTCATTAAACAAGCAGAAAAGCTAAAGAAAAGTGTTTAATTATGACTTTCAAAAACCTTTGAGGCTGGGCATGGTGGCTCACTCCTGTAATCCCAGCACTTTGGGAGGCCGCGGTACATGGATCACCTGAGGTCAGGAGGTCAAGACCAGCCTGACCACCATGGAGAAACCCCATCTCTACTAGAAATACAAAATTAGCAGGGTGTGGTGGTGCACGCCTGTCATCCCAGCTACTCAGGAGGCTGAGGCGGGAGAATTGCTTGAATCCGGAATCAGAGGCTGCAGTGAGCCAAGATCATGCCATTGCACTCCAGCCTGGGCAATAAGAACAAGATTCTGTCTCAAAAAAAAAAAAAAAAAATCCTTTGAAAGAAATGACCAGCTGACTTTCAACTCCACAGGAAGAGGGGGAAGGTGGGAATATAGGATATTACCTTGCCATGACCTGACCTGAATTCTGGAGGAACTTAACAACAAACAGGGAAATGCCTCAAATTTTTGCTTCCCACTCAGGTTCAAAGGACAGTTTTGTCAGGTGACTGGTCTGACTATCATCTTTCTCCGCAAAGAGCAGGGCTCTGCCTATCTTGTGTACGCCATCCCCTCCATCCCTAATACAGGGACTGATACTTGATGGTCACCCAGTAAATGTGTAATGTCCATTTCTGGAGAAATTATCATCTGTGAGTCAAGAGTGGTCCTGAAATCAGTTCCATTGTTTTCTAAACTGCTTCCATACAAACACAGGTTATAATCATTCCAAAATTTATCAAGGCCAGCAGCTTTTGGAGCTACAGTGAAGGCCATATAGTCCCTTGAAACAGGTGAGAGGATGAATGAGTTCAGATACTACTGTCCTTGGCTTTATCACACAATACAATGACATTTCAGGTGAACTGTTTAGGTGACCTCGGTATTTTACCTTTTTTTTTTTTTTTTTTTTTTTTGAGATGGAGTCTCGCTCTGTCACCAGGCTGGAGTGCAGTGGCGCGATCTCAGTTCACTGCAACCTCCACCTCTGGGGTTCAAGCGATTCTCCTGCCTCAGCCTCTCGAGTGGCTGGGACTACAGGCACCTACCAACGCGCCCATCTAATTTTTGTATTCTTAGTAGGGATGGGGTTTCACTACGTTGGCCAGGCTGTTCTTGATCTCTGGGTATTTGACTTGTAAATTCAGAAACTAACAGTGAACTGCCACATACCATGCTAAGGACATGGGTTTCAAGCACAGGGTTGTAAGAGTGAGGTACCTCCTTGAGCCTGGCTTTGCTTGGCGACGCCCTCTGCTCCCCTGCCGCAGCAGGGCCACCATGTGGCTGAGTGGCTCTTCTCCGATGGAGTACAGCTGTGTGGGACTCTGCAGGGGTCTCTGAGCATGAGTGACTTCTAGGTCCTTGGTATCTCTCTGATCCCAAAAGAGCTGCATTTTCTGGTTCAGATGGCAATGTCTCTTCAACGTCTGCAGACTGACCATTCCAGACAGTGTTGCACACCCAAAATAAAATAAAACAAGCAAGCTTTATATACCCCACAGAAACCTTTCAGTGGCCACAAGCAATGGCTCATGCCTGTAATCCCAGAACTTTTGGAGGCCAAGGCAGGAGCATCACTTGAGCCCACAAATTGGAGACCAGCCTGGGAAACATAGTGAGACTCCAACTCTATAAAAAAAATTAACTTAAAGAAATTGGCCAGGCACAGTGGCTCATGCCTGTAATCCTAGCACTTTAGGAGGCCAAGGCAAGAGGACTGCTTGAGCCCAGAACTTTGAGACCAGCCTCTACAACATTGTAAAATCCTGTTTCTACAAACACACCAAAATTAACCAGGCCTGGTGGTGTGCTCTATAATCCCAACTACTTGGGAGGCTGAAGTGGGAGGACTGCTTGAGCCCAGGAGGTTGAGGCTGCAATGAGCCACGATTACACCACTGTACTCCAGCCTGGGCAACAGAACAAGACCTGTCACACACATACACGCACACGCACACCCACACACAAATTTGCCAGGCATGGTGGTGCTTGAGAGGCTTGATCACTTGAGCCCCAGAGATCGAAGCAGCAGTGAGCCATGATTGCACCACTGCAACAGAATGAGACCCTGTCTCAAAAATAAAAATAAAAATAAAAATAAAAACAAATATATATTAGCTAGCCTGTACGTCTGGGGTAGCAAACTAACCCTGGGATGTTGACCAACATGAAACAAAAGACTTCTCTGATGTGACTGTCATCTTAAAACATGACCTGAATTTTGTTCCTAATTCATTACTTATCCAAGACCTTTTAAATTTTTAAATTATTTTACTGGATATACTTTAAATACTGTAGATTTCATCCTTTGAAAGTATATAATTCAGTGGATATAATATATTCACAAAAGTGTGTAGCCCTCACCACTATCTAATTCCAGAATGGTTTCATCACCTCAGAAAGAAACCGCACCCATGCCTTTTTGCTCTCTGAGCAATACCATGGCGGTTGGCAAGAGGAAGCACCTTACGAAAGGCAGCAAAAACGGGACCAAGAAGAAGGTGGCTGATCCATTTTCTAAAAAAGATTGGTATGATGTGAAACCACCCGCTATGTTCAGTATAAGAAATACTACAAAGACGCTAGTCACCAGGACCCAAGGAACCGAAATTGCATGTGATGACCTCAAGGGTCGAGCGTTTGAAGTGAGTCTTGCTGATTTGCAGAATGACGAAGTTGCATTAGGAAATTCAAGCTGATTACTGAAGACGTTCAGGGCAAAAACTGCCTGACTAACTTCCATGGCATGGATCTCACCCATGACAAAATATGCTCCATGGCCAAAAGATGGCAGACAATGACTGAAGCTCATGCTGATGTCAAGACTAATGATGGTTACTTGCTTCGTCTGTTCTGTGTTGCTCTTACTAAAAAATGCAACAATCAGATATGGAAGACCTCTTACGCTCAGCACCAACAGGTCCACCAAATCCGGAAGAAGATGATGGAAATCACGACCCGGGAGATGCAGACATGAGTTGAAAGAAGTGGTCAGTAAACTGATTCCAGGCAGCACTGGAAAAGACATAGAAAAGCCTTGCCAATCCATTTAACCTCTCCATGATGTCTTCGTTAGAAAAGTAAAATGCTGCAGAAGCCCAAGTTTGAATTGGGAAAACTCATGGAGCTCCATGGTGCAGGCAGTGGTTGTGGAAAAGCCACTGGGGACAAGACATTGCTAAACTTGGAGGAGCTGATGGATACGTACCACCAGTCCAAGAATCTGTCTAAAGTTCAGATTATAATAGTGGCAAATAAAAAGTCTTATTTGTGATGGTAAAAACAAAACAAAACTGCACCCATTCGCGGTCACTCCTCCTCCCTCCCGCACAGGCCCCGCAGCCACCAGCCTACTTTGTGTCTCCATGGATCTGCATGGGTTTTGAAGAGAATCCTAGATCTGACACCGTCCTCATTCCCTGACAGTTCCCTCCTCTGAAAATAGGAATTATAACTTAGAAAACTAAAATAAAGGCTGAGCACACTGGCTCATGCCTGTAATCCCAGCACTTTGGGAGGCCAAGGCGAGTGGATCACCTGAGGTCAGGAGTTTGAGACCAGCCTGGTCAACATGGTGAAATCCCATCTCTACTAAAATTACAAAAATGAGCCGGGTGTGGTGCTGCACGCCTGTAATTCCAGCTACTCAGAAGGCTGAGGCAGAAGAATCACTTGAATCCAGGAGGTTTATGAGCTAAAATCGCACCACACCACTGCACTCCAGCCAGGGCAACAGAGAGAAACTCTGTCTCAAAAAAAAAAAAAAAAAAAAGAGAGAGAGGGAGAATTATAACAGAATATTAAAAAAAATAAACTACTGTAGA
>NW_022436960.1:1145369-1152886 GCF_009761245.1 Sapajus apella
TAGGCTGGGCATGGTGGCTCACCCCTGTAACCCCAGCACTTTGGGAGGCCGAGACAGGTGGATCACCTGAGGTCAGGAGTTTGAGACCAGCCTGACCAACATAGAGAAACCCTGTCTCTATTAAAAATACAAAATTAGCCAGGCATGGTGGTGCATGTCTGTAATCTCAGTTATTTGGGAGGCTAAGGCAGGAGAAATGCTTGAACCCAGGAGGAGGTTGCAATGAGCCAAGATTGTGCCATTGCACCCCAGCCTGGGCAACAAGAGCGAAACTCCATCTCAAAAAAAAAAAAAAAAATTAGCCACGTGTAGAGGCACGCACCTGTGGTCCCAGCTACTTGGGAGGCTGAGGTGAGAGAACAGCTTGAACTTGGGGGGGCGGAGGTTGCAGGGAGCTGAGATCATGCCACTGCACTCGAGCGTGGGAGACAGCAGGAGAGAGACAGCCAGACTCTGCCTTAAAAAAAACAGGCCAGGCGTGGTGGCTCATGCATGTAATCCCAGCACTTTGGGAGGCCAAGGCGGGAGGATCACGAGGTCAAGAGGTTGAGATCATCCTGGCCAACATGGTAAAACCCCATCTCTACTAAAAATACAAAAAACTAGCTGGGCATGGTGGCGCGTGCCTGTAGTCCCAGCTACTCAGGAGGGTGAGGCAGGAGAACTGCTTGAACCAGGGAGGCAGAGGTTGCAGTGAGCCAAGATCGCGCCACTGCACTCCAGCCTGGCGCCTGGCGACAAAGCAAGACTCTGTCTCAAAAAAAAAGAAGAAGAAAGAAAGAAAGAAAAGAAAAAAAAGTAAATGAAATTTTAAGAAATGAATAAATGAAATCAGCAATGCAGTAGCATACAAAGTGAATACACAGGACAGGTGTGGTGGCTCATGCCTGTAATCCTAGCACTTTGGGAGGCTGAGGTGGGCAGATCATTTGAGGTCAGGAATTCGAGACCAGCCTGGCCAACATGGTAAAACCCTGTCTCTACTAAAAATATAAAAAATTAGTGGTGGTGCATGCCTGTAGTCTCAGTTACTCGGGAGACTGAGGCAGGAGAATCACTTGAACCTGAGAGGCAGAGGTTGCAGTGAGCCGAGACCGTGCCACTGCCCTCCAGCCTGGGCAACATAGCCAGACTCAAAAAAAAAAAAAAAAAAAAAGTAAATACACAAAAATCAGCTGCATTTCTAAACACTAACAATGAACAATATAAAAAGAAAATAAATAAAATAATTCTACTTAAAATCTAGCAATTCCACTTCTGGATCTGTACCCCCCAAAAATTGAAAGCAGGGTCTCAAAGAGGTAATTGAACACTCATGTTCATAGCAGCATCATTCAAAATAGGCAAAAGGTAGAAGCAACCCAAGAGTCCATGGACAGATGAATGAGTAAGCAAAATGTGGTATGCACACACAATGCAGTATTACTCAGCCTTACAGAGGAAGGACATTCTTATAATTGCTACAACGGGAACCTTGGGGATATTGTGCCAAATGAAATAAGCCAGTCACAGAAAGACAAATATTCTGTAACTCCACTTTTATAAGGAAATTACAGTAGTCAAAATCATAGAAGAAAGTAGAATAGTGGCTACCAGGGTTAGGGGAAAGGGGATGGAGAGTTAGTGTTTACAGGGACAGTTTTCGTTTTTTGTTTCTTTTTCACTTAGGCCAACTTGAAGCTCGGAATTTTAGTTTTAGAAGATGAAAGCATTCTGGAGATATGTGGTGTGGGATGTTTGCTGCACAACACCGTGAATGTATTTAATACCCCGAACCACACACTTAACTTTGGTTAAGATGGTAAATATCATGCTATGTGTATTTTCCTACAATTTTTTTTTTGAGACAGAGTTTCGCTCTTGTTGCCTAGATTGGAGTGCAATGGCACGATCTCAGCTCACTGCAACCTCCGCCTCCCAGGTTCAAGCGATTCTCTTGCCTCAGACTCTCAAGTAGCTGGCATTACAGGGGTGCAATACCTAGAGATGGAGTTTCACCATGTTGGCCAGGCTGGTCTCGAGCTCCTGACCTCAGGTGATCTGCCTGCCTCAGCCTTCCAAAGTGCTGAGATTACAGGCATGAGCCGCCGCACCCAGCTCAATAAACTATTTAGGAAAAAAAAATTGTTGATGTGATAATACAAACGCATAGTGACTCATACCGGCTTTATCAGGAGTTTCAGAAGTGGCAGAAGGGGGAAAGCACATGCTAAGCAGACAGGGGCTGTTGACACTCCAGAAGCACCCCTGGGGACTCCCTTTCTCAACAACACCCTCTGTAATGGCAGCATCAGCCAAGAGTGCACTGCCATTGGTTTTACCTTCAAACCTAAAGAACTGACGCATGCATTCCCATCAGATGTGCTCACTAAATCATGCCGACACACAGAAGACATGCAACTCCTGGCCATTTGGCAGTAGCGCAGACAACATGGGGTCTCAGATCCTCCACTAGAATGATTCTGGTCCCGCTTAAGCCTTTGCCTGAGTCCCCATTAGACACTGTAAAAGTCATTTTAAGGATGATGAGCAGGCAGGGGCAGGAATAAGGACTGATTTGGTCTGAATCTGTGTCCCCATCAAATGTCATGTTGAAGGGCAATCCCCAGTGTTAGAGGTGGGACCTGGTGGGAGGTGAGTGCTGGATCATGGGGCAAACCCTCATGGCTGATTTGGCACCATCCCCTTGGTACTAAACTCATGATAGTGAGTTCTCATGGTATCTGGTTGTTTTTTTTTTTTAAAGACGGGGTTTCACCATGTTGGTCAGGCTGGTCTTGAACTCCCAACCTCAGTTGATCTGCCCGCCTTGGCCTCCAAAGTGCTTGGATTACAGGCATGAGCCACCATGCCCGGCCAAGGTATCTGGTTGTTTAAAAGTGTGTGGTGGTCAGGCATGGTGGCTCATACCTGTAATCCCAGCATTTTGGGAGGCCGAGGCAGGCAGATCACCTGGGGTCGGGAATTCGAGATCAGCCTGGGCAACATGGTGAAACTCCATCTCTACCAAAAATACAAAAATTACCCAGGTAATTTGGTGGTGGGTGCCTGTAATCCCAGCTACTGGGGAGGCCCAGGCAGGAGAATCGATTGAATTGGGGAGGCGGAGGTTGCAGTGAGCCAAGACGAAGCCACTACACTCCAGCCTGGGTGACAGAGGAAGGATCTGTCTCAAAAAAAATAAATACATAAAATAAAATAGAGTATGTGGCACCTCCCCCTGGCCTCTTGTTCCTGCTGTGGCCGTGTGTTACACCTGCTTCCACTCTGCCTTCGCTGAGACTCTGTTTCCAGAGGCCTCCCCAGAAGCCAAGCAGACGCCAGCACTATGCTTCCTATACAGTCTGTGGAACCGTAAGCCCACTAAACCTTTCTTTACAAAATACCTTGTTTCAGGTATTTCTTTATAGCAATGTGAGAACAGCCAAATACATAGACACATGCCCAGACAGAAACATTACCTGCAGGCCACCGTGTGCTGACTCTGTCACCAAGCAAGCGCAGGACCCTCCCTCACGCAGAGCCGCTGGCGTGGACAGCCCCCGGGAGGTCAGGCTGAGCGTCCTTTTCTCGGTGTCCCCCGGGAGGGTGCTCCCATTGGCCTTCTCAGACAGCACCATCTCAGGGTCCAGCAGGCCATGGCCTGGGTTAAGTTTAAAATGCCGGGCCAGTCCGCCCTTCCCTATATATGACTTTTCACAAGTCTGACACTTAAAGCTTTTGGGCCTCAGGGAGCAGCTCGGGAAGTCAAAAAGCGCGTGCCTCTCCCTCTGATCTTCATCTTCTTCCACACTGAGTTCTGAATAATCATCAGAATCTGACAGATGACCGTCTGCCAAATCCTCTGTTTTTATGAACTTATAATCTTTAGCTTTATACTTAGGAGGTCGAGATATCCGTCCAGAACGTGTCTTTACTTTTAACGACTTTTTTAGTTTCTCAGTATGTTTTGTATGCAAGTTTGAAATAAATCGGTGTGCTGAACTGGATGAAACAGATGTTACTGCCAGTGGGTCGGAGGCCGACAAGGGGGTCAACATGGAGCCCTGTCCATCTGGAGCCTTGGGGGCTGGGACTTTCTTTGCAGGGACTGCCTGGAGGGCTGGCAGTGGTCCCTGTACAAACACCTGAGCAGGAGGTTGGCGTAAGTTACTTAGGAGGCACGACTGTGGCTCGGTTCTCACAAGCGGCTGTACACCGAGCAGCTGAGGCCTGGTGACGTGAAGCCCCATCAAGCACGAACTCCCCTGGGGCGGCTGGCTCTGTCTTGCAGTTTGGGGCTGGAAAGGAACCAGCCTTTCCTGACCTTTCATTTCTCCAGATGTTACCTTGACACAAATGGCTTCTAGTTGCTTACATACAAAAAGACAAAAAAGAGAAAAGAAGCATTGTGCTTATCAACATGTCTGCAACTTGGCTTTCATCATAAATCTATTATTGACACTTTTTTTCCTTTTTTGAGATGGAGTTTCGCTTTTGTTGCCCAGGCGAGAGTGCAGTGGTGCAATCTCGGCTCACTGCAATCTCCGCCTCCCAGGTTCAAGCGATTCTCCTGCCTCAGCCTCCCAAGTAGCTGGATTACAAGGGTGCATTGCCACACCCACCTAATTTTTCTATTTTTAATAGAGATGAGGTTTCTCCATGTTGATCAGGTTGGTCTCAAACTCCTGACCTCAGTTGATCCGCTCACCTTGGCCTCCCAAAGTGCTGGGATTAAAGGGGTGAGCCACCGCACCTGGCCGGTCATTATTGACTTTTTTTTCTAAATTACATCTTACATAAAAAAGTTGATGTAGTAGTGAGCAGAGATTACTCCATTGCACTCCAGCCTGGGTGACAAAGGGAGATTTGTCTCAAAAAAAAAAAAAAAAATGCTGATGTAACATGTTTGTTACATAAACATTTTGTTTGTAGTAAGGTGGTGTTTTTCAGACCTTTCTGACCAGAGACCACAGTGATATAGGCTGGGCTTGGTGGCTCAGGGCTATTGTAATCCCAGCACTTTGGGAGGCTGAGGGAGGCCGATCACTTGGGGTCAGGAGTTTGAGACCAGCCTGGCCAAAATGATGAAACTCCATCTCTACTAAAAATATAAAAATTAGCTGGGTGTGGTGATGCATGCCTATAATCCCAGCTACTCAGGAGGCTGAGGCAGGAGAATCGCTTGAACCCAGGAAGAGGAAGTTGCAATGAGCTGATCCCGCCACTGCACTCCAGCCTGGGCAACAAAGCAGGACTGCATCTCAAAAAAAAGCAAAAACAGAGGCCACAATGATACATTATGACCCAGTACACGGGTATATAAATATCAACATACATAACTAAAACAAAAAGTTGATGGAACTACTTACCATTCCTACATAAATGCCTGCTGATTGTATCTATTCTACATCATTTTTTTTTTTAAGATGAGGGTCCCAGTCTGTCACCCTGGCTGGAGTGCAGTGGCACAGCATCAGCTCACCGCAACCTCTGCCTCCGGGTTTGAGTAATTCTCCCATCTCAGCCTCCCGAGTAACTGCCACCACACCTAGCTAATTCCTGTATTTTTTGGTAGAGACAGGTTTCACCATGTTGTCCAGGCTGTTCTCAAACTCCTGACGTCAAGTGAAATACCTGGACCCCCAAAGTGCTGGGATTCCAGGCGTGAGTCACCATCACTTTTTGTTGTTGTTGTTGTTTTTGAGACGGAGTCTTGCTCTGTTGCCAGGCTGGAGCACAGTGGCTCAGTCTAGGCTCACTGCAAACTCCGCCTCCCAGGTTCAAGCTATTCTTCCGCCTCAGCCTCCCAAGTAGCTGGGACTACAGGCACGTGCCAAACACCTGGCTAATTTTTGTATTTTTAGTAGAGACGGGGTTTCACCATGTTGACCAGGATGGTCTCGATCTCTTGACCTCATGATCCACCCGCCTCGGCCTCCCAAAGTGCTGGGATTACAGGCGGCAGCCACCGCGCCTGGCCCGTTATCACTTTTTAAAAAATACTAGCCATATTCCACTAAGTTGATTTCATGACCAACTGAGATAATAAACGCCTTCTTAACAGTTTTACCCATGTGGGTTTTTGTTTTTTTGTCTTTTGAGATGGAATCTGGCTCTGTCGCCCAGGCTAGAGAGTCACTGCAGCCTCTGCCTCCCAGGTTCAAACAATTCTCCTGCCTCAGCCTCCCGAGTAGCTGGGATCACAGGGATGTGCCACCACAACCAGCTAGTGTGTGTGTGTGTGTGTGTGTGTGCGCGCGTGTGTCTGTTTAGTAGAGACGGGGTTTCACCATGTTGGCCAGGTTGGTCTTGAACTCCTGACCTCAAGTGATCTCACCTTGGCCTCCCAAAGTGCTGGGATTATAGGTGTAAGCCACTGCACTCGGCCTTACCCATGTGTTTTTGCTTGGAGTTTTTAGTACTCTAAAAGCAGACATAATTCATAATGTGGGCCCATGTTTTTAAAAACTTTTTGGTCGGGTGTGGTGGCTCATGCCTGTAATCCCAGCACTTAGGGAGGTGGAGGTGGGCAGATCACCTGAGGTTGGGAGTTCAAGACCAGCCTGACCAACACAGAGAACTCCTGTCTCTACTAAAAAATACAAATATTAGCTGGGCATGGTGGCGAGCACCTGTAATCCCAGCTACTCGGGAGGCTGAGGCAGGGGAATCGCTTGAACCTAGGAGGTGGAGGTAGTGGTCAGCTGAGATCGTGCCATTACATTCCAGTGTGGGTGACAACAGCAAAACTCTATCTCAAAAAAAAAATTTTTAATGAAATTCTGGAAGCCACAAAAAAGCCATAAGTAACAGTGTTACCCAGGTTCCTACTGCCCAACCTGCATGCCCATTTCTTCCCCCGTCCTGAATGTGCTATTTTGCATTCTTATGCTTTTTAAATATTTACAGGGTATATGCAGATATTTCTAAAAATATATAGTTCAGTTCTGAAATTTTTTTTTTTTTTTTTTTAAGACGGAGTCTGGCTCTGTCACCAGGATGGAGTGCAGTATGCAATCTTGGCTCACTGCAAACTCTGCCTCCTGGGTTCAAGTGATTCTCCTGCCTCAGCCTCCCAAGTAGCTGGGACTACAGGCATGCACCACCACGCCCAGCTAATTTTTGTATTTTTTAGTAGAGACGGGGTTTCACCATGTTGACCAGGAAGGTCTCTATCTCTTGACCTTGTGATCCTCCCGTCTCAGCCTCCCAAAGTGTTGGGATTACAGGCGTGAGCCACAGCACCCGGCCCAGTTCTGAAATATTCTTAAACTTTAAATGATTGATATCATCTCCTGCAACTTGAAAGGGCTTTTGTAGGTTTTACTCCATTTTGCTTTGTGAATTTTATCCACATTAATATGTGTAGGTCCTAAGGGTTCATTCTGCAGTATGAGGATACTAATCTATTGATGGACAGGTGGTTTCCAACCTTCTCTTCCTAGGGTCTGCTCTGAATCTTCATGGACGTACGTGTACATGTGTGAGTTTCTCCAGGGGTATGTACCTAGGCATAGGGCTAAGTATTTTCAACC
>NW_022436960.1:1152986-1159857 GCF_009761245.1 Sapajus apella
CCCAGGCTGGAGTGCAATGGCGCGATCTCGGCTCACCGCAACCTCCGTCTCCTGGGTTCAGGCAATTCTCCTGCCTCAGCCTCCTGAGTAGCTGGGATTACAGGCACGCGCCACCATGCCCAGCTAATTTTTTGCATTTTTAGTAGAGACGGGGTTTCACCATGTTGACCAGGATGGTCTCGATCTCTTGACCTCGTGATCCACCCACCTCGGCCTCCCAAAGTGCTGGGATTACAGGCTTGAGCCACCGCGCCCGGCCTAACAACTTTTTACAAATATATCTAACAACATTTCAAATACATGTGCTTTTTGACCCAGTAATTCCATTAAAAAAAAAAAAAAAAAAAACGCTCAGGTGGCCGCAAAGATGTTCTGTTCTATGAGGTTGAAGGCAGCACTGTCTCTAATAGCAAAACACTCACCAAAGGGGAGAACTACCTTCAACAACATCCCACAGATATGTACTGAGCATGGGCCGTGTGCCAGAAGCACTGTTCCTGAAGTCAGGAAACCGCTGTCCTACAGCTTAGGGGAGAAGGTCGGGAAAGCAAAAGAAATGAGGCTCCTGTCCTCACAGAGCAGAAATAACGAGCATTTTCCTCTAGGGAGAAAATGAGGCAAATCACATCATCCAGAGCACAAGTTCCCAACCAACATTTCTTTTTTCTTTTTGTGGAGTCTCACTCTGTCACCCAGGCTGGAGTGCAGTGGTGAGATCTCGGCTTGCACCTCCACCTCCCTAGTTCAAGCAATTCCCCTGCCTCAGCCTCTCAAGCAGCTGGGATTACAGGCGCGTGACACCACGCCTGGCTAATTTTTTTTTGTATTTTTAGTAGAGATGGGGTTTCACCATATTGGCCATACTGGTCTCAAACTCCTGACCTGAGGCGATCCACCCACCTAGGCTGGGATTACAGGCGTGAGCCACCGTGTCCAGCCCAACCAACATTTCAGAACATAACCCTTTGACATGGGTAGCTGGAGGATGCCCAGCAGCATCTCTGCCTCTACCCACTAGATGCCAGTAGTGATCCCAAGTCCTGACAATCAAAGATATTGCCAAGTGCCCTTTGTGGGGCAAAACTGCCCTTCCTTGAGAATCACTTATTTGAGACCACCAACTGGCCCTCTTTGGACTCAGCCTTCTGGTGTGACCCTCAAATGGTGGAATGTCCATAAAAATGTCACACAGGACAGAATAAAGATCCTCACTGAGATGAAGCTGGAGTGTGCCTCTCGTTTGTCTCTTGTTATACCAGCACAAATAGCAGAGGTCAGCCAACATTTTGTATGAAGAAGAGCTGGCATCAGAGCCCTGGGAGCCCCCAACTCCTGGGATACTTGTAAATCAAATGACAACTAGATTGACTGTGCATATCCTTCAGGGACCATAGCTCTTTCATTTTACTACCAGTCACAGAATATTTCTCTACGGGCCAGACACAGGAGCTCACACCTGTAATCCTAGTGTTTTGGGATGCTGAGATGGGAAGCCTGCTTGAGGCCAGCAGTTCAGGGCCAGCCTGGGCAGCACAGTGAGACCCTGTCTCTACAAAACATTTTTCTTTTCCTCTTTTTTTTTTTTTTTTTTTTCCTGAGACGGAGTCTTGCTCTGTTGCCCAGGCTGGAGTGCAGTGGCACAATACCAGCTCATTGCAACTTCCACCTCCCATGTTCAAGCGATTCTCCTGCCTCAGTCTCTTGAGTAGCTGGGATTACAGGCACCCGCCACCACGCCTGACTAATTTTTTGTATTTTTTAGTAGAGATGGGGTTCACCATGTTAGCCAGGATGGTCTTGATCTCCTGCCCTCGTGATCTGTCCACCTCAGCCTCCCTAGGCTAGGCTTACAGGCATGTGCTAGGATTACAAGCATGAGCCACCACCCCTGGCTTCAAAAAATTTTTAAATTAGCCAGGCATGATGGTACATGCCTGTAGCACCAGCTACTCGGGAGGCTGAGGTGGGAGGATAATTTGAGCCTGGGAGTTTGAGATTGCAGGAGCCAAGATCGGTCCAGCCTAGGTAAGAAAGCAAGACCCTGTCTCCACAAAACCATAAAACAAAAACAGAATACATGCACACACACATACACAACACCTAAACCCTATTGTTTTAGGATAACCACAGCAGCAAAGCCTGACTAATAATGTATTTATCCCCTATCCTAACTGGCTTACCCTGTGGGTATTATGCTTGACACTTTGTTACATGTTTATTTCATTCAGCTACCTTTACTAAGTATTTCTGGGTGGAATACATACACACTAGCCAAGTCCTAGCCTCACCCTTGAGATGGTGGGTGGTTTCCCCTGCAATGCCTCATGATCCCCACAGACCTGCTGAATCAGGTCTCGTGAGGTGGAGCCCCAAGATCGGCCCTTTCAAAAGCTCCACTGACAATTGTGAAGGCAGATAAGGTTCCCTAAGGAATGCAGACAGGTGAGGCAGGCAGGAAAACAATGTTATCATGGTACCACAGGTGCAAGAGGTAGGAACAGCCCAGATGTGGTGGGCTGCCCAGAAGCAGTGATCTGGGAAGGGCATTTTGAAGGCTGGGAATTTTTGCCAGGTGAAAAAGGGCACACATCCATGTGCGAATGCATGGATGTGTGAAAAGGGGCATGACAGGTTGAGTGGAACTGGAAATTTCTGTGGGGTGGGAAGAGGGAGGATGGGGAGAAACAGGAGCCTTGATCTGACCCAAGTGTGTCCACCTGGTCTGGGCTTTACACCATCCCCCAGAGCGAACCACCCGGACTTCTGCTGAGGTTGTTGAAATGCACCCTGCCACTGGCCCCAAAACCTGCCTCTCCTCTTCTGAATTTTCAACGCAGACGCACCCTTTCAAATCTAGTTCAGATACCACCTCTTCAGCAAAGCTGCTTCTGATCTCCTCAGCCAGAAACAATCTCCTTTTCTTTCTTTTTCTTCTTTCTTCTTGACTTTAGATAACCTGACAACAATCTCCCTTTCTCTAAATATATTTAGTTCTTTATCACTATCTTTAGCTTTCTGGCCTTGATTAGAAGGAATCTGGGTCATGATTTATCTCGTTAGTTCATAAACTACTGAAGGGCAAAGTACACATCCGGCTTTCCTTTGTGGCCTCCATGATGCATCTGGGGCTGAAAGAGTATCAGCAGAAGGTGCTGTAAAGTTACATTGTTGCAGGTAGACTTTACATCATCTCCATTAGATTAGCTACAGAATACAATCATCATGCTACCTAACCCTGATAAAGTTTGCCTTTATGAAAAATACGTCATTTTTGGACTTCATTCCAAACCCAAAAAGCTGTGGCCATATTCAGCAGAGTATGCTGAGGAGTACAGGGGGCTCGGGAGAGCAGCCACACCTGAGGGACCCCGGGCAAGGCCACTCAACCTCCCTGAGCTTATTTCCCCCCAGCAAAATGCTGGTACAAAACACTGCGGAAAACTAAGCAGCCCGGCACACTGCCTGGCGCAGAGCAGAGACTCTGCAGATGGCCGCCCCTGGATGGCGTCTTGGAGCCATCTGACCAGACCAAAGACCAAAAAGGTTGAGTTACCCAAGGTCACACCCCTAGATGGTGATAGTGTGGCATTTGGGCAGAATCATACTTGTCTTCCTAAATCTTAGCAAGACAACTCTCCAGTCTTGATGACTAACTGGATACAACCCTAGGCAACTAACATCAGTCAAAAAAAACCTCACGAGTGAAGATCCCTGATTCTATTCACTAACCCATTTCTTCCAATGGAATAAGCTTTTTTTTTTTTTGAGACGGAGTCTCGCCCTGTCGCCCAGGCTGGAGTACAATGAGCGATCTCGGCTCACTGGAACCCCTGCCTCCCGGGTTCAAACGATTCTCCTGCCTCAGCCTCCTAAGTAAGTGGGATTACAGGCGCCCGCCACCACACCCAGCTAATGAAAGCTCTCTTTCGGCAATTTTAGGATGAGACTAATTTTGTTTACAACCCCAGCGCTGAAATAGGATGGAATTTTACAGATGACGTGTAGGACCTCTGGCTTCAGGCGCTATGCTACACCCTCCGGACTTGGGCGACCATATTCCCAGGAAATAAACCCACTGAGAAAGGCTGTTTTGTAGTATAAGAGTGCTTTCACATATTTCAAACATTAAGTGTGCATGAGGTGCTGTGCTGGGTACTGAGGTTACAAATCAGTGACTGTCACTCAGGATGGTAAGTCCCACAGCGAACTCGTATATTATGTTTAACTTTCTTCCAAGCCTGGGCCTCGGCACCTTACACCTGAAAAGCTAAGTTGGTGCCTTTTAATTCATTCAGGTTTCAGCTCCAGTGTCTGGCCTACCGGACCACTCACTCTAAAGCAGCCCCGTCACTCCCAGAACCTGCCTTCTGTTCATTCTTCAAGTGTGTTCAAGGCGTCACCTCTCGCACATAGTGGGGAGTGGCGGGGACACCGTCTCTAAGTGCTCCACAAAGGCTGAACGAGCGCTCCAAGGCCTGTAAGAAGAGCTGTGCAGCACGCAGGGGTCCCCAGCAGGGCTGTGGAGGCACAGAAGGCACGAGGGCGTCCCAGGCACAGGGCCCAGCGTGAGCAACGGCTCCTCGAGTGAGGCTCCTGGGGTGAAAATGCCAGGGTGGTGACAGGTGGAGGCCGAACGCCGTCCCTGAGAAGCTCAGCCTGGGGACGCCCTGAGTCTTAACCCGGGCGAAGCAGCTAGCCGAGCCGCGGGGCCTCGGCCCCCTCTAGGCCTGTTTCCCTACGTCCCTTCCCGGCGCCTCACCTGGGGCGGCAGCAGGCGCGGCGGGCGCAGGGGCTCGGCGCCCGGGCCCCGCTGCAGGGCAGCCTGCTGGGCCGCGTCCCGCAGCCGCCGCGCCGCTTCCTGCAGCACGAATGGGGGTGGCAGCGGCGGCGGCGGCGGCGGCGGCTGCGTCTTGGTCACCCGCTCCAGGACCCGCCGCAGCTGCTCGGGGTCCAGCGGGGCCACACGTGCGACGCTGCCGCTCTGGCCCGGAGGAGCCGGGCCGCCGCCGCCGCCGCCGCCATCCTCGCTACCGCCCCCAGCCTCCGGCTCCGCATCCGCCATGGCGGCCGAGGCGGGGACTCGAACCCGGGGCTCTGAGCGACGGCGCCTCCAATGTGCGTCACCTGGGAAAGGGGCGGGCTACGGATGCCTCGCAGGCCAAGACACCTCGGAAGGCGACCGTGCCTGGCGGGAAGGTCGCGTAGTGCCCCGCCCCCGCCGACAGGCGCCGCGGCTCCTAGGCTGATCGGCAGAGCGGACACCCGTTCCCTCTTATTTTCTTGTTGCCGGTCATGGATGTATTTAACACCCACCTTCTCCAGGACCTTCGGGGTTCCAGAGCCCCCGGTCCAAAAGTGACCACACTAAGCGTTCTGACATCATCGTGCATCCGAATCATCAGCAGAGGATCCTGTCTGGAGATGCAGAGCCCTGTGCCCACCCCCAAACGTTTGGATTTATAGATCTCAGACGGGACCACAGTTTGAATTGTTAACAAGAGTGTTTCCCAACCCCCAGATTGTTCCCATGTCACCCTAGCCTCTCTCTACTCACCTGCCCAGACTCGGTGCACCTTGAAGGGAAAGATGATATATTACTCATTCGGTGCCCAGCACAGGCGCTGCCCAGAACAGAACGCAGGCTCAGGGCATGAATGATGGGTGGCTGAATATGAATAAACGATTGGGCCGGGCGCGGTGGCTCACGCCTGTAATCCCAGCCCTTTGGGAGGCCGAGGAGGGGGGATCACGTGAGGTTGGGAGTTCGAGAGGAGCCTGGCCAACATGGTGAAACCCATCTCCACTAAAGATACAAAAATTAGCCGGGCGTGGTGGTGCACGCCTGTAATCCCAGCTACTAGGGAGGCTGAGGCAGGAGAATCGCTTGAACCCGGGAGGCGAAGGCTGCAGTGAGCCGAGATCACACCACTGCACTCCAGCCTGGGTGACAGAGAGAGACTCTGTCTCAAAATAAATAAATAAGAATAGACGAATGAGTGAAGGAATGAATGAACCCACCCTCTCTACATGTCACTATCCATCCAGCTCCACTGCCCATCTTCCTCAGCCTGGTCGCCTCTTCTTCTTATGGTTGAGGCTCTGTATGCCCTTCCCAATGAGTCTTGTAGCTGCAGCTCCTCTCCCCAGGGAGAGCAGGAGGTCCACGGGTCAACAAACCCTTATTAAGCACCTGGAGGGTGAGTGGTTGTTCCTGCCCAGTGGGATTTAACAGTCTAGGTGGTGAGAAGGGGGAAGCTGGCGTTTGCAGCACAGTATGATGAGCACCGAAGCCAGTAAAGTAAGGCTGGGAGCCAGGTTGGTGTCAGAGAAGGTTCTGGAAGATCACCGTCATCCTCATCAATACATTGCATTCATGATGCTACCTGCTGTATTATTTTTTAATGGTGAATTTTATATTATGGGTTTCTTACCACATTTTTTTTCTTTTTTTTTTTTTTTAATAGGGAGACTCCCAGGCTACACTTTTTTTTTTTTTTTTTTTTTTTTTTAAAAAAAAATCTTGCTCTGTCGCCCAGCCTGGAGTGCAGTGGCATGATCTTGGCTCGCTACAACCTCAACCTCCCAGGCTCAGGTAATCCTCCCACCTCAGCCACCAGAGTAGCTAGGACTACAGGCATGCACCACCATGCCCGGATAATTTTTGTATTTTTAGTAGAGACAGGATTTCACCATGTTGGCCAGGCTGGTCTCAACCTCCTGACCTCTGGTGATCCACCCACCTCAGCCTCCCAAAGTGCTAGGATTCTAGGTGTGAACCACTGTGCCCAGCACAGTGGAAGCTCTGAGGGAAGCTCTGCTTTTTAGCAGATAAGACATTTCAGGATTTTTTTTTTTTTTTTTTTTTAAGACT
>NW_022436960.1:1159957-1163827 GCF_009761245.1 Sapajus apella
AAAAAAAAAAAAAAAAAAAAAAAAAAGACTGAGTCTACAGCCTGGAGTGCAGTGGATGATCTTGGCTCCCTGCAATCTCCACCGCCCGGGTTCATGCAATTCTCCTGCCTCAGACTCCCAGGTAGGTAGGATTGCAGGCATCCGCCACCACGCCCAGCTAATTTTTGTATTTTTAGTAGAGACAGGGTTTCACTATGTTGGTCAGGCTGGTCTTGAACTCCTGACCTCAGGTGATCTGCCCACCTCAGCCTCCCAAAGTGCTGGGATTACAGGTGTTAGCCTCCGCACCTGGCTAGATTTCAGGAATTAAAATGCCTTCTACTCAAAATAATTTTAATGCCACCGTGGCATATTCTAAACCCCTTCAAGCTCAGGAAACGTGAGGGCTGCAACCTCCACCGATTCCTCCATGCTGTGTCCCTGCATCTAACAACGTGCCTGCCAGTACTATTAAAAGATGTGACATCCATCGTGTGTACAGGTGTCTATTTTAGGTGTCAGCCGCCCAGGCTCTCCTAACTTTGCTTATAATAACAGCAGCGCCATCGCCTGGCATTTATTAACTTTTACTACACCCTGGGCACTTACCGAGGTCTGTAGATTTTTGAGCTCCTTCTTATTTAGGTCAGAGCTAGTAGCTGTTTCCACTGTAGAATCTTCAGGAACAGGTGGAGCCCCTGCTGGATCCTGACATCAATGGCATCGACCCTATACAACCGGCTTTTGTTCAACTGAGCACACCTGACCACCCTAGAAATTTGAACCAGGAGAGGGAAATGCATCCACTTGCTCCGGCTGCAAAATGCAGAACCAAGAAGAAATGAGAAGCCTAAGATGTTTCTGAAAAGAAAAGGGGGCGGTGGGGCGGGAAAGAGAAGGTTTCCAGAGGCTTTCACAACCTGAACGCCTCACTAAAAACATGGCAGTCACCTGCTGGCTGTCACTGTCTCCAGGCGGGTTAGGCTTTGTGTCTCAGCGTTTTGTGCCCAGCCTAGAACGGTGCTGGGCAAGCAGTAGTGGCTCTCCATACTCATCTGTGGAATGCATTCATTCCAGACCTGGATTTTCAGCTCTAAGGCTTCCCCGCCAGGGGGCCCAGAGAACACCAGGCCGTGACATCTGGGAGCACCTGTCTTCACTGGGCGGTTCCTCCAGGCAAGACGCAGCCTCAGGAAACGTGGGGGGTGGGAGCTGGTGATGTGCATCGGTTTGGATGTCCTGAGTGCCCCCCCAAAAACGACAAATGTTAAAGGCCTAACCAATGGCATTCTAAAACAGACCCTTCAGGTGGCATCGGGCACGGGGTCTCTGCGTGAAGAGCCACGACCTCAGCGCGCGTTGGGTTCCTCCCGCTCTCCCCAGCAGGCTGCCTTCGACAACCTCTGGGCCGAGTCCAAATGATTCCGCAATTCGCTCCTGCATACACGCCGGTTACGGTACCAGAAAGGAGCATTTGTAAAAATAGTTGCGAAAGGAGTTCATGGGAGAAAAAGAAGATTCCCGGCTGGCCCGTACGGGGATCGAACCCGCGACCTTGGCGTTATTAGCACCACGCTCTAACCAACTGAGCTAACCGGCCGCCTGATGGGGCGGTGCCACTAGAATTCTTAGGAGGGCTCCAGCCCGCGCCCGCCGTGAGCCACTCCTTGCCGAGCGCGCGCCGCTGGCTGCCTTCCGCTTCGCCCCAGCGGTGAGTTTCCACCTCCTCCCAGTCATCCCCATTGGCCAGATGCAGAAACTGAGACCTAGGGGACTTCGAGAAGGGTGGTGACTTCCTTTCACAGGGAAAATCCAAATTGCAAGTGGGAGGTTTAGGTCTGCTGTGAGAAGCCTTTCAAACATTCCAACTCACTGCTGTTTTTTTATGTCCGAGAATCCTGCAGCCTGGAAACTTCGTGTATTAAGAGCCTTTAGCATGGTTAAATCAATTAAATCAAGCTTGGAAAATACAAAAAACCAGACAAAAGACAAAAGAACCATCGATTCCCTATCGGCCAATAAACAAGGGCCTCTGGGGTCCTGGCTTCCTTCCTGCCGATTATTTCCCCCCACTGTACACGAGTATTTAATACATATATGCATGGAATCTAAAGCCTTGTTTGAAGCAGTCTGTTTTTTCTCGTTTTGCATTTAACATTCCATTATAAGGAATAAACATAAACACTGAGGAATCATTTAAAATTATATTTAATGATTAAATGTCATTTTAAATGATTCCTCAGTGTTTCTTTTCTTTTTCTTTTTTTAAATAAAGAAAAGAGGTTTATTTGGCTCCTGGTTCTGTGGGCTGTACACCAGCATCTGCTTCTGGGAGGATCTCAGGAAGCTTCTAATCCCATCAACTTGAAGGGACTCATGACGGCAGCCGGGGCACATCCCCGGCGGAAGTGGACCTCAGTGTTTCATTGAATGGACCATACATAGATTTCTCTCCTTTTTCTTGCGGGGGAGGGGGTCTGAAAAAAATGTTTTTATTTTGCTCTCCTTAACTGAGCACATAAATAAATCACATGGTACAAGGTAGAAGGGTTGATACAGCCACTGGGTGGGCAACAATGGTACCCACCCCTAAAAGGATAGGATCTTTATGAGAGAGAGAGAGAGAGAGAGAGAAGACACCAGGAAGACAAACCATCACGGTGTCCACCACACAGCCTGCATGTCTCCTAAGGGGCCTGACTATGGTGTGCTGCTGTGGTCTTCCCACTCCAGGAACACCAACTTTTTTTTTTTTTTTTTCCCGCTCTAAGTGTAACTAGAGTTTATTTGGGCCAAGTTTGAGGACTGCAACCCAAGAGCATAGATTCACGCTGCCTGATTGTACACTCCTGGGACTGGGAATGTTTCAAAGGCTAGAAAACCAAGGGCAGCCCTGGCATGGGGGCTTTTAATGAGAATTTGCTGAATGAATGGAGGAGGCAAAGACGACCATTTGGGACAACCTTGTGTGTTGCTTCCTGAATCCAGAACTATCAATGTTTCAGAATCATGGGCAAAGCCCAAGGGCATTTGAGGAGTACAGACACAGGTGAAAGCAAGTCTGGAGGAAAACTACAGAAGAAAAGAAAGAAAGAGAGAAAGAAAGGGAGGGAGGGAAGGAGAGAGAAGGAGAGAGAAAGAAAGAAAAAGGAAAGAGGGAAGGGAAGGGGAAGGGAGGGAGAGAAGGGGGAAGAAGGAAGGAGGGAGGGAGGGCTGCCAAAGTAATGTTTGGCGGGGGCTAAGCCCTGTGGCCCTCACCTGCCGAGGGACGTAGTTGACGTTGATGAACTGTCCCGGCGTCCACACCCTCCAGTTCATCTTCAGGGCTGGCCAGAAGCCCCCCTCATCTTGGTGGCGAAGGCTGAGGCGTCTTTTCCCTCCAGAAAGTTCATGATGAGGAAGAACAACATGAGGAAGGCTGGTGTGAAGATGAGGCGGTCCAGGAGGAGCTTCGTGAGCCCTGCCAGGGGGACCTCGGGAGGAATCCAGTGTTCCATGAAGAGGTAGAAGAAGTGACTCAGTGGCCCTGTGAAGAAGAACCCATAAACAGCATATCTCAGAGGCCCACTGACATCTAGACTTCGAGAGTTTTCTTTTTTCCGCTTCTTCTCAATCATCTGGGCCAGAAAGTTCCCAAGTGCTGACAAAATGCCACTGGTGGCCGCCTTGGTGAGCACCGGGTAGAGCCGCAGGAGGAGCAGGTACTGGGCGAGCGCCCGCCGCGGGAGCGCCCCAAGCCCGGCTTCGGCCCGCAGCCTGGACGCCGCCGGCGCCATCGCCTCCACAGCGCCGCGCCGCCGGGGGCGCCGCCTCACCTCGGGCGGGGCGCGGGGCGCGGGGCGCGGGGCGCGGGGCGCGGGGCGCGGGGCGCGGGGCGCGGGGCGCGGGGCG
>NW_022436960.1:1168827-1307386 GCF_009761245.1 Sapajus apella
CTAAAAAAAAAAAAAAAAAAAAAAGAATAATCTAATGAGCTTCATAAAATGCTGTACCCGCATATAGTATGGTCGGTATTTTATTGTTTTGTCAGGGTCCCAAAGACTAGGCCACTGTGATGCTCAGGCATCGTGTTTGCACACAGTTCATTCCTGTGTTCATTCATTCATTACAGTAGAATGTAAGTTTCAAGAAATCAGTGAACTTATTGTATACACTGTCCTTTAAATCCCCAATGCCTGCAACAGTGCCTGGGGCAAAGCAAATGCTTGTTGGATTAAAATGAAAAACTGGGTAACAAGAGTGAAACTCCGTCTCAAAAATAAATAAATAAATAAAAATAAAATAAAACGAAAAACTGGTCAGGCGCAGTGGCTCACGCCTGTAATCCCAACATTTTGGGAGGCTGAGGCAGGCGCATCACTTGAGATCAAGAGTTCGGGACCAGCCTGGCCAACATGGTGAAACGCTGTGTACTAAAAACAGAAAAATTAGCCGGGCGTGGTGGCAGGCACCTGTAGTCCCAGCTACTCGGGAGGCCGAGGCAGAATAGCTTGGACCAGGGAAGCGGAGGGTGCAGTGAGCCAGGATCGTGCCACTGCACTCCAGCCTGGGCGACACAGCGAAACTTTGTCTCAAAAAAAGAAAAAAAGGCCAGGCGCAGTGGCTCACGCCTGTAATCCTAGCACTTTGAGAGGCCGAGGTGGGTGGATCACCTGAGGTCAGGAGTTCAAGACCAGCCTGGCCATCATGGTGAAACCCCATCTTTAGGAAAAAAAAAAAAAAAAAGAAAAGAAAAGTTACAAGTTGACTGGGAAATCGCTATGAACCAGACTCGAAGATGATGCTCAACTGTAGAATGAGATTGCAAAGAACATTTATCAATTAACAATTTCGTGTAGAAGCTCCCAAGCCCAATTAAAGCTCAAGGCTATCGTCCACGCAGTGGGTTGCAAATCTCTCCTATCCCAAGACAGCAGAGAAAGCGAGCCCGGCGAAGGTGGCCTCCGCGTGAAGGCGGGAATTGCACAGTATTTACAAGGAAGCCGCGGTGAGGTTGCTTAGCAACCCGCCTGAGGGGGGAACGGGCTCCACTGCGCACGCGTACACGGGCGGGGCGTTTTGCGCACGCGCGGGCGAGAGCTCGGGGCGTTTGCGGCCTGACGGTTGCCAGGGTGACAGGGACACAACATGGCGGCCGGATCCTAACGCTCTTCTTCAAGGGACCACCACGGAGATCCTAGTGCGGAACCCCTCCTCGGGGAAGTGGAAAGCAGGGGGCATCCTTCCTGCCTCTTTCTTTTACGTCGAGTGTTGGCAAAGGGTTGTAGCCGGCTTCCGCAACCAAGATGAAGAGTGAGTGGGGCTGGGGACGGGGGCAGGGACTGGAGAGCGAGCGGCGGGGGCGGGAGGGACTGGGGAGCTTGAGGGGCCTGTGGGGCTGGCGGGGCCGGGCTTCGTAGCCTTCTGCCGTGACTCGGAAGGCATGAGAGGCTCCGCATGTGGGTCCCGAATCCCCCTCGGCTGTAAGAAGCCGGTGCCCCTGGGGGAAGTTCGAGGGATTGGGGCTGGGTTGGGAACTTTGGGGTCTCGGAGAGCCGACCCGAGCCCCGCTCAGGCATATTTTGGTGCGGGTACGTGGTTCTTACGTTGGAGTTTGGGGAGTTGAGTGTGATTCATTTTATTTTTTTAAATGCTGGCTTGAACCTAACATTTTTTTTTTTTTTTTTTTTTTAGTTTTTCAGACTCTGTCGCCAGGCACCAGGCTGGAGTGGAGTGGCTCAATCTCGGCTCCCTGCAACCTTCGTCTCCTGGGTTCAAGCAATTCTCCTGCCTCAGGCCCCCGAGTAGCTGGGACTACAGACGCGCGCCACCACGCCCAGCTAAATTTTGTATTTTTAGTAGAGGCGAGGTTTCACCATGTTGACCATGCTTCGATCTCTTGACCTTGTGATCCGCCCGCCTCGGCCTCCCAAAGTGCTGGAATTACATGTGAGAGCCACCGCTCCTGGCCCGAACCTAACATTCTTTTCTTGAACATTCGGCAGAAACGCAGGGAATGCTTACAGTGTGGCTCCCTGCCTTCTAATGATATTGGTTTAGTGTCCAATTGAAAGGAAAGCTGGACCGTGTGCTTTAATTTTTGGGTCAAGCAGTAGTTTTTTGAAGGGGGGTTTGCTTTTTTTTTCTTTTGAGACGGAGTTTCACTCATGTTACCCAGGCTAGAGTGCAATGGCGGGATCTCGGCTCACCGCAACCTCTGCCTCCTGGGTTCAGGCAATTCTCCTGCCTAAGCCTCCGAGTAGCTGGGACTACAGGTACGCACCACCATGCCCAGCTAATTTTTGTATTTTTAGTAGAGGCGAGGTTTCACCTTGTTGACCAGGATGGTCTCGATCTCTTGACCTCGTGATCCACCCGCCTCGGCCTCCCAAAGTGCTGGGATTACAGGCTTGAGCCACCGCGCCCAGCCAGGAACCATTTTTTAATAGTAATTTTGAAGCAACCTTTTATTTAAATTAAAAGCATTACTTCAAAGTTGGGAAATGAGTTTAGTCCCTGTAGAAAATGTAACAGGTAAATCATATAAGAGTTATTGATTAAAAAAAAAAAAAGAAAAGAAAATGTAACAGGTAAATCAATTTACATATGTAGGATTTGTGGATTATTAACAATCCAAGTGCAACCAACTAGAAAGATGTGTTGGCTTTTTTTTATCACTGTACAGGTGTAATTGTTTATGGTTGTGAGCAAGAGGTGCAGGAAAAATTCAGACCTTTGCTGTGAAAAGATTATGTTAGGAGTAGTTATAATGTTAAATTTGCATTGTATCCTGTTAGTGTGTACATTGCATAACGTTTTAAATAATTTATCTCATTCACCCTTTACAAGGCATTTTTATTTTTTTTGTTGGATGTTGCTTAATGTCTGTCTTTTCCATTAATGCACTGCAAAGCTGTAGTTAGAATCCAAGGTCTGCAGAAGACTTTACAGTTTTCCTTGTAGTGCAGACTTCTGTATACTGCACATATTTTGCACTGTATTCCTTTTTTCTTCCCATCTGTTTGTTTTGAAATTTTTCAGATGTACAAGAGCAGTACATTGAATATTTATAAACCCTTCTTTCACTAGATGCACCATTTTGCCTTATTGTTGTGTGCTCACTTTCACTCTGGTGTTTTCTCTCTCTCATTTATGTATTTATTTTCACCAAACCTTTCAAGAGTTAGTTGTGGGCGGGCCGGGCGCGGTGGCTCAAGCCTGTAATCCCAGCACTTTGGGAGGCCAAGGCGGGTGGATCACGAGGTCAAGAGATCGAGACCATCCTGGTCAACACGGTGAAACCCCGTCTCTACTAAAAATACAAAAAAAAAATTAGCTGGGCATGGTGGCGCCTGCTTGTAATCCCAGCTACTCAGGAGGCTGGGGCAGGAGAATTGCCTGAACCCAGGAGGCGGAGGTTGCCGTGAGCCGAGATCTCGCCATTGCACTCCAGCCTGGGTAACGAGCGAAACACCCTCCCCCAAAAAAAAAAAAAAAAAAAAAAGAGTTAGTTGTAGGCTAACTACTAATAATTCACCACTTCTTTCAATAGTTATCTGCCGAGAACAAGGACATTCTCCTGCATCATCACATTACAAATAACACATTTAGAGAATTTAACAATGATACAATACTCTAATATACAGTCTGTATTTCAGTCTTTCCGTTTATCCCAATAGCATCTGTTATAGTTATTTATATTTGTTCTACGATCAATCAAGAATCACGAATTGCATTCTGTTGTCATGTCTCTTTGGTCTCTTTTCATGTAATATGGTATCCCTGCGTTTTGTGTCTTTCATGACAATGACATTTTTATTTTTATTTTTGGCTGTCCTCTGTAGGCCAAATGACTTTTTTTTTTGAGATGGAGTCTCACTCTGTCTCCCAGGTTGGAGTGCAGTGACTTAGTGGTGTGATCTCAGCTCACTGCAACCTCCGCCTCCCGGGTTCCAGCAATTCTCCTGCCTCAGCCTCCTGAGTAGCTAGGACTACTACTACTAGCGTGTGCCATGACACATGGCTAATTTTTTTTTTAGTAGAGACAGAGACAGGGTTTCACCATATTAGCCATGCTGGTCTCGAACCCCTGACCTCGTGATCTGCCTGCCTTGGCCTTCCAAAGTGCTGGGATTACAGGCATGAGCCACACCATATCTGGCCAATTTACATCTTCTAAACTTTTGTTTTTAAAATCTATTTAGTATTGTTTGGTATGTTCTTTTAGATGGTCATTTTAGTAGTTTTCGGTTAGTTGGTTTAATGGTGACATTTTTATTCTCCCTTTCTTCCTTCTACCTTAAAATTTACCCTAAGAATTATTGTAACCTTTTATCCCCCTGGTTTATATCCTGATCATTAAATAAATGATTTACAAATAGTTAACAATGGAGAGAATATTCCAGAACTGGAAATCACAGAGACAGATTCGTAGAAGTAGAATGATCGGGAAAAGTGAGTAATGGTGAAATTGGATCCATAGCTTGGGGTCAGAGTGGGGCTGGGAATGCTAGATTATTACAGGGGTCTTTCTTTCTGGATTTTCTTGGTATATTTTTGTATTTGTTTTCTAGGCAATGTCCATGTGTTTAGAGGTGTGTTATTCTGTGGAGTATTCCTGTCCTCCTTTTCATTTTGTGTCATTTGCAACAGTAGAGAGCAAGGAGAGCTCTCAGCAGTTGTTAAGAGTGTGGGCATTGGAGCCGGTGGGCATGGCAGCTTCAAGCCTGTTACTCACTTTTTTTCTTATGCTGGTTTTCTTCAAGGCCTTAGCCTATTTCCATATAAATAATGAAGAAGAAAGTAACTAGAAATATAACCGTAGTAGTTATTAGTTATTCATATGTAATCTTAGTTATTCATAGGTGATCTTAAATCTTTTACCAATGCCTCTCAGGTGGAAGTATGAACCTGGGGTAACATTGTAAAATGAATGACACTAAGGCAAGATGCTCTAAGCCCTCTGTCACGCTGCATAAGGGCTGCTGGAGGGCACCTCAGCTGTGTGACAGCGCCAGCACTGTGAAAGAACCCGCTATTTAGCCAACTAGGGAAGGAGATGTCCAAAATGGCCAAGATATCTCCTTCCTGGGGAAGTTTGGAGAAAACTCTGCTTCTCCAAGCTCTTGTGGTAGGCCTGACGGCTGTCAGTCAGGCCTGCAGACATCCAGGGGCTTAACTGTCTCTATGTGATGCTGTGCGTCAGTGGTCACGTTCCATGTCCAGTCTCATGTTCTGCTTCTGCACCTGGTTCCTTTTTTCTTAGAAAAGATAATCAGTAATAGTAATATAAATCTTCATGTTTTAGTTCTTTCTTGATAGGCATGGAAAAAATGCTGATGCATTATGCTCCTTACCTCACTTCGGTTGCCAGAAATTCCTAAGCCCCTACCTGAATGACAGGCGATATACTTAACTCTATCACTGCCACGTGCTATCTGCCCTGCCCCCAGATTTACAACTCAATAAAAGTGAGAGCGTCTTGGCATTTGGGGCCACTGCTGGTCTCCGTGATTTGGGTAGTAGTGGACCCATGGGCTCAAACTCTCTTTTCTCTATCTCTATGTCTTGTGTCTTTTATTTCTACAATTTCTTGTCTCCACACCAGCGGGAGCGGCTCACAGAACCTTGTAGGGCTGGATCCTATATCTGGTACCCAATATGGCAGTGAACCCTATAGTTCCGGTTATCTATTACTGTGAAACAGATCACTTCAATTTTGTGGCTTAAAAGAACAACTATCTTAGCTCAGAGGAGTTTGTTAAAGAAGAAAAAAAAAAAAAGAAAAAGAAAATTAAAAAAAAAATAATAATAATAAAAAGAACAACTAACAGTATTTCTTACTTATTTATTTATTTATTTATTTTGAGACAGAGTTTCGCTCTTGTTACCCAGGCTGGAGTGCAATGGCGCGATCTCGGCTCACCGCAACCTCCGCCTCCTGGGTTCAGGCAATTCTCCTGCCTCAGCCTCCTGAGTAGCTGGGATTACAGGCACGCGCCACCATGCCCAGCTAATGTTTTGTGTTTTTAGTAGAGATGGGGTTTCACCATGTTGACCAGGATGGTCTCGATCTCTTGACCTCGTGATCCACCCGCCTCGGCCTCCCAAAGTGCTGGGATAACAGGCTTGAGCCACCGCGCCCGGCCAACTGTCAGTATTTCTTGTGGTTCTTCAGGTTGCCTGGATTCGACTAGGTAGGTCTTACTAGAAGTCTCTCATGCAGTCAGATGGTGGCTGCTGCTGAAGTCATCTTAAAAGTTTCTTTTTTATTTTGAGACGGAGTTTCACTCTGTTGCCCAGGCTGGAGTTCAGTGACACAATCTTGGCTCACTGCAACCTCTGCCTCCTGGATTCAAATGATTCTCCTGTCCCAGCCTCCCAAGTAGCTGGGATTGTAGGCGTGCACCACCATGCCCAACTAATTTTTGTATTTTTTGTAGAAACTGGGTTTCACCATGTTGGCCAGGCTGGTCTCAAACTCCTGACCTCAAGTGATTTGCCTGCCTCAGCCACCCAAAGTTCTGGCATTACAGGTGTGAGCCATTGCACCCGGCCATCTTAAAAGTTTCTTCCTTCGAATGTCTGGTAGTTGATGCTGGCTGCCCATAGGGACCTCAGCTTGGGTGTCAGTCAGAACACTACACAAGGTCTCTCCCTGTGGCCTGGGCTTCCTCTCAACATGGCAGTTGCTTCTAAAGTGAACATCCCAAAAGTATGAGGTAAAAGCTGCATTAGCCTTTCTGGTCTGTGGCATAGCATCGCTTCGGCAGTCTCCCAGATTCAAGGGGAAGAGAACATGGATCCTAACTCTTTTTTTTTTTTTTTTTTTTTTTTTAAAAGACAGGATCTTGCTCTGTCACCCAGGCTGGAATACAGTGGTGCATTCACAGCTCACTGCAGCCTCAACCTCCCAGGCTCAAGCGATCCTCCCGCCTCCGCCTCACAAAGTGTTGGAATTACAGGAGTGAGCCACCACGCCCTGCTGGATCCCAGCTCTTGATGGATGAGTGTCAAAGACATACTGAAAATGAGCCAGTGAGATAGCATATCTAGAGGCTGCTATTTTTGGAAAATAAAATCTTTTGCATTCATCTTTTTTTTTTCTTTGAGACAGAGTTTCAATCTTGTGGCCCAGGCTGGAGTGCAATGGCTGATCTCAGCTCACTGCAACCTCCACCTGCCAGGTTCAGGCATTCCTCCTGCCTCTGCCTCCCGAGTAGCTGAGAATACAGACTCCTGCCACCATGCCCAGCTAATTTTGGTAGAGACAGGGTTTCCCCATGTTGGCCAGGCTGGTCACAATCTCCTGACCTCAGGTGATCCACATGCCTTGACCTCTCAAAGTGCTGGGATTACAGGCGTGAGCCACCACACCCGGCCCACATTCGTCTTTAAACAGGGATGATAATATCAATCACATAGCATTGTTTCAAAAATTAAATGAAATCATCTTTGTAAAGCTCATAGCACAGTGTCTGGTACCTGATAAATTGTGAATGAATTATTATTAGCTATCCCAGTGGATGGAAGGCAGGAATATGAAAAGGGAAAGAATGAAAACATCAGTCAGATCCTTACTTCGAAAAGTTTTATTCTTACCTAGTCTAATTGAAGTACCACTCTTTTTTCTCCATCTGAACTTTTTTCTTTTTTTTTTCTTGAGACAGAGTCTTGCCCTGCCGCTCAGGCTGGAGTGCAGTGGCGCGATCTTGGCTCACTGCAACCTTCACCTCCTGGGTTCAAGCAATTTTCCTTCCTCAGCCTCTCGAGTAGCTGGGATAACAGGCGCCTGCCACCACACCTGGCTGATTTTTTTTTGTAGTTTTTAGTAGAGTTTCACCATCTTAACCAGGCTGGTCTTGAACTCCTGACCTCGTGATCCAAGTGCTTTGGGCTCCCCAAGTGCTGGGATTAAAGGCATCAGCCACTGCGCCCAGCCCAGAGATAATTTTTTAAAGTATCTGTTATAATTACAATGAGGATTAAGCTGTCTTTTTTTTGTTTTCCCCATGGGAAGAGTTAAAGAATTTGTTTTTCTTAAATGCCAGTATTTTTATAGAATCAAATTTACCTCAAGTAATCCTTTTCATTTCCTTCCTTGTGTGAGCATCAACTTCTGTTTTTATTTTATTTATTTATTGTTTATTATTATTTTTTTAAGAGATGAGGGTCTCACCATGTTGCCTAGACTGATCTCAAACTCCTGGGCTTAGGTGATCCTCCTGCCTCAGCCTCCCAAAGTGTTGGAATTACAGGTGTGAGCCACTGTGTCTGGCTACCTTCTGTTTTTATAAATAGGTGTATCATCAAGCAACTGTTTCTCTTGAAATAAAAACAAAATGAGGTAAACTTAATACTGGCTTTGTGATCAATCCAAACAGAAGGTGCTGAATTAGCCTTAGGGCCTTCCCCTGTTTGCCACAGTCAGTGCTGGTTAACATTTCCTTAGGTGGACAGTCATAAATTGGTGTATTTATATATACATATAAATATATGGTGGTTCCTTACACACTCAAAACTACATGGGATTACATTAAATATGCTATATTGTAGCTTCTAGGATGATGCATCTATGAAGATGTTTGAACATAGATTTTTTTTTAAATTCTTTTTTTTTTTTTTAGGGTTGTGTTCCCATAAGAACATAGATTTTTTTTTTTTTTTTGAGACAGAGTCTTGCTCTGTTGCCAGGCTGTAGTGCAATGGCATGATCTCGGCTCACTTTAGCCTCTGCCTCCTGGGTTCAAGCGATTCTCCTGTCTCAGCCTCCCAAGTAGCTGAGATTGCAGGCATGCACCACCACACCCAGCTAATTTTTTGTAATTTTAGTAGAGACGGGGTTTCACCATGTTGACCAGGATGGTCTCGATCTCTTGACCTCGTGATGCACCCACCTCGGCCTCCCAAAGTGCTGGGATTACAGGCTTGAGCCACCGCGCCCGGCCTAGAGAGGGGTTTTACCATGTTGGCCAGGATAGTCTTGATCTTCTGACCTTGTGATCCTCCCACCTTGGCCTCCCAAAGTGCTGGGATTACAGGCGTGAGTAATCCAATGTATATTACTGCACCTGGCCAATGTATATTTTTTTAATAGATTAGGTCTTGCTAGCTTTTTTTTTTTTTTTTTTTTTGAGACGTAGTCTCTCTCTTGCCCAGGCTAGAGTACAGTGATACGATCCTGGCTCACTGCGCTCTCCACCTTCTTAATTCTTCTGCCTCAGCCTCTTAAGTAGCTGGGATTACAGGCATGCACCACCACGCCTGGCTAATTTTTATTGTTTTAGTAGAGACTGGGTTTCACCATGTTGGCCAGGCTGATCTGAAACTCCTGACCTCAGGTGATCCACCTGCCTTGGCCTCACAAAGTGCTGGGATTACAGGTGTGAGTCACTATGCTTGGCCAGGTCTTGCTATGTTGACCAGGCTGGTCTTGAACTCCTGATCTCAAGTGATCCTCCCATCTTGCACTCCCTAAGTGTTAGGATTACAGATGTGAGCCATCATACCTGATCCAGCACATAGATCTTTGAATAATTCTTCGAGTTTATCAGTGGCACAGAGTTCTAGCAGTGGACTTACTGGGTTAATGGGTGTAATTTAAATTTTCGAATAGTTTTGTGTTCTTTTGTGTTTTCGCAATGTTTAGTAATTCAAGTCATAATTTTCCTCGCTATACTAAGTAATTAATTGGGTACAGCCCTCGTTGTTGAAGCTTCTTGACCTTGTTTTAGTAATTTGAAGTACTTAATCTCTTGAAGAGAATGGAAATTAGTAAGAAACTGAATTCCTCTTCCTTGCATAAGCTAGCTGTAACCAGCAATTAACTCCCCCAATTCTTTTCCGCCTCCTGCTGGTGAAGCCCCATAGCTCTGATGCCTGTCACCTGCCCTGATTAAGAACTTTACAAACAGCACATGAATAAAAATGTTTGGACTTGAACGTGACAAGTTTTGCATTTCACAAAAAGTGAATTTGACCTTCATTTTCACTTGTTAAATAAGGCTGAATTCCACGTAAACAAGCTTTGGTTTAATCAATGTGCGTAGAAACTTAATACAGATATATTCATTTATCTCCCTTGTTCTCCCTTTTTCATCCAACTCTGTTATTTTAACCCCTCTTTGTCCTTGAATCTGTTTTTCTTTTTGCTTTGGTGCTTGTTGACTCCATTCCCAATAATGTGGGCATGACTTTCATTTACAGTGCCGTAGCTCGGTGCCCTTCAGAGCTTTCTGTCATGCTTTGTCTACATTTCCGTGTTTCTTGTTTAAGTTTGAAGGCCTGTCAAATTATGCCAGATTTGTTGGAGAGAATAGGAACTTTTCCCAGGTATTTTTTCATAGAGATGGTTTCTTTGTTTCTCCCTGCCTGTTACCCTTGTTTTATGTCCCATACTTTCTGCCTGCTAGAAGAGCCACGAGGGAAGCAAGTGACCCCTTTATCTACCACAGACATCTCCAGTGCAGCAAGTTCCATGTATGCTGTTGTGATGGTCTAGAGCCAGGCTGGGACGTTGGCACACGCTGAATTTGGGTACTGAAACCACTTTAAAGTTCACAGTTGACCTATTTTTTTAAAAGCAAGTCTGCTTAATTTACCTGTGATGAAACACCTATTGGAATTTATTGTATAAAATCCCTTTTCTTGTAAATCTGAATTCCTTAGTCCAGAGCTTGATTTTCAGTAACTGACCTCCAATCTCTCCTGTGATTTTCTTTCTTTTTTTTTTTTTTTTTTGACAGACTCTCTCTCTCTCTCTCTCACTCAGGCTGAAGTACAGTGGCACCATCATGGCTCACTGCAGCCTTAACTTCCCGGGCTCAGATGATTGTCCTATCTCAGCCTCCCAAGTAGCTGGGACTATAGGCACATGGCACCACACCTGGCTAATTTTTTGTGTTTTTGGTAGAGACAAGATTTCACCATGTTGCCCAGGCTGGTCTCAGACACCTGGGCCCAAGCGATCCACCCACCTGAGCCTCCCTGAATGCTGGGATTACAGGCTTGAGCCACCACGCCCAGACCCTTCCTGTGATCTTTACGTCTGTCTTCCTTTAAAATGATATTGTAGTTTTAAGACAGTTCATTTTAAGTTCATGTTTTTCATGGCGCTTAGCGGACACTTTTACTGATTTCTTAAAATTCTTGAAATGCTCACCTTTACGCACATTTAAAGTAATGTGTGTTCATTGCAAACATTGAAAAATGTAGAGAATTAATTCAGAAAGGAGATGTAAAAAAAAGGAAAGAAAAATGAAGAGAATTATACTGAAGAAAATTTAAATCACCTTCAGTCCCGCTCAGACACAGCTGCATAAAATGTTACGTATTTATATTCAGTCTTTTCTCTGCAGGTGTCGTATGTGTTACCATCATTACCCCTTTTTCACTCAGCATGAAATTATGGCTGAACATTTTCCCATGTCATGAAATATTATTCGAAAGCATCATTATTAATAATTACATCATTCAATCTGTGACTATTTCATAGCTCTTTGTTTTGTTTTGTTTTGTTTTTTGTTTTAAAGACGGGGTTTCACCGTGTTGGTCAGGCTGGTCTTGAACTCCCGACCTCAGGTGATCCGCCCGCCTTGGCCTCCAAAGTGCTTGGATTATAGGCGTGAGCCACCACACCCGGCCATTATTTCATAGCTTATTAGAGCATTTCCTTGATACTGGATATTTAAGTTTCTGGCATTCTTACTTTTGCGACACTGTGAATGCCATCTTTGTTTATAGGAGCTTCCTTCTGAAACAAAGTCCTGGAGGTTGTAACTGCCTTTCTCTGATCTCTGCTACAAGGATGAGCCATGTGTGTAACGGAGAAGGCTCGTGGACTGTTCTCTGCCAAGGCTTTTGCAGTCTTACTTTCCAATTATTTGGGCTGTAGAAACTTTTACAACTGGTGAGACTTTTACTCTCTAGAGTTTACTTACTCCTTCCATTCCTGCTTGAAAAGTAGTGTATCCATTCTTGCCTGTACTTATCTTTGTCTTGAAATAGCTTCCTAAGGCAGTCAGTAGATTCAGTATACTCCATCATTCTGACTCTTCCCACCACTTTCCCTGGGCCAGCAGGCTCAGTAGATATTCGGTTCCTGAAAGGCAGCAGTGAATGCGGGCATTCTTTCAACCAGACGATATTTCGTCATAATATGCCAGGCTGTGGCATTTTGCCATCTGACCAATAAGCCAGACTCACATATTTTGGGTTTTTGTTCACAGCACTACCCCACATCAGGGTGCTCATTTGTTGTCAGTCAGGGTTTGGTCAGGACAACGGAAACTGTCCTAGGTATTTCAAACAGGAAGGCATTTAACATAGTGAACTAGAGGCCCACAGAACCATTGTCAGGGCTGGGGGTAGTGTGATGGCCGCAAAGCCAGAGAAAGTTGCTGTTAGCTTTCAGAAAATTAGGAAGTGCAAGAATTGTAGGAAACTGTTGCATATCAGCTGGGCCCTCTGTGGGACCAGGGAAGGTGAATTTCAGGAGAGTCCTTGGACTAGGCTGCTGGGACAATGTGACAACAGCCTGGAGACTAAGCCCACCCCCGTGCCCACCCCTGGGGAAGAATCCCACCTCTGCTGCTCCTCCGCTTTCTGAATCTTGTAGGGTATCGGGTAGCTGAGCCTCTCCTCACCGGCCAGGATCCAAGTGAGGTGGTTCCTGCTATACGAGGGAGGGCACAGACTGGGAGGAATTGCTGCTTTGTTCCAGCTTCCCCTAAAGCTGAGAGGACCACTGAACCTTACAAAAATAGAACAGTTCTCAGTATATTGCCGGTAAACTCTCTTACAGATAAAAACTTTGCCGTCTGGAAGTTAATGCAAATATATGCATAAATAACATTTTATTTTTGTAATCACTTTTGTTTTTAGACTATAAAGCAATTGGCAAAATAGGAGAGGGAACGTTTTCTGAAGTTATGAAGATGCAAAGCCTGAGGGATGGAAACTACTATGCATGTAAACAAATGAAGCAGCGCTTTGAAAGGTAGGCCATCAGAGATGTACTTAGGACCAACAGATCCAGATTGCAGTTTTTGTTTTTGTTTTTGTTTTTTTGTTTTTGTTTTTTTTTTTTTGAGACGGAGTTTCACTCATGTTACCCAGGCTGGAGTGCAATGGCTCGATCTCGGCTCACCGCAACCTCCGCCTCCTGGGTTCAGGCAATTCTCCTGCCTCAGCCTCCTGAGCAGCTGGGATTACAGGCACGCACCACCAGGCCCAGCTAATTTTTTGCATTTTTAGTAGAGACGGGGTTTCACCATGTTGACCAGGATGGTCTCGATCTCTTGACCTCGTGATCCACCCGCCTCGGTCTCCCAAAGTGCTGGGATTACAGGCTTGAGCCACCGCGCCTGGCCCAGATTGCAGTTAAGAACGGCAACTTAATATTAGCAGAGAAAGTTTATTCATTAATAATGTGTAAGATACAATCAGATTTCTTTGGGCAGTGAGGGTTATATGTTAATGTTATGTTTGTCATACCAGAATTTACTCATATCTAGGCTTACTGTAATAGCAGTAATCTGTGGCCACAAAAAAATTTGTTTTAAAAGTGTGCCTCACCTTAAACAGTTTGTGTGTTCTTAAAAGTTATGTATGTGGGCCGGGCGCGGTGGGTCAAGCCTGTAATCCCAGCTCATTGGGAGACCAAGGTGGTAGGCTTGCTTGAGCCCAGGAATTTGAGACCAGCCTGGGCAACAAAGGGAAACTCTGTCTCCACAAAAAAATTTTAAAAATCAGCCAGGCGTGATGGTGTGTGCCTGTGGTCCCAGCTACTTGGGAGGCTGAAGTGGAGGATCTCTTGAAGCCAGGAAGGTGACACTGTAATGAGCTGTGTTTGTGCCACTGAACTCCAGCCTGGGCGACGAGTGAGACCGTCTCATTCTGCCTTCCTTGACAAGGAAGAAACAACTCAGGTGGACCAGGCACTTTTGGTGTGTGATGGATTTGGCAGTGAGCAGACCCAGGATGTGCTTCACCGCCAGGAAGCCATGTCCCTTACTTAGGTAACAGCACACACACACAAATCCATCTCTGTTTACTAATCATTGTGTAAATGAATCCTCAGAGTCATCCTGCACAGTCGTGTAGGTGGTGTGAGGAATGTGAAGCACTAATAGTAGAAAGTCACACTGAGTCACTTGGGCAGAATGAGGTTGGTATTTGAGCCTCTAGCCCTTACCCCCTCCAGTGTTCACTTCTGCCCCTTTCCTCTGCTTTAATTGAAATAGAAATGGATGGCCTTTGCAGAAATTTTAGTTAATATGAAGTTAACAAAAGGTTAAAAAAAATACACATAACACATTAGTACTGTGGCAGGGAGGGCACTTTCACTCCTGAGGATTGTTTGCCTTTTGAGTAACTCAAGGCCTCAGTTAGAGATAAGGAAGTTACTTACTTGCCTGAGGCCTCAACAGAACTGAGTCCGCTGCGCGTCTTTTCTGGTATATCCTTAGAATTCTCCTCCAGCAGTACTCTCCAAGAGTGCACAGTCGAGAATAGTCTATCTTTGGGTGCAGTGGCTCACACCTGTAATCTCAGCACTTTGGGAGGCCAAGGTGGGAGGAACACCTGAGCCTGGAAGTTCAAGACCAGCCAGGAGAACATGGCAAAACCCCTGCTCTACCAAAAACAGAAATACGAAAATTAGCTGGGCATAGTGGTGGTGCTTGTAGTCCTAGATACTCAGGAAGCTGTAGTGGGGGGATTGCTTGAGCCCTGGAGGTTGAGGTTGAGGTTGCAATGAGCCATGATTGTGCCACCCAGCCTGGGCAACACAGCAAGACCCTGTCTCGAACAACAATAACAAAAAACAGTTCTCTTTTGCTATGCTTTTAGATTATCCTATGGAAATAGAAGAAATGGAATGAGTCTGTTAAAAAAGAATCCCTAATAAAAAAATAAGAATAAAAACGCAAAATAAAAAAAAATAAAAAAAAAAGAATCCCTAATCTTGGTATTTGTAGGATTTCTCTGTGCCCTGAGGCAGTGACATTGGCACAAGTCTTCTGAACCTAGGGTTCAGCATAGGGTTACTAGCTCTGACTCCAAAGATCAGAACCAGCAGCTCTTTCACTTTAGTTAATGTGATCTTGGACAATTCCTTAATTTCTCTGTGCCTCTGTTTCTTTATTTATGCGACGGGGATAACCGCAGTATCTACCCTGTAAGATTGCTGTGAGGGTGAAATTAAATAAGGCAGATAAAGCGCTTAGTGCAGTGCTGGCACACGAGATAAAGCAACTTGCTATGTGAATCAGTTTTTCCATAACAGATAATACAAGTTAGGAGAGCTTGAAGACTATTTGAAGATGGAAGTGAGATAATAATAGTAAAATTGATACAGCAGTTGTTCACTACGTATCTGGTGTCATGAACGGTACCAGGTGAATTATATGCATGTGTCATTGAATCCTCACTGAAGTCCTGGGAGGAAGATGCATTGTTACATCTTTCAGACTAGGGAATTAAAGTTTGCAGAGATCGAGTTCCCCACCCGGCCCATTGCTGCCCAACTGGCAAGTGGTAGAGCTGAGTCTGAGCCCAGGTCTGTGTAGGTCCAGAGCTGGTGATCTTCCCACCATTCCTCCCAGCTGCAGACCCTGATGCCACTGTCAGGTCTAGATGTGGTACTAGTTTTTCTCAAGTCACACCTCTAAGTAGTCCTCAAATTACTTTTACAAAAATAAAAAGTCTGATGTGTAAGTTATGAATAAAAACAAAGGCAAGAAACTAATGAGTCTCTCTAAAAGCTTTTTTTTTTTAATTTAAAAAGAATATAATATAAAAAAAACCTCAAACAGGTACAAAATGAAAGTAATTAACCCTAGGTACCCAGCAGCCAGAATCAACAACCCTGCGATTTTTATTTAATCTGTACCTCCATGCAGTATACTTCTTCTACTTGGTCATTATTACATGACTCCATATAGCTTGGGCTGCTGTAACAAATTATACTGTATCCCGTATGGCTTAAACAGCACACATTTATTTCTTACAGTTCTGGAGGCTGATAAGTACAAGATTAAAGTGCTGGCAGACAAGTCTGGTGTCTGGCGAGGGCTTACTTTAGGATTTGCAGGCGGCCCTCTTCTTGCTGTGTCCTCAAATGACAGATGGCAGAGAGAGAGAAGATGCAAGTTCTGGAGTCTCTGTGTTTCTTCTCAGAGCACTAATGCCATGTGCTTTAATTGCTTCCCAGAACGCCCACCTCCTCATATCATCCCATCAGGGGTTTAGAGTTTCAACATACGAATTTTGGAGGACACAAACATGCAATCTATAACATTATTCAGTTTTTTTTGAAAAGTAAAATTTATATACCTTGAAGAGTACGTTGTTTGTCTGTATAAATTTGGCAAGTAGATATTTTCATGTAATCAAGATGTAGAACATTAATATAACCGTAGAAAGTTCTTCCATGTTCCTTTTCAGTGAGCTTCCCACTACCATCCCGGGCAGTCACTAGTCTGGTTTTTTTGTTATCCTTTTCTAGAAATTCATATTAAATGGAATTTCACAGTATGTGCTCTTGTGTCCAGCTCCTCGGCATTATGTCTTTGAGATTCATCCTCACTGTTTTTCGGTGGTTTATGCCCTTTTTTTTTTTTTTTTTTTTTGAAGAGTCTTGCTCTGTTGCCTAGTCTGGAGTGCAGTGGCACAATCTCAGCTCACTGCAACCTCTGCCTCCCGAGTTCAAGCGATTCTCCTACCTCAGCCTCCTGAGTAGCTGGGACTATAGTCCTGGGCCACCACGGCTGGCTAATTTTTATATTTTTAGTAGAGATGGGGTTTCACTGTCCAGTCTGGTCTTGAACTCCTGACCTTAGGTGATCCACCCGCCTCGGCCTCCCAAAGTGTTGGGATTATAGATGTGAACTACCACACCTGGCCAGTTTATGCCTTTTTAATGCTGAGCAATGTTCATTATAATCTGTGACTACAACGTAATTTGTTTATCCATTTTCCTGTTAATGGACTTTTGGATAGTTCCCAGTTTTGGGCTACCATGAATAAAGCTGCTATGAAATTTGACTTCTTAGGCTGGGCATGGTGGCTTGCTTCTGTAATCCCAGCACTTTGGGAGGCTGAGGCACAAGGATTGCTTGAGCCCTGGAGTTTGAGACCAAGCTGGGCAACATAGTGAGACTCTGTCTCTACAACAAAAACAAAACAAACAGGGTATGGTGGCTCACTTTTGTAGTCCTAGCTACTTGGGAGGCTGAGATGGGAGCATTGCTTGAGCCTGGGAAGTTGAGGCTGCAATGAGCCATGATCACACCACTGCACTCCCTAGCCTAGGTGACAGAGCAAGACTCTGTCTCAAAAAAACAACAAAAGAAATATGGAAATTCTACTTGTACATATATGTTTTCATTTTTTCTTAGGCAGTTACTAGAAACAGAATCACTGGATCAAAGGGTAGGTATATTTTTAACTTTGTAAGAAACTGACAAGCCTTTTCTCAAAGTGATTGTAGCTTTTTACACTACCACTGGCAAAGAATGAAAATTCCAGTTGCTCCATATCCTCACCAGCATTTGATGTTGTTAGCCTTTTAAGTTTAAGCCATTCTGATGATTGTGTGGGATTATCTAATGGTAGTTTTAATTTCTACTTCCCTGATGACTAATGATGATGAGCACTTGATCATGTACCTATTGGCCATTCATGTATCTTCATTTATGAATTGTCTGTCCAAGTTTTTGCCCCTTTAAAAATTTAAAGCTTAAGAAACAAGCCATCCTAAAAAAAAAAAAAAAGAAAAAAAGCCATCCTAAGGAAGAAACAGAGAAAAACTAATTTTAAAAATTAGGTTGCTTGTGTGTTTAGTTCTTTATATATTCTGTATAGAAGTCTTTTATCAGATATGTTTTGCAATTAGTTTCTCCAAGTCTGTGGTTTGCCTGTCCATTTTCTTTATGGGATCTTTTCATGTGCTGAAGTTTTTTAACGTCAGTGAAGTCCAACTTATGGAATTTTTTATGGTTATTGTTCTCTGCTTTCTTAGAATAAATTTTTGCCTACTTCCAGGTTGTGAATATATTGTCCTGTATTTTCTTCTAAAAACTTTATCATTTTAACTTTTTATATTTAGCTCTGTGATCCATCTTAAATTAATTTTTGTGAATGGTGTGCAGTAGGGATCAAGCATCATTTTTTCCCCCAAATGAATATCCAGTTGTTCCAACATCATTTGTTAAAAAAAGATTTTCCTTGCCCTCAATGGGTTATTTTGTCAAAAGCTAATTGACTGCAAAAATATAGGTCTGTTTTGGACTCTGTTCTGTTTCATTGCTCTCCTTGACTGTTGTTATGCCAGTACCATACTGTTTTGATTAATGTAGCTTAACAGTAAGTTTTGAGGTCAGATAGTATAAGTCTTCCAGCTTTCTTCATCTTTTCTTTTTTTTTTTTTTTTTTTTTCTTATCCCGGTTCCAGGGCTCCTGAAGCCCCGGCTGCCGGGATCTGACTCTTCATCTTTTCAAAGACAATTTTGCCTACTCGAAGTCCTTTGTACATCCATATACATTTTAGAATCAGCTCAATTTTTTTTTTCTGTGAGGATTGTAGGAGTATAGCTCATCAATTCTATTAAAAAATAAAACAGCCCAGGCATCATGTCTCACATCTGTAATCCCAGCACTTTGGTAGGCTGAGGTGGGCTGATCACTTGAGCCCAGAGGAGTTCAAGACCAGTCTGGGCAACATGGTAAAACCCTGTCTCAACTAAAAATACAAAAATTAGCCAGGTATATTGGCATTATGAATAGGATTGTATCGAATCTATAGTTCAATTTGGGAGAGAATGCATATCTTTTCTTTTTTTTGAGACAGAGTTTTGCCATGTCACCCACGCTGGAGTACAGTGGCATGATATCAGCTCAATGCAACCTCCACCTCCTGGGTTCAAGCGATTCTTCTGCCTCAGCTTCCTGAGGAGATGGGACTACAGGCGGCTACCACCATGCCCGGTTAATTTTTATATTTTTAGTAGAGATGGGGTTTCACCATGTTGGCCAGAATGGTCTGTATCTCCTGACCTCCTGATCCACCTGCCTCAGCCTCCCAAAGTGCTGGGATTACCGGCGTGAGCCACCACGCCCAGCCAAGAATGCATATCTTAGCAATATTGAACTTTGCAACTCATTAACATGGTATAACCATCCCACCATTTATTTGTTTGCTTTAGTTTCAGCTATGTTACTGTTTTTGAGATGGAGTTTCACTCTTGTTGTCCAGGCTGGAGTGCAATGGGGTAATCTTAGCTCATTGCAACCTCCGCCTTCCAGGTTCACAGGTTCAAGCAATTTTCCTGCCTCAGCCTCCCCAGTAGCTGGGAATACAGGCACGTGTCACCATGCCCAGCTAATTTTTGTATGTTTAGTAAAGACGTGGTTTCGTCATGTTGGCCAGGCTGGTCTCGAAATCCTGACCTCAGGTGATCCCCCTGCCTCGGATCTTGGCTTACTGCAGTATCTTGGCTCACTGCAACCTTCGCCTCCCAGGTTCAAGCGATTCTCCTGCCTAAGCCTCTCAAGTAGCTGGGATTACAGGCATGTGCTACCATGCCCAGCTAATTTTTATATTTTTGGTAGAGGCGGGGTTTCATCATGTTGGCCAGGCTGGTATCAAACTCCTGATCTCAAGTGATCCACCTGTTTCAGCCTCCCGAAGTGCTGGGATTGCAGGCGTGAGTGACTGCGCCCGGCCACGGGGGACATTTAGATACTTGATTTTAACCCTTTCTTCATTTAGTATTTACACATAAATATCTTTCTAAATCCTGTTTTAGCTGCATCTCATACATTTCTATATGTTGTGCTTTATTTGGTTTGAAATATTTTCTGATTTCCCTTGTGATTTCTTTTTTATTGTTTAATTTCCAAATTTTTGAGACTGTTCTAGATAGCTTACTATTACTGATTTCTAATTTAATCCATTATGATCAGAGAACGTGTTCTGTAAAGTTTTCAGTCTTTTGAAATGTGTTGAGACTTACCTTATGCTTCAGCACATTATCTATATGGATGAATGTTCCATATATACTTGAAAAGAATATTTCACATACAGCTTTTGAATATACTGTTTTATAAATGTCTATTAGAATAGGTAGTTAATAATGCTGTTAGGATCTTCTGTATCTTTACTGATTTTTTTTTAAAGATTGTTCAGTCAATTACGGGAGTAGGATACTAAAATCTTCATCTTTTTCGTCAGTCCTGTCAACTTTTCCTTTATGTATATTAAAATTCTCTTATTTAGGCCAGGCACAGTGGCTCATGCCTGTAATCCCAGCACTTTGGGAAGCTGAGGTTGGTGGATCACTTGAGGTTAGGAGTATGAGACCAGCCTGGCCAATGTGGTGAAACCCTGTCTCTACTAAAAATACAAGAATTTGCTAGTTGTGGTGGCAGGTGCCTGTAATCCCAGCTACTTGGGAGGCTGAGGCAGGAGAATCACTTGAACTTGGGAAATGGAGATTGCGGTGAACCAAGATTGCTCCACTACACTCCAGCCTGGGCATCAGAGGAAGACTCCGTCTCAAAAAGAAAAAAAAGGCTGGGTGCCGTGGCTCATGCCTATAATCACAGCGCTTTGGGAGGCCAAGGTAGGGTGGATCACCTAAGGTTGGGAGTTCGAGACCAGCCTGACCAACATGATTAAACCTTGTCTTTACTAAAAATACAAAAATAGCCTGGCATGAAGGTAGGCGCCTGTAATCCCAGCTACTCAGGAGGGTGTAGCAGGAGAATCACTTGCACTTGGGAGATGGAGGTTGCAGTGATCAACCTCCATGGACGTGGCTGATATCATGCCACTGCACTCCAGCCTGGATGACAGAATAAGACTCCATCTCAAAACAAAAAAAAAGATTTTATTTAGCACATACACATTTACAGTTGTCATTGCTTCCTTATGTATTGAGCCTTTTTTTATCATCATGGAATCCTAAGTAGTAATCTTCCTTGTTTTGCAGTCTACTTTGTCTAATAGTAATATAGCCATTTCTTTTGCTGCTTTGCTTTAATTGAGGACTTTCTTCATATAGATTGTACTGGTTAGATAAATTTGTTTTCCATAAAATTCATCCAATAAGATGAAATGTTGATGTTTCGTAATTGATCTTTAATTTTTTTTTTTTTGAGATGGAGTCATGCACTGTCACCCAGGCTGGAATGCGGTGGCATGATCTCGACTCACTGCGACCTCTGCCTCAGCCTCCCTAGTAGCTGGGATTACAGGCTCCCGCCACCACGCCTGGCTAATTTTTTGTATTTTTAGTAGAGATGGTTTCACTGTGTTGGCCAGGCTGGTCTCAAATGTCTGACCTTGTGATCCACCCACCTCGGCTTCCCAAAGTGCTGGGATTCCAGGCATGAGCCACTGTGCCTGGCTGATCTTTAAAAATTTTTTTAAAAGTCTGAGTCCGGATAATCATAATTTGTTCCATTTGTAGAAAAACTCCAATTACGGTAAATGTCATCTTGGTTTTTTTGGAGCAAAGGCTGCCTACATTCCTCTTATGTTCAATTTTGTGGTATTTTGTTTCCGACAGAACAATAAACAAACTGAATGTTACCTGACCACAAAATCCAGAGCAACTCCAAGGCAAAGAAAAGTGGTTACTTCCAGTATTTTTTAGATTTTTTTCATGATTTTAAAAGTGGGGACAGAGTTGATTTGAATGTTATTAAGCACTGTTACTTGAACAATTGCTAGATCCTGGTATCTAGCAGTCATCCAGGAAAATGTGCCTTTCTAAATGTTTGTCTTAGTTCATTATTTCTCAGTGAATGCCTGTGGAGACATGAAAGAATCCTGTCTATAATAAGCAAAATATGTTTCGGGGGTGTGATAACTGGTTTTTCTGTTACACATGAGAAGAGTGGATATTTGTCTAAATCACATGACTCTTCGGCTGCCCAGTTGTAAAAACTAAGTTTTTCAGATAGGGTGTTCAAAAATTAGAACTAGTGCTAGCTTGTTAGCTTTTTGTTCTTTCTACCTGAAGTAGGATTTCTCTATATCAACACTCTTGGCATTTTGGTCTGGAATTTTTTTTTTCTGTTCTGTGCATTGTAGAATAGCGAATGATTCGTCTTCATTGGTAAATGGCTGCCGTCCAGAGCCTCCTGAGTGTCACCTGGGTCCCCTGTTCAGCACTCCCTAGTTCTGGTCACCTCGAGGACCTGGCTTCAGCATGGTGGACTAGGTCTTTTCTGATTTGGTTGTGGACCTAGGGTGCGAGTTGCTAACATTTTGAATAACAACTTGAATGTGAGGGAGGAAATACAGCCTAGTAATGAAAATGGGGGCTGTAACTTTTAGTCAGAAATATTCTTAGACTCTGCAGACTATTCTATTTTCAGGCTCTTCTTAAATGTCAGGCTTCTATTTGTTGGCTAACATGAGAGTGACTTAAAATATTCAGCCTTACTTATTTACTTATTTATATTTTGAGATGGAGTCTCACGCTCACCCAGGCTGGAGTGCCGTGGCACAATCTCGGCTCACTGCAACCTCCGCCTCCCAGGCTCAGGAAATTCTCCTGCCTCAGCCTCCCAAGTAGCTGGGATTATAGGCATTTGCCACTGCCCTTGGCTAATTTTTGTATTTTTAGTGGGTTTTTTTTGTATTTTAGTTTCACCATGTTGACCAGGCTGGTCTGGAACTCCTGACCTCAGGCAATTTGCTCACCCAGGCCTCCCAAAGTGCTGGGATTATAGGCATGAGTGACCACGCCTGGCCTCAGCCATATTGATTTAAACTATGCTAATACTACTGGGTATAACTACTCTTCAAACACAAAATGTTGAGCTTTCCATTATATGTGAAAAGTTGATAGAACAGAATTTGCCAGTTGAAAAAACAGTCCCACAGTTAGTTCTTTTTGGAGCCCCTGAGATGAAAATTTCTGGTGAATTGAATTATTCAACTGGGTGTGACCCCATGGGCCCACTGTGGTAAGTGGCATTCTCAAAAGAGGTCTGTCTAGAGGGCAGTGACAGCTGGCCTCAAGCTTTGAGCCTGATTGCACTGTATTGGCATGATTTGTATTGGCGGAGCAGTCTTCATAAAGAAGAGCCTGCAATAAGACACAAGCCAAGAGAATGCTTGTCACCAGGTGAATGAAATGGAAAAGAGGGCTGGGTGTGGTAGCTCACATCTGTAATCCTAGCACTTTGGGAGGCCAAGGAGAGTGGATTACCTGAGGTCAGGAGTTTGAGACCAGCCTGGCCAACATGGTGAAACCCCGTCTCGGCTAAAATTACAAAAATTAGCAAGGTGTGGTGGCGCGCAGCTGCAGTTCTAGCTACTTGGGAGACTGAGACAGGAGAATCACATGAACCCGGGAGGTGGAGGTTGCAGTGAGCTGAGATCGCGCCATTACATTCCAGCCTGGGCAACAAGAGGGAAACTCCATTTCAAAAAAAAAGAAAGATAACAAAAAAAAAAGAAGTTATTAAAAATAAGAAGGAGGCTCATGCTTGTAATCTTAGCACTTTGGGTGGCTGAGGCGGGCAGATCATTTGAATGCAGGAGTTTGAGAGGGTATAGTGGCATGGACCTGTGGTCCCAGCTACTGAGGAGGCTAAGGTGGGAGGATCACCTGAGCCTGGAAGGTTGAGGCTCCAGTGAGACATGATTGCATCGCTGCACTCCAGTCTGGATGACAGAGTGAGACTCTGTCTCAGGAAAAAAAAAAAAAAAGAAGGGGTGGGTCTCCTCTTGGAACTTTGAAATGCTCATTTTCAGATAGTATACCTATAAACTGAAGAATAAATCTTAATTATTAATCTTGTTAATAAATTTAATCATAAGTTTTATTGTCTAATTCTTTTTGTTAATATGTAAAATAAACTACCTAGTATTGTTTCAGGATCTTAGATGGGAAAAATTTTAACATATGTTCTAAGCTGTAAGAACCTTGATTTTTTTTAATGCAGCAATGAGGTATGCTTAACTTCAGTTTCTAATGGGAAATAAAACCTGATTAACTTGCTTGAAATACTTGTGGGTTTTAAAATTGTGATCCTTGATAATAAGTAACTCTAATTTTGAAGTTGACCTAAATTGTGAATGAGCTATCCATTTTTACCTACACAATAGTATTGAGCAAGTCAACAGCCTACGAGAGATCCAAGCACTGAGGCGCCTGAATCCACACCCAAACATTCTTACGTTGCATGAAGTGGTTTTGTAAGTATATTTGGAGCTTGAAAAGTTATCTAAATTTGATTGGTAGACATTTTGAATATCTGCTTTGTAGCTCAGAGAGTAACCATTTTCACTTCATCTTATATCACATCACATTTTTGTGTGGGAAAATGTGCATTTGATTCTCTTTTTCTTTTTTTTTTTTTTTTTTTTTGAGACGAAGTTTCACTCTTGTTACCCAGGCTGGAGTGCAATGGCGCGATCTCGGCTCACCGCAACCTCCGCCTCCTGGGTTCAGGCAATTCTCCTGCCTCAACCTCCTCAGTAGCTGGGATTACAGGCACATGCCACCATGCCCAGCTAATGTTTTGTATTTTTAGTAGAGACGGGGTTTCACCATGTTGACCAGGATGGTCTCTATCTCTTGACCTCGTGATCCACCCGCCCCGGCCTCCCAAAGAGCTGGGATTACAGGCTTGAGCCACCATGCCCGGCTTCTCTTTTTCTTTTTTTTTGAGACAGAGTCTCTCTCTGTCACTCAGGCTAGAGTGCAGTGGCGAGATCTTGGCTCACTGCAAACTCCGCCTCCTGGTTTTAAGCAATCTCCTGCCTCAGCCTCCTGAGTAGCTGGGATTACAGGTGCCAGCCATTACGCCTGGCTAATTTTTGTATTTTTAGTAGAGATGGGGGTTTCACCATGTTAGCCAGGTTGGTCTCGGACTCCTGACCTCAGGTGATCTGCCCACCTCAGCCTCCCAAAGTGCTTGGGATTACAGGCTTGAGCCACCACACCCACCCATGATTCTTATTGTGAAAATGCTTTCATTTAGGTGAGCACACATCATAAAACCATCTGTCATGCAAATAGCCTTCCTGTAGCTCAGTTAGGCTGCTGAGGTCTTGAGTGTGAATTTTGGCCTACTGGGAAAGCACTGTTGTGTTATTTCAGGGATTGTACATTCTCACTCTGTCCTGCCAGTTGCCATTTCTGAACAGTCTCCTGTAGTCTTTCTTACTATAATTGATAACATTTTTGGGGATTTTTCACTTCTGTTCTAATTATAGAATAGTTTCCATAAAGTTTATCTATCAATCAAGAAGGCAGAGCACAGCTTATCCCTCAGTGCCTGCCTGAGCCTGGGAAACCTTCTTCCTGGCAGCTTTGTGCTGCGCTTACAGACCCCGCTGAGCCAGAGAGCCAGGCTACAGGATTTTGGGACGCTGTGGACTAGAAGGGTACCACCACTCTGAGAGGGGGCACCTTGGTGTAGAAGCTTCGCTGTGCCTCTGAGGGAGGCTGGCCTGTAATATCTGCCAAGGAACTCCAGCGCGGCCAGTTAAAGTCTAGTAGATTTTAATCAGAGGATGGAACAGTTTTAAACTCAAAGGGAAATGTCTTTTTATAACTGTGTGACTTCCTGACCTGCAGCGTTCTTAGAAGTCAGTTTGGGCCACGTCTAGAGACTGCAGTTCATATGTAATGGTCTCAACACTGCATGCACATCACGCGCTTTCCACACCCTTTACAAAGTGCTTCTGTCCAGAGTCTCACGTGGGGCTCCCAACAACCGAGACCCCTTCCAGCCAGACTGGAGGCACCGAGAGTAGAGTCTGGGGATACAGGCTCCTGCTCATGACTCTGGGAACCCTTTAAGGGCCTGCTTGAACTCAGGAGAAGTTGGTGGCTCAGCCAGCAATCTCTGTCCCCATTCTGTGTCAGCATGGATATCACACACTTTGTAATGTGACTCGTTTTTCTCTTTTTCCCCTGACTGCTTTTTGGTTTTTACTCCTTCATTGTGATTTATCCCAATTACATGGAAGGAATCTAGCTAAATTAAAATTAAATTTGCAGTCATGGAGCATGAATTAATTTTTTCTTTCTTTTTTTTTGTGACAGGGTCTCGAGACACTGTCACTTAGGCTGGAGTACAGTGGCACAAACTTGGCTTGTTGCAATCTCCACCTCCCAGGCTTAAGCAATTCTCCTGCCTCAGCCTCCTGAGTAGCTGTAACTACAGGCATGCCACCATGCCCAGCCAATTTTTGTATTTTTCATAGAGATGGGGTTTCACTTTGTTGGCCAGGCTGGTCTCAAACTCCTAACCTGAAGTGATCCACCACCTCAGCGTCCCACAGAGTGGGGTTACAGGCGTGAACCACTGTGCCTGGCCTCTTTTATTGTTTTGCTTGCCAACTCCCTAACCTTTTTCTTTTTTCTGCTGATAGTTAATTGTATATTTTGAAGATATATCTGTTTTCGACTTTTATTTTTTTATTTATTTTATTTTATTTTTTTTAGAAATGGGGTCTCGCTATGTTGCCCAGGCTGGAGTGCAGTGGCTATTCACAGGCGCGATCCCACTACTGATCAGCAGGGGAGTTTTGACCTGCTCCATTTCCGACCTGAGCCAGTTCACCCCTCCTTAGGCCACCTGGTGGTCCTCTGTTCCCGGGAGGTCACCATATCGATGCCGAACTTAGTGTGGACACCCGATCGGCATAGCGGACTCCTGGGCTCAAGCGATCCTCCCACCTCAGCCTCCTGAGTAGCTGGGACTACAGGCATGCACCACCACGCCCGACTCGACTTTTAGAATTTTGTTCAGAGTTGGGTTTTGCTGGTATTTTTATTAATTGTACCTGAAATACTGATTTAAAATCAAAGCCTTTACTGTTTTAGCGATTACACTGTAGTATTTCATGTGGTAGTGCCTTATGTTTACTAAAAATGTTTACAAGTGCTTTAAATATTGGGTTATATTTTCTGATTAAGGCAAGAAAAAATATTTTTAAAACTTGCTTTCTTCTTCAGTGACAGAAAATCTGGTTCTCTTGCACTGATATGTGAACTTATGGACATGAATATTTATGAGCTAATACGAGGTACGTAGAATAATTTGAAAGCTAATCTAAGGCCCTCTTTTAAGGCTTGTAATTCATATGTGCTTAGTTGTTCGCAACATCATGGGTCATCATAGTGCCATAGTTATATATAATATGCTGTACAGCGCCACTTCACTCACAGGGAGGCATTTCCCTGATGGCTCGTCTACTCAGAACATGGCTGCAAACAAGAAAGGAAGCCCCAGGCCCTCTGGGTGTGCATGAGATCTGGGCGAGGATGGCGGGAGGCAGCAGGGGCAGCTGTGCTGCAGAGCGCCCGCAGCCAGCCCTGCCATGGGCACATGCGCACAGGCCTGCTGGCTTGGAGTCCTCTCTGCTCCCCAGATCTGCTGTTGCTCAACATTCTGTTCTATGCCTCTAAGGCAGAGTTTTCCCTGTAAAATCATCCCCTGCATGTGAGGGAAGCTCCTGCCATTTTCCAGGGCTCTCGTTCATTTCCTTTCTTCTGAACAATGAAGCACTGTTTAGGAGAGCATGTTTGCCTGAGATGACCTCGTCAGGGCTGGTGTGGGATCCTTATAGAGGTCCCTGAGGGGAACAGGAGAAAAGGAGAGAGCTGGCTGGCCCACAGCAAGCAAAGCGTTCCTGGGGGTCTGACCTCTTGGTTGTGTTAGACGTCAGGACAAATGAACCTTGTATATCTCACTAAGAAAGCAACACAGCAAGTGCTACATTTACAAATCACATTATACCTAGAAGAGAAATAAAAAACAACTGCACCTACTGTCACATGAGTGACTATTTATGACTTGGAATTGAATTTTAGTGACAGCATCATAGATGATTTTGATGCTGTATTTCACCATTTGGGCCAAACTGAAGATGATGTGCTATGGGAAGCTTGCAGATCAATAGACTGTTTTTGTGACAAAGACACTGATGTTGAAGATAAATATGAAGAGTCCAAATAAAATTGTTTTTAGGAAGTTGGATAGTGGGAAAAAAGCATTATATCAATATTCATGTATTTTATATGTGACTTAAAATATGTGTGTGATGGTACAGTATTAACAAAATAAATAGCATAGGTAGGCAAGTCTCACTCTGTTGCCCAGGCTGGAGTGCAGTGGTACAACCCTGGCTCACTGCAACATCCGCCTCTTGGGTTCTAGCAATTCTCCTGCCTCAGCCTCCCAAGTAGCTGGGACTATAGGCACATGCTTCTACGTCCAGCTAATTTTTTGTATTTTAGTAGAGACAGGGTTTCACCATGTGGCCTCCCAAAGTGCTAGGATTATAGGCGTGAGCCACCATACCCAGCAGTAGGCAGGTTTTTCTGCATCCATAAAAGTTGATGTATATAAAACCGAGCACAGTGGCTCATGCCTGTAATCCTGGCACTTTAGGAGGCCAAGATAGGTGGATCATTTAAGGTCAGAAGTTCAAGACCATCCTGACCAACATGGTAAAAACTTGTCTTTACTAAAAATACACACAAAAAATTAGCAGGGTGTTGTGTGTGCCTGTAGTCCCAGCTGCTCAGGAGGCTGAGGCAGGAGAATCGCTTGAACCCAGGAGGTGGAGGTTGCAGTGAGTCAAGATTGTGCCACTGGACTCTAGTCTGGGCAACAGAGCGAGACTCTGTCTCAAAAAATAAAAATAAAGGCTGGGTGTGGTGGCTCATGCCTATAATCCCAGCACTTTGGGAGGCTGAGGCAGATGGATTACTTGAGGTCAAGAGTTCAAGACCAGCCTGGCTGATCAGTGAAACCTTGTCTGTACCAAAAATGTGAAAAAGCTGGGCATGGTGGCATGTGCCTGTAGTCCCATCTACTTGGGAGGCTGAGGCAGGAGAATCGCTTGAACCTGGGAGGCAGAGGTTGCAGTGAGCCAAGATTGCGCCATTGCACTCCAGATTATCCATTGAAGCGAGACTCTGTCTCAAGAAAAAATAAATACATAAATGAATAACGCAACAAGACGGGGCAATTTTCAGCAAGTTGCTGTGTGTTGGCTAGGCTGGTCTCAAACTCGAGACCTCAGGTGATCCACCCGCCTTGGCTTCACATATCAACAGTAATTAGGTGCCTCTATTCATGTAAGGCACTGAGCACCCGCTGTTGACGATGATAGTGATTTAGTGAAAACTGAATCAATCATTAAGGCTTTCGCTACCAGAATGACCATTCCTATGACACAAATTGCCACTCTTTTTTTTTTTTTTTTTTTTGAGACGGAGTTTCACTCATGTTACCCAGGCTGGAGTGCAATGGCACGATCTCGGCTCACCGCAACCTCCGCCTCCTGGGTTCAGGCAATTCTCCTGCCTCAGCCTCCTGAGTAGCTGGGATTACAGGCACGCGCCACCATGCCCAGCTAATTTTTTGCATTTTTAGTAGAGACGGGGTTTCACCATGTTGACCAGGATGGTCTCTATCTCTTGACCTCGTGATCCACCCGCCTCGGCCTCCCAAAGTGCTGGGATTACAGGCTTGAGCCACCGCGCCTGGCCAAGCCACTCTTAGGTTATTAGAATATTGAGGAGCACTATTAAAGACTAAAGAATGAGGTAATAATGAAATAAGGGAACGATCACACAGCCATTATTGAGTTGTGTACTTGTCTTTATGGCAGTGTGCACGGTCTGGCAAGAACTAGGAAGACAGAGAAGCAGCCTGTCAGAGGCGTGTTCTTGATATTGAAAGAGTATATAGCCTAGCGTCCACATAAAGTATATGAAAGTGATATAAGAGAAAAGGAATTGCTGGGGTAATTTTCTCTTTGTTGACCAGGTGTCAGATGAGGCAGAGATGGTGCGGGCTAGGAAAGTAAGGCTTTCCTGGAGGAGTGGTAGAATTAGACAGGTGCAGGAGAGGATGTCTCATTTGCGGTGACATGCCATGGGCTATTCCAGAGGCAGGGACACGGGGAACACAACAGACACAGTTCCCACCCATGTGGAGCTCACACTCGAGGAGAGAGAGGAAACAAGTGAAGAAATTATCAAGAATATATGTTAACATGATCAAGAATTCCAGAGAGGGATAAGGCTATCAGCGACTAAAACAGGCCAGTGTGTTAGAGAGTGGTAAGGTTTGAGTACTTCAGGCAAAGGGATAGCCAGTGCAAAGGCCCTGAGGCCACTGTGAGGGAAGAGACCCGTGTGGCTGGAGGACATGGAGGAGCGTTGTAGGAAATGGAGTAGGCAGCCACCAATGAGGCTGGTAGGGCGAGGGTAAGAATTTTCGTTATTCCAAGTTCAGTGGGAAGACATTATCAGGTTTTAAGGCAGGGGAGAGGTCGTTTTCAATTGATGTTTAGACCAGTGTTTCTAAAACTGTCGCAGAAGACCAGTTGTTTTATTTCTAATCTGTTGCAGACCAGAATTTTTATAAAATACAGTAAAAATGAATGACCAGAAAAGGGAACAGGTGCTTAGACCTCGCAAAATTGCTATAAACGGTTCTAAGCAGTTATTCTGTAACAACCAGTCCCCGAAACCGGCATCAGTTTATGGACAGTGCTTTGAGTAGTGCCTTTTTAGGAGGAATTCTCCAGTTGCTATTTAAAGACTAAATGTGCTGGGAGTGGGTGTGTTGATTCTCCCTTTCAGCTGGAAACAACAGCATTCCCTGTTCTCTGATGAACTCCAGAGGGATGACTGTGATGCAGACAGGTTGCCAGAGTTGTTGGGAGGACTGAAGAAGCTGACTCTGGGCTTGGCTTCTTGGAAGTCGCTTCTCACAGCTGCTGCCCATGATCGAGCTGCTGCCCCTGCCGCTGACAACACTGCGGAATAAAGGTGCTGCAGTCACCAGGCCTGGAATAGGGCCGCCTCTGCCAGGGGGAGGAGGCAGCCGTGACCTGTGCCCTCAGAATGGATGCCTTCCCTCTCTCATCTGCCCCTATGCCTGGGCCTGAAGCGTCTTTCCCAAGTGGTCCCATTTAGGCAGAGCCCAAGTCACATCTGGAACCCCCAGCTGCAAGGCAGCCTGAAGAACGTTGTTTGGACTTCCAGGCCTGCCGTGCTAGATGAGGGGGTTGGGATGTGTCCTGAGTAAGCCAGTCTGTGGGTGTGCCACGGAGGCAAGAGTGGTGTGGGAGCCTGGGGAAGGGACGGTGAAGGCGTTGTGTCCACCACTCACTTTGGAAGATTGTCCCTGCATTCTTTGGTGTGAGTTAGTAATTGGGGTGAATAGAGAATGGCTACGTCATCAGCAATCCTAGTTTGTGTATTTGGATGTCTGCGCTTACGGCTCTGGGCTCATGCCGTCTGCAGTAGGAAAGCCTGGCTTGGAATTTATGAAGAAAAACTGTAAAAGGTTAAGTATCCCTCATAATCTGACTACAGAGGCAGCTACTCTTTTACACAGCTGTATCTGATTCTGCTCTCTTTTTTAACTATTCCAGTTAAATTCATAGGGCCAGGTGCAGTGGCTCATGCGTGTAGTCCCAACTCTTTGGGAGTCCAAGGCGGGAGGATTACTTGAGCACAGGAGTTCGAGACTAGCCTGGGCAACATAGTGAGACCCTGTCTGTACAAAAAAAGTTTTCTTTTAAATAGCCAGGTGTGGTGGCATACACCTGTAGATCCAGCTACTCAGGAGGCTGAGGTGGGAGGATGGCTGGAGGCTGCAGTGAGCTATGATTGCACCACTGCACTTCAGCCTGGGCAACAGAATGAGACCTGGACACACACACAAAATTCATCTGCCTTAGTGAGTGGCTAGTCGTGGTTCTCTCCACCCTCGCTGGGAGGGGTGGTGCTGGGATGCCGTCATGATGCAGGCCACGTTGGCAGCTGTATTCCTTTAGTTAGTGCTGAGTTCAGGGAATGCCATGGTTTATCACTGTGTTCACTTATTTTTTAAAAATTGCTACTATTAAATATGACATTCCTTAGAGTCATCTTAACGAGACTATTTGGTAAAAAATAACTTGTAAAAATTACCTTGGTCAGGATAGCTACAGCCGATGAGGTAAATGCTGAGGTCATTGGCATTCACTAAGGGGCACATGAGAAACTTCTGAGTGGCTTGTTAATTGTACTCTAGTTTACTTACTGTTTGAAAACAAAAATCTGATGGGAACCAGATACAGTCTTGGACCTGGAAAGTTCTGGAGAAGCTTTTGGAGAGTGGGTAGGCAGTGCCTTCCTTTGCAAGGGTGCGGTCTCCAGCTGTTCAGACCACTGAGCCCACATTATTGCCCTGACACCCCACTCTAGCAGTAACCCCTCCTTACCCCTAGGCTGTGAATAGGGATTTTCCAGGAGGAGACCTGAGAAAGCCAGGAAGGCCGGGCACCTGAGGAGGACTCTCACCTGGGACTGAAGGCATCCGAGAAGCACAGATTCCTGGCCACCATTCCCGTTTGTGGCTCCATTAGGTCTAGGTTCAGGCCTTGCTGTTTTTTTTTTTTTTTTTTCTGAGATGGAGTCTCACTCTGTTTCCCAGGCTGGAGTGCAGTGGTGTGATCTCGGCTCACTGCAACCTCTGCCGCCCAGGTTCAGGCGATTCTCCTGCCTCAGCTTCCCGAGTAGCTGGGATTACAGGTGCCTGCCACCACACCTGGCTGATTTTTATAGTTTTAGTAGAGATGGGGTTTCACCATCTTGGCCATGCTGGTCTTGAACTCCTGACCTCGTGATCCACCTGCCTTGGCCACCCAAAATGCTGGGATTACAGGCATGAGCCACCACACCTGGCCGAAATCTGCTTTTTAAAAGACTCCTAGGTGATTATGAAGATTGGATAGACTTTTCCTAAAAGATTCCATGTTTCCCAAGTTCAGATGACGCTAATGACAGTTTTATGATGTGAGTCAGATTTGAATGTGTTGACATTGCTGGGAAGGGCATTCCTAGGATGGAACATCAGGAGGGTAAGTACTAAACAGGAGAGCTTTGGGAGCATCCAGAGAAGAGTGCACATGTGACTTCCTCTCAGCATTCAATAAGCAAGAAGGCTGAGGTGGCGCATGGTTCTCGAAGCGAGGACCCGGGACTAGTAGCTGCATCTGGGCTCTTAGGCCACTTATGGGGCCCCACTGCAGACGTCCTGAAGCAGAAATGTGGTGGTTGAAAACGAGGAGGGGCAGTCTGTGTCTTAGCAACCCACTCACAGGAGTCCAAGAACCCTTGTGGTGGAGAGGAATTGGTTGAAGGGTGTCTTGAGTGCCAGGCTAAGTCAGGGGTCAGTGAGACTGGGTCTGATGGCAAGACCCAGGAGCACCTGATGAGACAAACTTCCAGCAGCTCATCCTGCTGCATGTGTGAAGGGGAATGCAAAGTTGCCTTCTTTTCAGCTGTATATAGATATTAATTGAATAAGATTCCAGAATTCCTCAAGCTTGAGAAAGCTGATAAAGGCCTTACTTTTGATTCTTTTGATTTTAATTCTGGAAAATTGATGATAAATTATGTGAAACAATAAAAAGATGATAATAGTACATGAAAAAGTTAATTGCAGCCGGGCACAGTGGCTCACGCCTGTAATCCCAGCACTTTGGGAGGCTGAGGCAGGCAGATCATGAGGTCAGAAGTTCAAGACCAGCCTGGCCAACATGGTGAAACCCTGTCTCTACCAAAAATATAAAAATTAGCCAGGTGTGGTGGTGGGTGCCTGTAATCCCAGCTACTCGGGAGGCTGAGGTGGGAGAACCTCTTGAACCCAGGAGGTGGAGGTTACAGTGAGCTGAGATCACGCTATTGTACTCCAGCCAGGGCAACAAGAGTGAAACTCCTCCAAAAAAAAGAAAGAAAAAGTTCATTGCACCTAGACATTTTACAATTTAAATTACTTTCTATTTATATATTATAAACAGTTAAGTAGAGAAAAAGAATAATTTTAGTTTTCAAAATAAATTGCAAACTTAGGACCAAAAGGGTCAAATGCCATATGTGCTGATGGAGAGAGAAAGTGGATTTCCAAACTGTTAAGTGAACATGTCGTTGTGCAGATTTCAAACTTAATGACTTAAAACACGCACTTTGAAAATTCAAATCAAGTAAAGTTGACATCTTCTGGAACAAGGGTAAACTGTGATGCCGGGTGTGTGGTATGAAGAGTCTTCAAACATAGTAGAAAGCCAAGGCACCAAGGCACAGCCAGTTCGGGCAGTGAGTGCAGGGCGGCCGCAGGGCACTGCACCAGATGCGCTAAATGGCCCCTCCTGTGGACTGGGAACTGAAAGCAGCTGAATGAACTTCTTGAAGTGTGATCTGTCCCCCTTTAAAGTGGAAATCTCCACATATACAGGAAAGCCTAGCGGAACACTGGGTTTAGGAGTGACTCCGGACATTTTCATCGTCAGCGTAGGCTGGCCGAGGCTGTCATACCATGCTACTCTGGTGACCATCGCTCAGTGCTATTCCCACTGAAACCACAGCACACACGCTCTGAATGTTACAGAGCGGTGGCCAGTGTTGGAGGTGATGCACGTGCTAATTGCGCTGATTTCATCCTTACACATTGTATGTACGGATCAAAATAACACTCTGGATCCCATGAATAGGTACAATTACTACGTGTCCATTAAAAATAAAAAAAAATTCAATTCTGTCATTCTTTAATAACGTCTATTGATTGTTTCTTCATTTTTTAATTGGCAGTTTCCCAAACCTGCTTTACTCGTTTCAAAACTCAGAAAAACCATGTGTGCTGGAGCAGAGGTGGAGTCACTGTGCAGCTCACAAGGCTGGCTTGCCCGGTGCCTTCCAAAACAGGCCCTTTCGGTGTCTTCACCATCTTTTTATATTTTGATAAATTTGCAAAAATAAGATATTTCAACCTCTCCCACGTCATACTTCCCCTCTTTGAGAGTAACCATGGAACGCCTTGGATGTGTCTGGAATCTCGTTAGGGGGTGGCTGGGATATGTTTATGTGCTTTGCGTCTCTTCCATGTATTAATAGTTACATTATTGCTGGCCATCTCATTTTGGGATGTCTTCTAGGAATACTCTGAATGTGGTTAGTTCAAAGATTAAAGAGCATTCACTCCATAGAAAACTTGAAATATGAAATCTTATAGCTCAGATATGAAAGAAACTTAGCAGAAGTTTCCCCAAATTTGACAACAGTCTTAAAAATTACATGGTGTGGCCGGGCGCGGTGGCTCAAGCCTGTAATCCCAGCACTTTGGGAGGCCGAGGCGGGTGGATCACGAGGTCAAGAGATCGAGACCATCCTGGTCAACATGGTGAAACCCCGTCTCTACTAAAAATGCAAAAAAAACATTGGCTGGGCATGGTGGCGCGTGCCTGTAATCCCAGCTACTGAGGAGGTTGAGGCAGGAGAATTGCCTGAACCCAGGAGGCAGAGGTTGCGGTGAGCCGAGATCGCGCCATTGCACTCCAGCCTGGGTAACAAGAGTGAAACTCCTTCTCAAAAAAAAAAAAAAAAAAATTACATGGTGTTCCTAATACCTAGTTGAGGATGTGAAAGAAACCTCTATAAACTGTCAAAAAGAAAAATAAAAAAGCAATTTTCCATTAAAAATATATGTGCTGTATAATTTTAAATGAGAGCATGCCAGTATACAGAATTTTTTTTTTTTTTTTGAGACAGAGTTTCATTCCTGTTGCCCAGGCTAGAGTGCATTGGCGCAATCTCAGCTCACTCCAACCTCCGCCTCCCGGGTTCAAGCAGTTTTCTAGCCTCAGACTCCTGAGTAGCTGGGATTACAGGTGCCTGCCACCACACCCAGCTGATTTTTGTATTTTTAGTAAAGATGGGGTTTTGCCCTGTTGGCCAGGCTGGTCTCGAACTCCTGACCTCAAGTGATTCACCCACCTCAGCCTCCCAAAGTGCTGGGATTATAGGTGTGAGCCACTATGCCCGGCCAATATATGGAAATTTAAATGGTATGTTTTAGGTACACCACATATTTCCTAAGACTACTTCAGATTATTTTTCACAGGGGAAGTTAGATTTTCACACATTATTAAATAAAAATGGATTATTTTTATTTCAAAAAAGAGGATATGTACCGTCAGTAACCATATTTGCCTATTTTCTTGATTGTACAGGGAGAAGATACCCATTATCAGAAAAAAAAATTATGCACTATATGTACCAGTTATGTAAATCCCTTGATCATATTCACAGGTATGCTCTTAAGAGATTTGACAGCCTGAAATTAATAAAATGTGTTAGCATTCAAGTTCAAGAATCTGAATCAATGAAGTGTAATTAATTCTATTTTTCCTTTTATACTGAATGCAGAAATGGAATATTTCACAGAGATGTGAAACCAGAGAATATCCTCATAAAGGTAAGAGCCTTTACATGAAAGCTGAGTATCAGAAGAAAGGTTGAATAGAAAACTCCCCCCACCAGAGGAGCTTTCAGTCCATGTAGCTAGACAGCTTGTTTGTTACGGTATTTTTTGCCTCTCAGGTTGTAAAAAATGTTTTATTTAATAAATGCCAGCAACATAACTGACTGTGCACCTGGAAGAAAATAACAGGAAGTACCCTTGAAACACTGCAGACCACAATGAGCCCCATTCAGATGGCCATTCGAAACCCCTGGAGGTAAATGTGGCAGAGGCAGGATTGGAGCGCAGGTTCGTCTCACTCGAAAGCAGTCTCACTCGAAAGCCACTAAACCCCCTGTGGCTAAGCCGTACAATTTGCTGTTCCCGGAGCCTGTCACTGGCTGTCAGCAGGCTCCTCTGAGGCTTTGTGGCTAAAGAGCCCTGCCGGGCCGGCTGGCGGCATGACCGGACAGACGACTAGTGTCATTCATTTGTAGAAGCGCCACGATCTAACCATTTTCAAAACCTGTAGACATTTGGAAATATGTGTAAAACATAGCCAGAATATTTGTAAACCTGTTCCACTGAATAGAAACATCACTTCCTTATCTGCCAGAGGCACTTTCAGGTGCTCATAACACCGGCAATTTGTATTTTACAGACTAGATGCTAGTAATTTTCCCTCTGGTGCATAAACATTTGGAGTGGTTTGTATTACGATAGCCACATAATGAGATGTTACTTGTCCTGCTTCTCTCCCCCTGCAGCAGGATGTCCTGAAATTAGGGGACTTTGGCTCCTGCCGGAGTGTCTATTCCAAGCAGCCGTACACGGAATACATCTCCACCCGCTGGTACCGGGCCCCGGAGTGCCTCCTCACTGACGGGTTCTACACATACAAGATGGACCTGTGGAGCGCCGGCTGCGTGTTCTACGAGATCGCCAGGTAGTGCCAGCCTGGCTCCTGCGGCGGGAGGGTGGAACAGCCAGGCTCGCGCTCCTTCCCCTGCAGTCCAGGTGTCATGGTCATTCTGGTTTTGTTTTTGTTTAATTGTTTTTAATTTAACAGCAAGTAGACTAGGCTTTCATTTTACTTTTGTCGAATATTCGTCCTGGCCTACCCTTCCCAGAGTGGAGCACCAACCCTCAGTTGTTCTCCTTCACACACACCCCAGCGGTGTTGGAGCTGCCTCCTTGGGCTTGCCGTGAGGGGCTTGACGGGGCTGCTGCCCTGGAGCAGAGGAAGCATGCCCACTGCCCCTCCTGGGGCTGCCATGGGGAGGGGTGACTCGGGCCTCCCCTGAGAGGTGCAGTTATATCAGGTAGGGTGCCGTGGCCACTGGTGTGAGGATGACATACCATCTGGTACAGTTGAACTCTAGAAAGCCCTAATCCCAGCCCTCCTTGCTCCAGCCTCCAAACCCCTCACTCCCCTCAGCCTTTGGGAAGGAGCAGTGGTCCTGGGATGAGGCGACAGGGGGCGGGTCCCACTTAGAGGTGAATGGTGTTGAGTTGAAGAAGCGCACGGGGGTGGAGGTGGCCTCTAGCAGGCGGCAGTGAGGTTACGGTCCGGCGGCACATCTGAGGGATCACAGTCTGTCCCACCTGCTCGGCCACTACAGAAATACGGAGAGATGCGCGCTTGAGGACACACTCTCCTTTGATCCGGACGGTTCCTACTGATAACTTTTCATTTTGGAAAGCCGACTGGCAATTTCACTGAAGCCAGAGTGTCAACTGAGAATCCCTTCTCATGAGCCCAGGTCCTGTGAGTTCATCTGGAGGGGCAGGCGTCAGGAGCACCGGCACACAGGGCAGCCCAGCGCACCAGCTGCCGAGCTGGACCGGGCTGACCTCCCCACGAGGAGCTGTTTCCAGCTCACCCGCGTTTCCTCCTCTCTGCTTTAGTCACAAGATCCTGCTGTTTTCTGGAATAGAAGCTAGGCCTACCACCAGAGGGTATTTTCAAACCTTCTTTGTGGCATGTAATAGGAATTGAATTTATTTATACGGGTTTAAAGTCTTTTCCCCACAATTCCAAAACCATAAAAGCTCTGGAAACCAAAAGGTTTCTTGGGACTCATCTGGTGACAAAACCTGACCTGCCTCACCCTGAATTTGTCAGCAAAACTCCCCTTGGCTGATGGGAGGCTCACTGTGGGGTTATTTATCATGGGTAGTGTGAATTAGTCATATTTCACTGCAGACAGTGCGCTGGACAGATGTTGGAATGTGGCTGTCTTTTGCCTCTTAGAAAACACATGTCAGGGCCGGGCACGGTGGCTCACGCCTATAGTCCCAGCACTTTGGGAGGCTGAGGGAGGATCACAAGGTCAGCAGTTCGAGACCAGCCTGACCAACATGGTGAAACCCCATCTCTACTAAAAATACAAAAGAAAAAAATTAGCTGGGTATGGTGCCACACACCTGTAGTCCCAGATACTCAGGAGGCTGAGGCAGGGGAATCACTTGAACCCGGGAGGCGGAGGTTGCAGTGAGCCGAGATAACACCACTGCACTCCAGCCTGGAGGACAGAGTGAGACTGTCTTTAAAAAAAAAAAAAAAAAAAAGCATGTCGGACCTGTTGGTAAAGTGGAAACAAAGAAGGAGCACAAGGGAGAGTGGCGCCTCCCTGCGGTGAGGGTCTGCATGAGCAGCTAGGCGCAGTTCCTCGTGTTTTGTGTGAGTGAGCCTGTCTGTGGGTGGCAGGTGGGGTGGGGGAGGAACCAGGCAGAATGGAGAGGCCATGGCCATGTAATGACCTCGGTGCCCCTTGTCATGCCCTTCCAGTCTGCAGCCCCTCTTCCCTGGAGCAAATGAATTGGACCAAATCTCAAAAATCCACGATGTCATCGGCACACCTGCTCAGAAGACCCTCACCAAGTTCAAACAGTGAGTGTTGTGCTCTGAGTGTACGTGGACTCACTCCCCTGCCAGGACCTGCGTCAGGGCAAGCCGCTCCATGGCCAGTGAGTGGCTGCTCAGACAGAGCCCATTACTCGGGGGGTCTCAAAGGTGAGCTGTTCCTTGAGCATCACAGAGATTTGTCACCAGCCTTCTGAGGGGCAGGGAGTTATGCTCTGTTCCCTGAATGGTTTAAGCAGAACTTAGAAGCCTTTGGGTGGAAATGCATAGACCGCAGGGGCACAGTGGGTAAGGGCTTTCTGCAGCCCTCCGTGGTGCTGCTGGCGGGACGGCCCTGGAAGAGGTGTTCCTGGACTCGTAGGAGTCATTCTGATGGAGTTGAGCTGGGGAGTCGGGACTTCCCAGAAAGGGCCTGTGGGCTGAGGGGGCAAGTGATCTCAGGGAGGGAGGAGATGGTAACAATTTTGGACTCTTCTTTTTTCATTAAACTTTATTTCATTCTTCTCATGCAGGAAGGTGGTATTAGTCTTTTACAGGAAAGGTAGTTTTCTGACATTTATAGCATAACAGATCCCCTTTTTATAACAGGCTACTTTAATAGACGTTTAAGAGCAGCTTTAGCTTCACATACAGGCCTGTCCTCATGCGCGCACAGCCTCCCTGTCGTCAGCACCCCACTCGAGTGGTGTGTTTGTTATGGCCGATGAACCACGGACAGCCCATCGTTCACCTCAGGGGTCCCTCTTGGTGGCGCACATACAGTGGGCTGGGACAGGCATAGACTCTGAGCCATAAGTTCCCCTCCGCACAGGGCCCTCAGTCCTGACGGCGGGCCGCGGTGCACTCGGTGACAGCATGACCGTTTATTATCATTGGGCTTTTAATACAGGTCGAGAGCTATGAATTTTGATTTTCCTTTTAAAAAGGGATCAGGAATACCTCTACTGACAACCAATTTGTCCCCACAATGCCTCTCCCTCCTGCATGCAATGGTGGCCTATGATCCCGATGAGAGAATCGCCGCCCACCAGGCCCTGCAGCACCCCTACTTCCAAGAACAGAGGTAGGTGCTCTCCTGGGTTCTGTGGGGAGGATGGCAGGACCTGGCGGGTGGGACCCATGGGCACACGGTTGGGCGAGGGACTGCCCTCTGGAGGGTTCCTGGTTCTTGGGAATCCTGCTGTCTATCCTGAAGAGTGATCAGGGCCTCTTGGGGCCCCCACCGTCCTGTGTTCTCGTGTATCCTCCCCAAATGAGGCTGTTGTCAGCTCCACGGCAGGGGGAGACGGGGCTGGCTGGCCACTTGCAGTTGGTGCTGAGGCTACAGGTAAGCCTTCTAGAAGAGCCTGGCGTGCAGCCCTTGTAAATGGTGTGAGCGCCTTCTGAGATGTTAGAGCATTTTGGATGTTTCCTGGCACTAGAGTGCCTGCTGGATGCAAATCTAAGACGTGTCTGCCCTGAGATCCTCTGGTTCCATATCTCCGTACACTCTTGTGTGTGTAACTGTGGAGGTGACAGTTTATCCCAAACTGCGAGTCCCTGGGTAGGCAGTGCCTGTGGTTCATGGGGACAGCTCTGCTCCTGGCCCAGAGACTGTCAGGCTGAGAGAGAAAAGAAAAAAAAGCCTTCTGATTACAGCTCATGTGGAAAAGAAGAGCTAGTGACAACTCACACAGTAGACAAACTGGAGACAAAGAAGCTAAACAGGTTGTGTGCTCCGCGGTTCTCAGTGGAGCCACTCCATTCTCTTCTCCTTCCTCGTAGGAAAACAGAGAAGCGGGCTCTGGGCAGCCACAGAAAAGTTTGCTTTTCAGAGCACCCTGTGGCACCAGAACCACTCAGTAACAGCTGGCAGATTTCAAAGGAGAGCAGAAAGCAGGTACTAAACGAAATTGGAGCCGGAGACCGCCTGGCTCAGCGGGGACTGGACACCCTGGGGTGGCCCGCGTCTCTCACAGGACACCGCCCGTGGAGGCCTTGGCAGACCACGGTGTCAGTCGAAGCCTGAACAGCATGCGAGTGGATGGCTCCGTGTGTTGGAACGGCAGGGAACCCCGTTGTGTTTGCTTAAGCCCTTTCTGCCCCAGTAGCTCAGGATTGATGACGAAAATCCCATGTGAGCAGGCTGGAGAGGGGACCCTTGACGAGCTTTTGTGTCTGCCTGATGACCACATGCAGGTGCCAGGTTCTGTGCCAAGGCACTGTGCAGACATCACCTCACTGTGCCCTCACAGTGGCCCTGGAGAGAGGCCCCAAGAAGATGCAGCACTGGCCCAAGTCCCCAACTAGCCAGTGACAGGCCCCACATCCTAGGCAGGCCACGCTGTCTGCCTGGCCCGGATGAGCACTTTGTCCCATCAGCGGAGGTTGTACACATTTTGGATTGAGAGATGCCAGCTTCCTTGCGCAGTGCCATCACCTTCCCACCTACCGTGTGGCATCCTAGCCCAGTGCAGCCCTGTGGCATCTGCTGGTAGCGTCGCCCCAGTCTCCCAGTGCTGGGGTGGCACCCCAACTGTGATCATGTGCCCTTCCATCATTCATCTGTCCCATCCTCCCTGCCTCTCTCGCTCCTCCCAGTCTTTACCCAGTGCTCCCTGCCCGCTTAGGACCTTGCAACCCAGAGCTGCAGCAGGCTGCTCTCCAGAAAGCAAGGCTCCTGTGTCCCACCGGCCACCGATTACGGCTCCGCTTGAATGTCCAAAACACAAACTTGCTGAAACCCCATCTCCTGATCTTCCCCCAAACATGCTTTCTCCCTGCAGCTTCCCATGGCCTTACCCCAGGGAGGCAGCTATGTCAACTGCCCAGGCCCCCTGTGGACCCTTCCGTCATCCACAGGGGCTGTGCCTTCTGGCCTCCTGCCTCCTCACCTTGCCCAAGTCACCACAGATGGCCTTCTCACTACTGTCCCTGCCCTGCCTCCACTCCCTCCTGGACAGAGGATCTGCTTCAAACCCTGATGTCACTCCCAGCTGGCATTCACCCAAGTCCCCACCCTCAGTCTCATCCGAGGTCGCATGCTTTTCTCTAAGGGCAAATCCTTTGATAGGAAATATTTGAGGCCCCGTGGCCTGGGGTGTTTGTTACACTCCCCACTTTGCTGCAGTGTGAAAGCAGCTGGAAGCAACACATGAACCACATGGGGGCTGCGCTCCAGTAGAACTGGGGACACCAAAATTTGAATTTCACATAATTTTCACATGCCATGAAACTTTTTTTTGAATTATTAAAAAATATAAAAACCGGCTGGGTACAGTGGCTCACACCTGTAAACCAAGTGCTTAGAGAGGCCAAGGGAGGGTCGTTTGAGGCCAGGAGTTTGAGACCAGCCTGGGCAACACAGGCGAGACCACTCCCCTGCCACCGCATCTATGTTTTAAAAATCAGCTGGCGTAATGGTGTGCGCCTGTAGTCCCAGCTACTTGGGAGGCTGAGGCAGGAGGATCCCCTGAGCCTAGGAAGCTGAGGCTACAGTGAGCCAAGACTGCACCACTGCCCTCCAGTTTGGGCTACAGAGCAAGACTATGTCTCAAAAAAAAAAGTGAGACTGTCCTTAGCTCACAAGCTGCCCAGAAGCAGGCGGCAGGCTCATCAGGGTGTGAGGCCCTGGAGCAGGAGGAGGGGTGGGTGCCACTGCCCGGGAGCGCTTTGCCACCCGCACTGGCTCCTCAGCTCCGCAGTTGGCGTTGGCCTCCGCGAGGGACTCTAATGAGCAGCCACTCCCTGGGGGTGTCTGGGACCTGGTCCCAGTCACATCTCACAGTCAAGAAATTGTATTAGGCAAAAGCAGTACAAAAGAGCCTCTTGCGTTTTTCCTAATTTCCGTAAAGGGGAAAGCGTTTTATGTCCAACTAGCCTTTGTTCTGTTTCAAGAAACAGTCATTGAAGCAAGAGGAGGACCATCCCAAGAGACAAGGCCCGGCCTACGCCATGGAACTGCCCAAACTAAAGCTTTCGGGGGTGACCAAACTGTCATCTTACTCCAGCCCCACGCTGCAGTCGGAGCTTGGCTCTGGAACAAGTGGGAAGGTGCCGGTGCTGAGACCCTTGAAGTTCATGGGCGCGAGCAAGAAGGTAGCGGGACAGCCTCTCTGCGCTGCTGCTCTCCCGCCAGCCCAGGCGGCCGCTCAATTTTTGGTCTGTAATTTTTCTTTGACAGACAGATCCACGGAAGGACCTTAAGCCTGGCCTGCAGCAGTGTCGCCTGCCCACCCTAGCACGGAAAGGTGGAGGGTACTGAGCGGCGGGGTTGTCTCGATTTCCTGGAGGCAACACACTGGCCGGCCTGCGCGATCTGCTCCCGAGATGCCATGGAGGGCTCGGGTTGCGCCTGCGGTGGCTTCCCACTGGCCAGGCTCTGGGTGCTGCCCTGGCCCCCCATGCCCACGGCCCACGCAGCTGCCCTGGATGTTCTGAGCTAATATATTTGTAAAACCACCACTTTCTAGGGTTTTCTTCCGTTTTCATAACTAAGAATTAGGGGCAGGGAATATTTTGTAACTTCTTATATGAATCAGAACGAATGAGCAGGACTGTATGCGATGTACTGGTGAGGCGTGGTTGGGAGGTGCGCTCTGCCCGTCCCCTGCACATCACAGCCTGCTGCTCAGTCACGGAGCACGTCACGTCTTACCAGGGATGCTACTGGAGACCCTGACTTTTATTAAAGCATGAGCTGTCGTTACACGATTTCACTCTAATATTCTCTGAGTCCAGCATGTGTCCTTCCCAGCCATCCCTTGATTTTAGCTTTTGCGGGCACACAAGGGAAGGTGATTTTGTTGGGAAGAGTTTGTAGTGGCTTAATTTTCATTTGAAAAACCATTCAGGAACACACACAGGCGTGTCCTCGGAACCCTCTTTGCTTGTCAGTGACCAGCCTGGCGAGGCAGCGAGGGGCACAGGGCAGGCCTGAAGCATCTCTTCTGAGCACGGGCTTCGAAGTGGCCATACGGTCATTTTAGCTTCTGGTGCCCAGCTGTCTCCCTGAGCTATTTCCCGAGCGCCAACGATAAGGTGGGCACCTTGTGTCCTACTAAAAGAAACCCGTTTCCCTGTGGGGCTGGGATGGGAGCATTGCAAAGAAGCTGTAGCGCTGGCCGGGCTGCTGGGCAGGGGAAAAGTCCTCGCAAGCCCTTTTATCTTGGAAAGTAACCTAGTAATTGGGTCTGTCTTCTTTTTTCTCATCTTCCCAAACTTAACAATATATTTTTTAAAAAATCTAAATTTCCCAGATTAGTGTTTACTTCTCCTTGTTCCGTGCTGAGACAAATCCGTGATGCCCTTCCTTCAGGTGCTCTCCAGTGGGCCCAGCTCAGCCCCAGGCCACCTGACGTGACAGTGGACTGCAGGAGGGAGGGCAGTCTGGAGGGAGAGGAAAGGGCGGGAGCATGGGGCAGCGAGTCCATGGGCACAGTTGCCCGGTCTGGGCCACAGGGGGGCAAAGGAGCCCAAGAAGGGCAGATTCAAGCTGGAAAGTGGAGCTTACTGTAATATTCAGAGCAGGGTTCAATGCAGGCCTCTTCCTGAGCTCCTTTTACACCCATTTGAGACCCCCGTGCAGTGTTCAGGGCTGCCCTTGGTGTAGGGGAGGTGTCTGAGTGGGGTGTGGTGGGGTGTGGCCGTTCTCCCTCCGCAGAGGGCTTCAGAGTCACAGGGGAGGCAGACCCACAGCAGCAGGGAGGGCTGGGGGACAGAAGGCTGTGGAGGTGGGGGCGGCGGGGCACAGGTTAGAAACGGGACCTTTGGGCAGGGGACTGGTGGCTGGAAGGGGCATGCCCAGTCCCCAGGCCTGGCTTCAAGGTTGGGCATGTTTAAGGATTGTTTGTGTACTTGGGAAACGTATTATTCCCTTTAAGTGTATAAAGTATGAAGGGAATGTCTTTACAGTTCTCTGCAGGCCTTGTTGAGAAAGCAAATGTGGTCTGCAGATGCTGGTGCCCAGGACTCCAGCTGCCCTGTCCTGACTGTCACCTCGTGGTGGGGGCAGCAGGGCTGGGGTCCCCACAGGTGACCTGGCGTGTCACCACTTGAAGCCCTCCTGGTTTTGTTGGACTCAGGCTGTGTTGAGCCTGGCACGCCAGCCCGACAGTTGTGGGGACAATTAGGAGGCAGTTAGATTTTGGCAGCTGGGCCTCCAGGCTGGAGCTGGGCAGGGGACCAGAGCCAGGTCCACAGGCCCTCTCCACGGAGGAGTGGCAGGGATTTTTGGCACACAGCAGGGCTCCCACAAAGATTCCCAAGTCCAAGGATGGAGATTCCAAGGGTGGCGGTTTCCTGCAGATTTGGACTTCCTGCCTTACACTTGGCTGTCACACCTGCCTGCTCTCAGCAGGAGGCGCCAGGGTCCCCAGGCCGCTTCAGCTGCGTGTGGTTCCATGCCCATCTGGGCCCTGAGATGGGCGGGTGCAGGCCAGGGCTGAGGGCAGAGGGGCCAGCAGAGCCCACAGGAGGCCACTTTGCCCTGCTGCCAGGGCCCTGGCTGCGCCTCTGCTGCCCCAAACTGGAAAGCTTGCAGAGCCGGGCCGGCCGGATTATTTCCTTCTGTACAAAGCGACTGAAGTGCTTGAATCACCCCCACAGAACTCCAGAACGGAAGCAAGCATGAGGCCTCACCCGTCCTCCTCCACCCCATTCAAGTACTTCCTTCCCTCCATCCTCTGCTGGGCACCTGTGTGCTGCCCGGCTGCATCGCCACCCTTCTCATGTGAGCCCACCCTTGTCCACCTACCTCACCCTCCTGACCTGAAGAGGAGCCCCCCCATCCCACTGTGGGGGTGGGGGCTCGTGGTGTGGGCAGAAGTAAGCAGCCATCTCCGTCCAGCACTCAGATGGTGCCCACCTTCGTGTGACAGGCGGCAGCAGTGCGACTGTGACCTCCCATCTCCTGCTGTGCTGCCCCCGCCACCTGCAGTGCAGCTAGCCTGCCCACGGGGCGGCTAGATCCACCCCTGGCACAGCCCATCTCTTCCTGGCTTCCTCTAGGCCGAATCCTCGCGCGGAGCCTACGTTCCCCAATGCCAGAAGTGTAAGACAGCACAAGGCAACGAGTGGGAAAAGCGAACCCAAATCTTACCAGGGACGCTCGTCTTTCCAGGGCGCCTGAGAAAGACCAGCCTTGACGCTGCCTTGCAGTGTCTGCCCAGGGCCTGCTGAATGCTTGGGTCCACGGTGGCAGTGGCGGGGACAGTTATGAGGCAGCTAGACTTTGGAAGCCATCTCGGACCATTTGGCTATGGACCAATCTTAGGACAGCACCATGAAAATAAAGATTGATTCCTGGCACAGATGCATCTATAGTAAACAGGCGTTTCTGACAGCATTAGTACAGCAATGCAAACTGCGTTCCGGAACCCAGTGAAGGGTGACAGAGGGCTGAGGCAGAGCTAAAACTAACCCGCACGAGTGATGCCATCTTGGGGCCAGCGAAAGCTTCAGACATGCTGGGTCATCTGACCAGACTGCTCAAATCTTTACATAATCATTGTCCCGGTGTTAGATTTCTACCTGCCACTTCCCACAGGCAGACAGGAAACAGAATAAGATGACTGGATTAAGAATTCTAGACCTGGCCAGGTGTGGTGGCTCACACTTGTAATCCCAGCACCTTGGGAGGCTGAAGCAGGAGGATCGCTTGAGCTCAGGAGTTCAAGACCAGCCTGGGCAATATAAGGAGACCCTGTCTCTAAAAAATGCCAAAGAATTATCCAGGTGTGTTGGCACTCACCTGTGACCCCAGCTACTTGGGAGGCCAAGGGGGAAGGACTGCTAGAGCCCAGGAGGTTGAGGCTACAGTGAGCTGTGATCGCACCACGACATTCCAGCCTGGATGACAGGTGAGACTCTGTCTTAAAATGATTCTAGGCTTATTTTCAAAGGTAGTCTCTTCTGACTTCCAAATACACCCGCCGTTCACTGTAGATGCTTTGGACTCCCTGGGTTTGGCTTCCTGTGTAACTGACAGCACCTAGCGATCAGCACTTTAAGAAGACAGAAATACCAAAAATACCTAAAACGTGCTGATATTTTAATACAGAGGTCACTCTGCATGTGTCTAATTTACACATTCTGATTCTTTCATTTAAAACAGCAAGTCTCAGTATCTCGTATTATTTCTCTTTCTAGAAGACTCACACCGTAGTTCATGGCCCCAGGATCCAGAGGCCCTGCTGGAGCTCCGAGCGGGGCAGGCTGAGGGCTCAAGCTGCAACTCAACTCCTCTGAAGGAAACTAAACCCAGGGCTGAGCTGAGGCCGAGTTTTCTGTTGCTGCATTCATACAAATGGTGAAAATGCAGCATAGCTCCCTTGAAAGCCTGAAATTAAAGACATGCCCCCAATTTCATGTGATCACTCAGAGAAATAGGTTTCAGACACTTCATGGTTTAAAGTCTCACAAAGTAAAGCTTTCAAAGGATCCAGTTGTATATGATTTTTTTGAAAACAAGAAGCAGGCTGGTCCGAGTACAGTGGGGTTTACACTGATTGATCACAACCAGTTACAGATTTCTTTGTTCTTTCTCCACTCCTGCTGCTTCACTTGACTAGCCTTTAAAAAAATAAAACAGGCCGGGCGTGGTGGCTCAGGCCTGTAATCCCAGCACTTAGGGAGGCTGAGGCAGGTGGATCACCTGAGGTCAGGAGTTCGAGATCAGCCTGGCGAATATGGTGAAAGCCTGTCTCTAAAATAAAATAAACCAAGAAACATTCTTGTCCTTGGTAGCTGCACATTCTGTTGTGATGCTAGTAACTCGCTGGGCAGGTGTGGGAGGCCCTAAGCTCACAGATGCTCAACCAAGTAAGAAAAATCTCAGGAAAATAGCTTCATTAGCTATTTCATGTCCCACGTTCATACTCACCATAGAAACTGTGTTATGTGTGGTCACAGGCCTTCAATGGCAAAAGAAGGACTCTAAGCTGTAAGGAAAAATCACTCACTGAAACCTTGTGCACATGTGCAGCTGCAAGGGGGGCCCAGGAGCCAAAGCCTCCTGAGACGTTCCCGAACAGCCCGGCTCACGTCTGACTGACGAGGGGCTTCGAGTAACGGGTGAAAAAGACAAAACCATTCCATACTGACCGATTCCTGCCACCAAAGTTTACGGCAAACACTGAGCCAAAGTAACAGAAGATAAAACAAGTGGTATATTCAAGATAGTTTTAATTTTTGTGTGTGAATTAGAAATATCACTCTTAAATGGTGAAAATTACTAGTGAAGTAACCATCTTCCCCAATTGCAGAATTACATTATTTATACATATAATACAGAGTTGATTGCACTGGAAACAATAGTATTAAAATAAACGTCAACAGGTAAAAAGGGCGTCTTCCCTCCGCACCTCCAAGGGCCACGAGTCCTTTACACCCAGATGCAAAGTAACTTTCCACCAGCATTCAACTATGTTTAAGTGCAAACAATTTAAAAAAATCTGTGATTGCAGCATGTCATCCTGAATTACACTAAGTCAGAAAGTAACAACTTTCTCTCTAAGTGCATTCCAGGCTGTCTTCTGACCACCTAAGGTATAAAAAAATCAGTGCAAAAACAAAGTGAAGCACTATTTATAAAGTTGAATTTCAGGGGATTTCTTGTCCAAGAAACATTTTATTTTACACTATGAATATATGTGTATATAATATATATATATATATATGTATGAGATTCAATTACATTGAATTAGAGTAAAAAGCAAGAAAACTCCATTTCTTATTTTTTACTGCAGCCCCAAAAGACTGATTTAAAAATGGAAACAATTTCTTTGGGTGAGCAGCGGGAACGCGCGCCGCAGAGCGAGCCGGTCGCCGTCCACACGCCCTCGCTGACATCCACCGCCTGAGGTCCGCCGCCCGAGCGTGGCCCAGGCCCAGCGTGGGGCTCCTCCTTGTCACTCCCTCGAGTCCGAGTCCTGAGGCTCTGCGCGCAGCAGTGGGGTGGCTACACTACAGTTCCACCTGGAGAACTGGCCTGGCCTGGGGACGACAAGGAGCCCTGCGAACAAAGCAGTCTACATTAATCCAGCAAAACACCCAGAGGGCAACAGCCACCATGCTTGCCCTCCGCCAGCAGCTCCACGTGGTCAAAACTGGTGCTGTTGGTGTGGACGCCAGTGTGGGAGGGGAGCAAACCCGCCACGTCATCTGTGTAATTCCTATCCAGATCACGGCGTGACTTTCCTGGAGAACTGGAACCTTGCTGGCTGCAATAGTGTGGCCTCAGCACCATCCAAGAGAAGGGAGGCCAAGGCTGGCCGTGGCCTTGGGGGAGACAGTGGTCTCTCCGCACCTGAGGAGAACAGGTTCTCTGCGCTTCGCTGGCCCCGAGGTGCAGGTGGCTCCTGGGTGTCCAGCGCCTTCAGCCAGGGCTGAGCCCGGGCACCACAGCTCTGGACCACACGCCCAGTCGCTCAGAGCCAGGGGTCGCCTCCAACAATACAGCTCAGTGGCACCTTTGAAAGGGCATTCACTGCTGGGGGGGGGGGTCTTGCTTCGTTGGGTGCTGTGACCGTGGCACCCTCTGGCTGTTTTCTGCTCATGGGTGGGCCCCACAGGCAGAGAAAGGAGGACCAGGCCGGGGTGGGAAGCCCCAGAACAAAGAAGTGGGAGGCTGTGGCTGGGTGTGGAGAAGGGACATGGCAGGCAGCAGGAAGACTACGGGCATCTAGCCCTTTGGGGTGGCTCCTGAGAGGCTCACGGGGGAGGGGCGGGTCTCACCCAGACTGCAATACAGGTGTGGGCTTAGGTCCACCTGTGAGGATTCAGCCCTCCACAGCAAAGAGCACTTCCATGCCTTTGCATTTACTATCGGGCTGCAGTTACATCAAGCTGTGGCATTCATTTCTAAAGACTAATGTTAAGATGGTGGCAGTGCAGCCCCAAAGGTGCCCATTTTCAGCTGTGAACACAACTTACCCCTAAACTGTCATGGAAGAAGAAGGCTTCAGCTGATTAGTACTCTCTACAAATGGCAAGCCTTTAACCCAAGCAAACATTGCTGCCTCCTCACACATCAGACTGTGTGGACACAAATGGGGGTCCTCGCCCACACTGCTGTGGGAAGCCAGCTGTCCCGCTCACGTCACCTCGTTTCCTACCTTCACCCGGAATCTGTTCACCTACACAAGCTCAGGAAGCAAACGGAATGTGGCGCTGCCCCTGCTCAGAGCACACAGGAGCGCTTTTCCTCTGGGAGCCCAGAAGAGGGACAGAGCCCTGTTCGAACTTTAGAGGCCCCCGAGCACGCCCCATACTTCTGGCTCACACCCATCAAGGCTGTGGAGGAAACTGGGCAGCAGGTGCCCAACCCCACTTCTGCCATGGACAGCCTGGAGCGGAGAAGCCTCTAATACAAGGACACTCTGCCTTCGTCACCGTGCGTACCCTGAGAAGTACTGTCCACAGCCATGTGGTGTCCAGGAAGTGACAAAGCAGAACCAAGAAGCACCTCCCTTCCCCCAGCAACAGAAAAGACATCTGCACCCGGCAGAGGGAGAAAGATAGAGAGGGGCCGCCTTCCGCTACCAGCCAGTCTCCCCGCCTTTCACTGAGAGCTGCTCCAGGTACTCAAGAGGCCTCCCCACCCACAGGAAGGCGGGTCTCTACCAGCCCTGTGCGAAGTTTAGCTTCTCAGGAGCACATTTAACAACTGAAAAGCAAGTGACAGCCAGCCCTTTGGGAGGCCAAGGTGGGTGACTTGAGGTCAGGAGTTTAAGTCCAGCCTGGCCAACAAGGTGAAACCCCATCTCTACTAAAAATACAAAAATTAGCCGGGTGTGGTAGCGCATGCCTGTCATCCCAGCTACTCAGGAGGCTGCAGCAGGAGGATGGCTTGAGCCGGGATCCACTGCACTCCAGCCTGGGGACAGAGCAAGAGCCTGTCTCAAAAAAATACAAAAATAATAAGTGACATTAATTTTAATATTCTCTTCAACGGAAGATGTTTCATATTACCATATTCAACAATAATATAAAATTACTAATGACTTTTTTGGTAAGAGGCCTTTGAGGTATGCTGTATGGTTGGCACATTAGGGCACATTTCAGGTTGGGCTGGCCCCGGTTTACATACCCAGTGGCTGCAAGTGGCTGGTGACAGACATGGGGGATGGCACCCTCCCGTCCTAGAGTTCCTCTCACTGAGTGTGAGGTTCTGGAGGACTCAGCTGCTTCTCATCGCTCCCAAGGGAGGGTGGCTGCTGAGACGAAGAGGTGGCATGGCCACCAGGCTGCTGGAGCCTGATGTCAAGGGACACGGTGGTTGCACCACCTGGCCCTGCCCTGCCCCACCCCTGGAAAGCAACCCAACCTGAAGGGTGCAGGAGGGGTCCTACTCTATTAGCACAAAACAAATGCTTCCTCCAGTTTCTGTTGATTAATGAACACCCTGATGCCAGTGGTGGTGGCAGCTGGGAGCCAACCTGAACCACCCTCCCGCCCTCCACTGTCCCGCCGTCCACTGGGCCCACGTTCCAGAGAGATCCTGAATCAACTGCCCCCAAACCTGCCCCCCTCTCGCCTTCTGCGATCCACACTCGCGTAACAGGGAAGTGCTGTTGCCATTAGCAGAGCTTAACCCTTTTGATGTCAGCCCTGGCTAACAATTCTTTTAGAATGGATCGCCGTGCAGAGAACGTGCCCATGATCAAAACACAGGATCCCTATGCTGGAGCCCTGAGGAAGCAGGTTGGCTACGGGTGAAAAACCCAAGAGGACCCCACGGTGCTGGACCCAGGTCTCCTTGGAGCCTGCCCGTCAGAGCAAAGGGGAGAATAGTGTCTGTAACAGGAGTTAACAGGAAGGCGAAGAGACCTGATGAGCCTGGCCTCCAGTTCTCCAGCAGAGAATCAGCAAGCCCGGGGAGACGGCCCTACAGGTAGATATATGCCCCGGAGCGCCCTGGGCCGGGGTTGGCGTCAGTGCCAGTCAAGCCTGGAAGCAGAGGGTGCGACGGGGAGCACTCAGGGTGGCAGGAGAGGGGCCTCGGCCGGAGAGGCAGGTGGGCTCAGTGCCCTGCATGCAGGTGAGGGCTTGTGCGAGTCACGGGACCTTCTCTTGGCATCCACCACTTCTCGGAGACGGACTTATTTGCCATGACGAACACTGGAGGCCCCAGAGGGAAAAAACTGCCATTCAAAAGAAGAAGAAATGAACAAAGTCACCCTGTTTCTATCAGCCTGCGATTTAGTCTAAAGCTTATCCGGTGGTAGAAGAGGAAGACAGGAAACAGAAACCAGGCCCCCGGGAAGGATCCAGGCTGCAGCTTCCCCTGAGCGCGGTGGGAGGCGCGGGTTTAAGTGTGGAGGAGCTACTCCCCACGTGATCGTCCATGTCAAACTCACAGTGAAGGGACCCTGAGGCCCAACCCACCTGCTCCTCAGGGAGGGAATGTGGTTGTACCCTGTCCTTCTGCTTCCCTTTCATGGGAGCAATGCGCAAGGCCTGGCCTGGCCCGGCCCATGGAGGACCTGGCGACGGGAGCCCGCCCACGCTTCATCTGTCCCCTGCAGCATGTGGGAGCTGCTGGTCTGTGCACCAGAAGCAGGACAGCTGGCAATTCCAGGCTTTACCAGTTGCCATCAGGCAAAGGAGCTCCCCAGGGAGAATCTGCATGGCTGTCCCATCAGCCCCGATGCTGTTGGAGGAATGGGGGCAAGCCTTGGATCTAATACTTAGTCGGCTGTTCCGCTCTCCACAGAGTCACTGCTTTATTCCTGCTAGCGATGTGAGTTCAAAATTAAGTGCTAGAAAACACTCCAGCTCTTGGTTTGGGTTTGAGTCTAATTTATAATACTAAGTTCAGAGAATGATGCCTTGTTGCACCAGAATATATAGGAAAAATATTTTGGTTCAAAACAATTCACACTAAGGCAGCAGGGCCACGCTCCTGCCCTTGCAGTGCTGCTCAGAGTGGAGATTCTGACAGCAAGACCAGACTGTGAGGGCCATGGGCCACGTCAGAGAAAGGACGTGTCCTGAAGCTCTGTCAGGCCCGGGACGATCTCTGAGTTCTGGGAGGGCTTCCCTTTCTGACCCCATGGTCCCAGGCCTGTGAATGTCAGAGGAGACAGAACCTCAAGGAGACAGCTGTGGGATGTGGATGAGAGTGTGGGCTGGGCGCCATCTCACCCCCCATCCACCTGGGACTGCTCAAAACCCTCTCTGGTCATTCAACCCCCAAGGTCACCCTTTCCAACCCCAACAAAAGTAACACGCAAACAGGCCCTGGGAGCAGTTTTATTGCAGGCAGGCGGACAGACCAGCGCTTCTCTCCTGAGATCGTGGAGAAAGTGCCACAAGGTAGAATCTGGTTCTGCACAGCCACAACATCCGGGAGCTTGGTGCCAGCTGGCCCGGGTGCTGTGGAGGTCACCTCCACCCGCGTCCCCCAGAGGGAGAAGGCCGGCCTTGGCCCTGCACGTAGCCCCTGAGGCTCCAATGCTGGCCTCTGTGGCAGGTGCTCCTGGCAGAGCCTCACCCTGGGGACACCATGAGTTATTTGCAAAGCGATACCTTTTTAGAGACGGTGCAGGAATGATGAGAAGTATCACCAGGCTAGCCTGCCCTCAGAACGAACACTTCCAGCTCTGCGCACATTTCTTAACTGCTCACCTGCAATATCCGCACTATTCTCACTACACAAACCACGACAGAAAGGAACCAAAGAAAACCTGGAGACAGCAGCCATGGTTTATTCAAGTGCGTGAGGCCCATCTCCAGATCACACGAGTGGCATGTGAGCCAGAGAGCCGGGACCCTCAGCCCAGTCCAGGGACGTCTGGACCCATCCCTGCCCCAGACTGCATGGCAAGTTTGGCCTGGGACCCCGGTTGTAGCTGGGCAGTGGACAACGCACCTCTGCCAGCCTTAACCTGTGCACTGACAGGTCACACTGAGGGGGCACACTTCCCCAGATGCCACTCCACCTCTCTCTAAAGAGAAAAGCCACCCAGAGAAAAGAATCATGCTCTTCAGGCATCTGGGGAAAGACCACACAAATATAGGGCTCAATGATTTAAGGGTGCACTGTGACAGGAAGGAAGCATTGGAGAAAACGTGAGTCCGTGGGCCTTCATCGTGATCCCTGTCCACTGATGGACACCAGCAGGTCCGGGCTGTCACTGGGGGCCCCCCGGCTCCTGGGACCCACTTGGCCTTGCAATCCTCTCTGCTGTGTGAAGCAGGAAGAAGGGACCCCAGTTAGTCTCCCCAAAGCCTTTCTAGCTTAAGTAACTTCAAGGAGGATTTTGTTCATGCTGGCCCCCACCTAAAAGAGGAGGCTGGTTTTGGAGGCCACTGATCCTGGAAGGGGTGGAGGAGCTGAGAGCCTCTGGGTTCAGAATCCATTATTCTGACAGGCAGCCACACATGGGAAAATGGCTATTTTTTTCTTTAAGACAGAGTCTTGCTCTGTAACCCAGGCTGGAGTGCAGCGGCACCATCTTGACTCACTGCAACTTCCGCCTCCCGGTTCAAGTGATTCTCGTGGTGCCTTAGCCTCCCTACTAGCTCTGGGGACCACAGGTGCACGCCACCATGACTGGCTAATCTTTGTATTTTTAGTACAGACGGGGTTTTGCCATGATGGCTGGGTTGGTTTCAAACTCCTGGGCTCAAGTGATCCACCCGCCTCAGCCACCCAAAGTGCTGGGATTATAGGCGTGAGTCACGACACCCAGCTGAGAAATGGCTTTTTTTGAAGGTACAAACTAGCTGTTTTTAAAAGACCAAAATGTTATGTTTTTCTTAAAAAAAACAAAAACTTGCTGTCAACTTAATAGTCTTTAGGGCTTAAAAATCCACTCTGCGATGTCCTGGGCAACACGGCAAGACCCCAGACCTACAGAAACAGGCAGGGGGTCAGTGAGCTGTGTCAGTGCTACTGCACTCCAGCCTGGGCAGCAGAGGGAGACCCTGTCTCAAAAAACAAATGCAAAAAACCCTGTTCAGTGCTAAGAACAAAACTCTGTGCTACACTATGGCAGGAGGCCCAAGGCCCCTTTTGAGAGCTATGGATCTCCCAGGAGGCCCCTTTTGAGAGCTATGGATCTCCCAGGAGGCCCCTTTTGAGAGCTATGGATCTCCCAGGAGGCCCCTTTTGAGAGCTATGGATCTGAGCGTTGCTTCTGCTTTGGCAGCCCAGACTCAAGACAGAAAGTGCATAGCTCAGCACTGGAGGCGCTGCCGCCCAGCACCCTGGGAAGCTTCTGGGAGTTCCCCACCCCATGAAAGTGCTGGAAGTAGAGCAGAGGGCTCAGCCGGCTGCCAGCATGGAGAGGCAGCCCAGCAGGACCTGGATCTCATGACATAGCAGGGAAGTGGCAATTAAGTGGGAGCACAAGGGCCTGAAGAAGGGCTGTAGCTTGCCCTCGCAGCCCGGTGGGGAGGTGCCTAGGCCTGTGGGTGCCAGTATGCTGCTCATATCAGTTATGTCGTCTGTCAATGTCAAGAGTGAGGGACAATATTTCAGAGCAAGGCGACATATATCATGAGTTCTTCCCATCCCAAATGGAACATCCCCCACTGCCCTATGCAGGAAGCTCTGCACCACTGGGCCTGGTGTCTGCAGCAGGACAACCTCAGCACAAAACCTCAAGCAAACACCATTCAAGATGAGGAGTAGGAAGACAATGAACTCTAGCCAGGAAAAGAGCTCCCACAGAAAGCAGCCTACCTGGGGGAGAGGGGAGGGAGGGCATTAGGACAGATACCTAATGCATGCAGGGCCTAAACCCTAGACGACGCGTTGATGGGTGCAGCAATCCATCACGGCACATGTACACCTCTGTAACAAACCTGCACGTTCAGCACATGTAGCCCAGGACTTACACGAAAATAAAAATCAAAAGCTGCAGGCTGGGCGTGGTGGCTCAAGCCTGTAATCCCAGCACTTTGGGAGGCCGAGGCGGGTGGATCACGAGGTCAAGAGATCGAGACCATCCTGGTCAACATGGTGAAACCCCGTCTCTACTAAAACTACAAAACATTAGCTGGGCATGGTGGTGCGTGCCTATAATCCCAGCGACTCAGGAGGCTGAGGCAGGAGAATTGCCTGAACCCAGGAGGCGGAGGTTGCGGTGAGCCGAGATCGCGCCATCGCACTCCAGCCTGGGTAACATGAGTGAAACTCCGTCTCAAAAAAAAAAAAAAAAAAAAAATCAAAAACTGCAAGCAGCCCGCCAGCCACTACCTTCTTCCCTCTCCCAGCTGCTGGCCGGGTGGCTGGACAGAATGGCACATGTCCAGCATCCAGCATAGTGAGTCCATGTAACGAAAGTCAGCTCGCAGCCCAGGACGACTTCAGAATGTCAACGTCCTCATCAAACAGAAGCCTTTACGAGGCTCGGCCGAAAAGTCAATCGACAGTCCTTCTCCCCAGTTGGATTCAGCACAGAGAAGGACCACATAAAACGGGATCTGAGACTCAGAACATCTCATCCAGTACACTGCCAGCGATGAGAAACAGCCAGCAGTAAGAGGGAGCAATTGCTGTGGCTGTTTATTCTATAAACATTAACAAGACCCTTAATTTTACAGCATTTTTAAGCTTTTCTTGTTTTGGTTCACTGGGATTTTTAAAGCTTAGATGTGAAAATGACTACTGAAAATTATCTACATTGACAGTTCATTCACGCACGTTTATTTAATGTCAGCATACAGAGGACAGCCCCGCAGTACTTCAGAGTATCAAGTATGTAGTAAATGTATTAAGTCTCGTTAGCTGTGACAGTGACAAAGGAACAGCTAAAAAAACAAAGCAGTGAAACAGAAACATGATTTTCTTAAAATTATAAAATAACAATACTGATATTAAAGCTTCATTAATTATTGCAACAGTTAAGAATTTACCAATATTTCATGTTAGGAAGGCTCTTTATGAAATTTATTCAAGTTGTCAAGAAATTAGATGAAAATATAAAAAAGGAAATACATGTGAATTTTACTTTTGATTTTCACTCAAAATATCCATACAATTTTATACAGTGTCACCTAACATAACAATCTTTAATAAACTCAAGTATACAGAAATGATAAAAATGTAGGAAATTTTTCTTTTACACTTTCAAATGAAGGGACAGCAATTTATGACACAAAGTTCGTGTAACAGATGCAGAAATGCATTAAAAAATCAACATCGTGGGATAGCTTCCCTCTACTGGAGGGGCATGTTCTTACAGTTTGTGACTGGGATCTGAGTTTCAATGGTAACAGTTAAATACGAGTGCTTCTCAATACAAAGCCACACACTTCACTTTGGCCACACAAATGTCTCCTCCCTTTGAGATATGACTTGGGGTCACTGAGATACGCACCTTAACATAAACCAACATATGATAGTCCCAATCGGCCGGTGGCAAAGAGCGTGCTCCAGACAAAGGAGGGCCCTGCAGGCTGCTGTCAGGGCAGTAGACTATCAACCTCACCTCTGTCACACAGACCAAAGTGGAGGCGGCGTCTCCAGGTCACTCCACCCCTACCCATGCACGCAGAGGTTCTCACTGCTGAGGAGTGAAACCTCAGCCACGGGCACACGTCGACCGCAATGTGCATCCGTGCAGTCAGAGGCCGACCCTGCCCCTGTCCACTGGCACTGGAGGCAGGGCAGGGCCGACGGACCCCCAGCCATGCCCTCACCCACAGAGCTGGATGCCAGATGCTGCGTTCCACGAATCTCTCCCCAGAAAATCCACAGGTGAACCGCTTCTAGTTCTTCCTTGGGTAGTCAGACCACACATGATGTGGTGCCTGGGTTTCCGTGGGTCCCTTCTCCAGGCGCCCCCAACCCATAGGGCTTTCTCCTCACACTTTGAGTTCGCTCAACAAAGAAAAAAAAAGTCTCCCTCCCAGGCAAGAGGTCATGAGGACCTGGAACTCAGGCACAGCCATGTGATAAGGCAGTTCCACCAACTTCAGCACTAATTTCACACTTGACAATTTCTTTAATATTTAAAATGAACCCCAGGAAGTGGAGGAACTGGGGAGAAACGCTGCCCGGCCACCTGCCAGCTGGGCCCTGGGGGTGAAGCCAGTGGGGGGAGAAGCGCGCCGGCCCCACCCGGATGGTGTTCATGTCCAGAAAACCTCGTCCTGTCACAGCATTTCTTCCTCAGAATCCCTGCATGCCTCTGAGATAAGAATCACTGTGCTATCTCCTTTCTGATTTTCCATGCCTCCATTTTTAAGGCATTTATCCTCAGTCCCAAGCTAAGGGTTCACAGGAGAACACTTCCAAACTGCTAGAAGGTTCAATCAGCACAAAAGAGAAATTAGATGATTTAATTTGCCATGATTTAAGCAAATTCCAACCCCAAGGCTACTGGCTATTTCTCCAGTGTCTAATCCTGCACATGCATTTGCTTTCAAAAGAAGGCAACGTTTTCCAAAGGCTCCCTTCTCCAGGCCTGGTGGGGGGGGGGGTTTAATCCCCTTCTCCTGAATAAGATAAAAGCCTGAGGGAAAGGCTGAGGCCCCGGCAGGTAGTGTTTGGAAGCCCACCCACTGCAGTCACCACACACACCTGGCTTCTGGAATTCTGGCGGAAGAGGCCAGCTCGGATAGGACAAGGAGAGGGTCCCCTGGCCTGCCACCTTCGGAAGGTGCCTGACACCACCCAGGGCCGAGCTCGCCCCCTTGCCAGGTAGGAGCGGGACTCTGCGGCCACTCAGCGTGCACCTGATCTTTGTCTGTGCTTTTCACCTCTGCGGTTTGGTACACATTGGAAAAGTGATGCTGACTGAGTAGTTAAAAGCCTCTTCTGGCCAAATGCTGTGTTTCGTTCCAGAGATTACAAACGCCGTTCCTGCTCACAAGAACGTTTAAGCTGAAAAACTGACAAATGTGGATGAGCAAGCTCAAAGCTTGGTGAAGAAACTACAAAATTTTCCCCAAGTTTCTCTTACTGTCTACCATGGGAAGCAACACACATTGTACTGGCACACCTGGTGTCAGGAAGCACCCCTCCCCGGCCCCGCCCGGGGTCTGCCGGAGCCATTACTCGGAAGCATGGCCCAGGGAGGGCGCTCCCCCGCCCCTCTCTCCAGTGCCTCGTCTCCTCAAGCTGTCGGGCACCTTTAGCTCTGGTCTTGGAGAACGCCTTGCATACTGTCCTGCCTGCAGAAGTGCTCTGCCGGCTGTCAAAGAAAGGAGCAGCAGTCAGAGCGGCAGAGTGAACGCAGGGTGGTGTTACCCTGCAGGGCCTGGGCCAGCCTGGGATGAGCCAGGAGTCGAGCCATGCAATCAAAGGCAACCCCCCCTAGGCGGGCACAGCACTCCCCACTGGGCCCTGAACCCAGCAAGAGGAGTCCTGGGGAGGGCATGGAGACACAATGAGGGGGCCCCACCAGACAAGGTACCAGACAGACATTAAGGACAGTACTCCTTGGCAAAAGTTGGCAGAAAAAGATGGTGATTGAGCCCCAAATCCAAAGCTGACAATATCATGGTGTTTAACACTTGAGGTGTGGGGAGAAAGACACAGGCAGGCCTCCGTACTGCACAGCACGTTTCAGAGTTGTTTTTAAAGGAAACGATCTCCTCCTCTTGCCTCTCCCGCTCCCGGTTCCTTTCAGCTGACTCCTAAGTCACCTGGCAGCAAGCCCCTGCACTCCCTCTTCCATCCCGCCACTGCAACTGAGAGCTGGAGAGCGGGGAGAGATCGGAGCGCGCCCAGTCGGCCGTGCTGGTACTCGGGCACACGCCCTTGGCTCCCTGTCACGGGCAACATTTCAGAACTACAAGGTCACCAGAAGTGTCACCATAAATGCTACTTACCTGGGACCAGCCCCTCTCTATGTAGGCCGAATACTGAGTCCTGAATTTTGAAACTGCATACTCAATGCCTCAGAAGCATTTGAAACTGAACATTTACAACTATGTAGGTGCATAAAATCGCACACCGAGTGTTCATTACTCGTCTCTCCACATGACCCACTTTGACCTCCAAAGCGGAAACTGTCCACAAGGATGGCTGTCATGGCTACCTTAGATCAGTTCACCTTTAGGAACAGAGGCCCGTATGGCACAGTTGGAGAGGACACGGACATTCCCATGAAGCAGTGCTCAGGGATGCTAAAGGCACAGACAGGTGAAACGCCCCTGAAGGTTGCTGTGGTCCCCGTGGCCACGTGCTGCCCTGCCACCACACTGAAGAGAGAGCACTGGGTTAGGGCCCACGCTGGGCACAGGGTGGGCGGCTCCACCGTGACATGTTTGGAGATGGGAAGCAGGCCTGGGGGCCTGGCCTGGCTTTCCTGGGAGGTCCTTTAAGAGCGCAGGCAGCTGCGGCTCCACCTACCAGGGTCTTTACACTGCAGAGAAAGAAAAGTCAGCCAGCTCTTCACCCTGCTGAATCATGTTCACTACGCAAACCAGTATCAGTGATCGTTATCTCTATATTTAATTACAAAGGTGTGCAAAACAGAAAAACCTAAATGCCCAAAATGAGTTAACAAGTAAGATAACCACCATCTTGACATGCCATATGCAGCTCAAGGGGCCATCTCACCCAATGTGAAAGCTAGAATTTGAAAAGCAGCTCCTTGTGCAGCAAGAGAGAGTGAGGATGAAGGACTGCGGTCACCAGGGGAACAGCACAGCCTCCCACTGCTGAGGAGGCCACTGGCCACCAGGGCCCAGGCTGAGGCTCCAGGGTGGGAGCCACTGAGGATGAGGTCCAAGGGCATGGCCAGCGCCAGCATCCCAAGAGTAATCCCTGAGCCACAGCCGCCATCCAAGAACAAGGAAAGGGGAAACCTGCACTTCTGCTTCCTCTGGGGGGGATTAAGCCCAAACAAGGGCCATGTCAAGGAGAAATCAGAAGTCTTGGGGAGTCGCACGTGCCTTTCTGACTGCCCCCCCCCCGCGTCCCCCCAGGAAAAACCCAAAAAACTCCTTTTCCCTTGTTGGGAAAACACATAAGCAAAGCGCATCTGACCTAAAAGGTCTTCGCTTATGCGGCAAGAGGCACTTCTGCAATGCTGTTGGTGTCCTCAGCCCGCAGTTTCCATGAACTGTCCAGGCTCTGAGTAAGGTGGGTATTTTAGTGCACAGAATCTCAATCAAAGTGCTACAAACTGCTTCTTTGAAAAAAGATGTTTATTAAACAACTTTAATTGTCATAAAATGACTAAAATGGGTTTTAAAAATTAAGGCTCTTCTCTTTCTGTGGATTGCCAGAACAATGTAAAAATAATATCAATCAACCCTGCTAAACGTTTTGTTCCTAAGGTTAAATTTCATAGATTCCTAAACATTTTGTGATTAAGATAAAAAATTGGACTATAAATGACAATTCATGGCCATCTGTGCTGAACACACACTGATCAGGTGTACAATATTCTAATTGAGTAGTTAAGCAAAAATATCCCAGTTAAAGCATGAATTGTAATTGTAGCATTTTAAAGTCATTGTTTCCCACACTGTCATGATTTCCCTAAAACTGAAATAGTCTAATACAGGAACGCTGACCTCGGGACTCTATATGCTCCCAGGATGACTGACTTGGCTGGCAATTACTTTGATTATATTTTTTTAAATGCTCTAAGGTAAATTATCAAATGATTCAGAATTACATGGCATGCAGTATCCAAAATTATGGCTCTGATGCATTTAGATTTACATTAAGAATAAGAAGTGTCATTCACATTCATTGTACACCCCGCCCCTCCCACAAAAAAAAAAGTCACTACCTATTCAAGTTCTAGATCTGGTGCAGCATTAAGGATTAAAACTTACCACTTTACCAGGCCTTCCCCATGTGCAAATAAATCCCTCCTGACAAGCAGTGACTATACAGTCTTCGAGAAAAATTAACACAGTCAGTCTCTCGTGTGCTATCTTTTTACATATCAGCGGCTCTAACAAGGGAACGTCTTCCATTCGGGGACACAGGGGCGTTCCCAAAGTTTTAGCAGGGTCCGTTTTGGTTTTGGTAACTAGATTCAGTTTGTCACTGCTCTTGCTAGAAATGTGTCCCATGCTATGATTTCGCTTGTGATCTTTCTCGTGGTGCCTCTCCTTCCGGTCATGTAGTGAAAGTGTTGCAAATTTGCTGACCCCAGAAGCAATGGCCCCGTCCATGACACTGCTTTTGCTGCCAGCATTTGAGACTGCTGAATGTGGAAGGCTGTTGGACCGTGGCAGAGGAGGGGGCACGGAGTTCCCAGGCGTTGTAACACTGTTCCCATTGCTTCCAGCAGGAGGACTCGTGGCATTCATGACATTTGTGTGCGTCCTTGCTCTTGAGAGGGGTTGGTGAGGGAAAAGGATATCTTCTGTAAGGTCCCATAAACACAGCTGTGTGTCCTGGCCCACGGAACCAAATCGATATGTGACACTTACAGGGCGGCTGTCTGTAGAGTTCCGTTTGGAGAGCCTCGACTGTGTACTATTTGCTCGATCTCTGCCAAAATGAAGAAGGTCTTGGAAGTCCTCATCACTGCCACTAAACTCCATAGGGTCACTTTCTTCTACACTAGTGGTATAGGGGTCAAACGCTACGACACTGACCCAGGACTTGTGCCCGTGGCCTCTGGCTATTACTCGGCAGTCTACAAAGGACCAGACTGTCACCAAGTCATCCTCTCCACCTGTCACAATGTACTTGCCATCCGGGCTCCAGCACACACACAGCAAGCCCCCAAAGTAGCTTTTCATCGTACCGTGCAGCTCCACTGAGTCAAAGCTGAATACCCGCAGAAACCCGTCCTGGCTCACGCACGCCAAGAACTTGCCATCTGGGGAGAAAGCAAACTCGTTGAGGGCCCCCTCGCCCACCGTCCACTTAAGGAGAGGGTTCCTCGTGGATTTGCTCTTGCAAGTGTGCACGGCAAAGCTCTCTCCCTGCTTCAGAAGCTGGTAGTGGGGGGCGGTGGTGCCACAAGTGTGCTCCACGTTATATAAGAACATGTTCCCACTTGAGTGGGCTACCAGGAAAAGGCTTTCCGAACCGGGAACCCATTTGACACAGGTAACTCGTGACTTGTCTATTAGTCTCTGTGAAGACAAAGGAGAACAAGTTAGCACAACGGAGAAGTCTCAAAGGTCTACTTTTCCAGCAAGCAAACTTGTGTATTTCCTGGTGGGAAGGGGCAAGTCCATCCACGTTTTATCCTGCAGTCAGCCAGGCCAGCAAGGAGCATTCTGACCCCTTGTAGAATTACTTTCTAAAATCAGTGTTAGGCTACTGGCTTTCACTGAGGGAGTCAGGCAGCGAACAAATATTTGCAGAGGGGCCACAAAGTGCCAGATGCTATGCCAGGCACAGGATTCTCCACGGAGGGAACAGCCCTGCTGGGATTCTTTCTTTAATGGTAGGAGCGTCTGAATCTGGGGGTCACTGCATCTACATGTGGCATCCCCTCTATGAGGACCCACAGGTAAAGTCTCTGAGTCTTCACAGCCAGGAGAGCTCTGCCTCACCTCAAGGGTTTCTCTGCATTTATTGTCACTGTAAGTTATGGGCTGGTTCGATCTGCCCCTCCGCTCTGACGGCTCAAAGGTGGGGAGTGAAATCTGCAGCCCACGTGACTCCAAAGTACACCGCTGGGCGCTACCTCAGCCCTGGGTTCCCCAAGGCTTCCTCACTCACATGCACTGCCCCATATACATCTTCATCAGCATTTCCTCAAAACCCTCTCTGGTGGTGGTTAGAGAAATATGTTGATGATTCATTCAGGAGTGTGTGTCTCATCATCACTCTACTCCATGCTAACTCTGGACCCATAACCGACATGTTTCTTTAACAGGCATATGTCAGTAGTCTTGCCTTTAAAACCCAAAGAACGAAAGGCAAAAATACCGCCCCCCTCAACCAAAGGCACAAGTCTCCTTCCCTGCTTGCCAGCTGATCGTGCAGTGGGGATTGCCAGCACAACAGCTTCCACAAGGGCATACCCTTTCTAGACCATCTGAGCACCAGATCACATCACCAAAATGCATCCAGAAGTTCCAAGACTCCCAAGTCTACCTAGAAACTTCTACTGCCAAATGCTCTTCACTGCACCGTTGCCCCAGGAACAGTGTCCCTTTAGGAGCCCAGCAGCCCCAGTAAGTTGAACAGCACCACTTCACCTAACAGGTGGGAATTCCCCAACTCAAGTCACAGAGGGGTACTGGGCACATTGGAGCAGATTCTGCCAAGAATCATGCCAGCTTCTGCCTGGGTGGCTTTGGGACCATGTGCTTGCTATGTGTGCTATATCTTTACAGACAATTATAGAAACAGGATGACTTGATTTTTAAAAGAACAGCTGGAAAAGAAATTAATGAGCCATGCAAGCTCACTGCATGAACATTAGATCCTGGAAGGGAGGTTGCTAACAAATGACCCCAAGCAGGAAGAGTGGAAGCTTGAACGCCGCACAGCATGCAGGCCCAGGGCCAGGGACCACGCGTCGGGCAAGGATTACTCAGCAGCAGCATTTTACTACTGTAAAGGACATGGCTGGCCCTCTTAAATTAACAGGCACGTGGCAAGCCAGCCTTGGGGACACAGCCAATATTTTCATCCCCCACCTCTTTACCTCCCTTGTCTGGTGACCTACCTATAAACAGCATCTGACCTGCACCAATGCCAGCAACCTAAAAACCTAGCGCTACTCTGCCAGGATTTCCATTAGACCTTCGTGCAATTTTTTCAGCAAGGGGTTAGAGAGACAATTTACATGGCCAGACAAGGGCTTTTCTTTTGTGGAGGAAGGAGGAGATAGGATGATGCTGATGGTGAACGGTGGGTTAAGAGGCTCCCCCTCCCCTGTCGTAGCTCTGCCAAACCTTGCTGTCCCACTGGGCCCAGGCTGCCCCGGCACTCCTGACCCCACAAACACAACTGTACCTGACGGCCCAGGGCCTAAGGGTGTCCACAGCTCACCCCATCACTGGCCTTGTCAAGCAGGCCTATACCAGCTAATTCAGGGCCGGGAAGTCAGACTGCTGTCCTGATTCTGGCACAGTGGCTCTCAATTCCTGCACCTTACATTTCACCAGAATCAAATCAAATCCCAATTTTCCCAGGATCAGTTCATTGTTGTTACTCTATTTACCATGTGTGGAGAAATTTAAGGACATAAAAACTTCTAGCAGCACAGTTAGAAGTATATTTTATTTTGGGCCTTAAAAAAAACACAACAAAAGGCCGGGCATGGTTGCTCACACCTGTAATCCCAGCACTTTGGGAGGCCAAGGTGGACGGATCACCTGAGGTCAGGAGTTCAAGACCACCCTGGCCAACATGGTGAAACCCCATCTCTACTAAAAATACAAAAAATTAGCCAGGCATGGTGGCGGGCAACTGTAATCCCAGCTACTTGGGAGGCTGAGGCGGAAAACTGCTTGAACCTGGGAGGCCAACGTTGCAGTAACCTGAGATCGTGCCACTGTACTCCAGCCTGGGTGACAGAGTGAGACTCCATCTTAAACGCGCACGCACACACACACACACACACACACACCAAAAAACAGCATTAGAACTCAACAACTAATACTATCAAACAGTACTGCTTTGCAATAGTGAGGTATGAATATAGTTATATAGGACCATTAAAAATGTTACTGCAGGCTGGGCATGGTGGCTCATGCCTGTAATCCCAGCACTTTGGGAGGCCGAGATAGGCGGATCACCTGAGGTTGGGCAGTCAAGACCAGCCTGACCAACATGGAGAAACACTGTCTCTACTAAAAATACAAAATTAAGCCGGGCGTAGCAACGGCCTGTAGTCCCAGCTACTTGGGAGGCTGAGGCAGGAGAATCACTTGAACATCGGGGGCGGAGGTTGCAGTGAGCCGAGATCGTGCCATTGCACTCCAGCCTAGGCAACAGGAGGAAAACTCCGTATCAAAAAAAAAAAAAAAAAAAAAAAGTTATTGCAATGACAAAACACATTAAAAATCTTTACTCCCATATTAAAAAGTTGCACTGTGGCTGGGCACAATGGCTCACGCCTATAATCCTAGCACTTTGGGAGGCCAAGGAGGGTGGATCACTTGAGGTTGAGTTTGAGACTAGCCTGGCCAACGTGGTGAAACCCCATTTCTACTAAACATAAAAAAATCAGCTGGGCGTGGTAGCGTACACCTGTAATCCCAGCTGCTCTGGAGACTGAGGCAGGAGAATCACTTGAAGCCGGGAGGTGAAGGTAGCATGCAGCAAGCCGAGACCACGCCACTGCACTCTAGCCTAGGTGGCAAAGTGAGATTCCATCTCCAAAAATAAAGTTGCACTGAGACTATCCTAAGTAGACATGCGGATGTAACTTATGGATAATATCCTGCGCCCATCTACTTCAATCTCTCTCTGGGGACCTAATCAAACGTTACTGTAACACACTGGCAATGGGGGACTGAGCACACCAGTTTAAGCAACAGCAGACCCAAAAAAAAAAAAAAAAAAAAAAAGACCTTGGATGCAACTGTATTGTGGTAAGGGTCTCTTACTTGCCTGACCCGTTGTTTCTCCCTATCAGATCGTGTGCTTAACAGCCGGGAAAACGTGTGCTTTGTTGGGGGTACCCTGTGTCTCAGCCGTTATCAGGGTGAGTGGCAGCCAGGCATCAATGTCTACGAGCAGCATCAACAGCAGCAGTGCTGGCCCTCACTTCTGATCGGAGTGTCTACTGTGGGTGATGGGCACTGGTGGAGGCTTACACCCATGCTCTCTAAGCCTCACAATAACCCTGCAAAGTAAGTTTTTTGTGTGAATAGGTAATACATTAATAATTCACATAAAAGTACACAGTAGAAAGCCTCGCTCACATTCTTCTCCTCCATTCCAGAGCCTCTGTCCTGAGTCACTGTTACTAGCTTCTCATGTCTCTCCAGAATGTCTTTGTCTTTGTTCATTGCAAGGCAAATACGAATACGTATTTATTCACTCTTCGTTTTCATACTAAAGGAAGCACACTATGCACTGTCTCACCTCTGCTTTCTCATTCAATATCTTTTTTTATTTTTTTTGAGACAGGGTCTCACTCTGTCACCCAGGCTGGAGTGCAGTGGTACAATCATAGTTTACTGCAGACTTGACCTCCCAAGCTGAAGCAATCCTCCCACTTCAGCCTCCGGAGTAGCTGGGGCTATAGGTGAGTGTCACCACACCTGACTCATTTAAAAAAAAATTGTTTTTGTAAATAGGGGGTGTCACTATGTTGTCCAGGCTGGTCTCAAACTCCTGGCTGCAGGAGCAAAGCAATCCTCCTGCCTTGGCCTCCCAAAGTGCTAGGATTAAAGGTGTGAGCCACCATACCCAGCCTCCTGGTACATCTTGTACATCAGTCTGTATGGGCACAAAGACAGCATCCTCACTCTTTTCTAAAGCTGCAGAGTATTCAACTGTCTGGACAAACTGTGGTTTATTGTGGAAGTGCCCCACTGATGGACACCTATGCAGCAATGAATGCCCTTGCACACACGCAGTTTTCACATGTGTGAGTAATGCACCTACAGGGTAAACTTCCAGTGGAGTAACTGAGCCAAATATTTTTACAGATATTACCAAATTGCCTCCATGGAAAATGGAAAATGCAATCATGCCTGTGGTAGGTATTGTTGTCATATTATCCATGAGAAAACAGAAGCTTAGAGAGGTCGAGAAACTTGCCCAAAGTCTCATTCATTCATTCATTCAGTACTGAGTACATACCATATGTCAGACACTGATACAGCACAAATTAAAACAGGCATCGTTCCCTCATGAAATTTAGGTTCAAGTGGGATGAGAAGGTAAGTGAAAGTATGTGATCTGATGATGATAAGTGCTATGGAGAAAAACAAACCAGGGAGAGAAGAGAAAGTGCTGGGGAGGAGGGGACTGTAGTGATTTCAATGTCAAATAGGATGGCCGCCGGGCGCGGTGGCTCTCCCCTGTAATCCCAGCACTTTGGGAGGCCGAGGCGGGAGGATCATGAGGTTAGGAGTTCAAGATCAGCCTGACCAACATGGTGAAACCCCGTCTCTTATAAAAAAAATTAAAAAAAAAAAAAAAAGGATGGCCAAGAAAGGCCTCTTCCTCAGCAAGTATCAGGCTGAGAGGATGCTTGGGGAAGTGTATCCCCACAGAGAACAACTTCAAGGGCTCCAAGGCGGAGGGAAGCACACCAAGTAGAGACACAGCAGAGCCAGCGCCAGGAAACAGAGGGGCCCATCAGACCCCAGAGCAAGCATGCTGTCTCCTGTTCCACACGCATATCACCTAACTCTGAAGACCAGCCTGCATGGCCACTCCCAAGCGTTCTCTCAGGACAGGGCACCAGCCTGTCTCGGATCCCAGGCCAATCTGGGAAGCACAGTCATTTAACTTACATGACTGTGGCTTATTTGGATTGGGCTTAACAAAAGAGGAAGAGAACAGAACTTATTTTTCTCCTGTCTTTCAAATTAAGAAACAGAAATACCTAGAACATTTAATTAAATAAATGCAAAAATAAAAACTATGCAGCCCAGTTTCTGCACCATAAGGGTATATTTTTGTTTCAGAAAAAGTCTAGTTAAAAAATAGTGCTCAATGTTAAGTAACAGGATTCTCTGTTGGGCCTGAATTCTCAGGTGTCAATGGGGCTTTGATCTGGATGAGGATGTTGAAAAAATACCCAGGGCAAAACCCTGGTCCCTCTGAGGGATGGGGTTTTCGGGGTGGGCAGGGAAGTAAGAGAGGCAGGACCACAAGGGGCCATGCTCTGAGGAAGAGGCCAGCCAAAGCTCAGAGCAGAGCAGGCCAGCGGGGCCATGTGTGGCACCTGTCTTCGCTGCAGCACATGAACAGGGAAGGGATTTGGTCTGGACTTGTGAGCTGGGACTCAGGCTGTGAGGTCCCAAGCTCAGGGGCTTCAGCTGGGACGCTGGTGCTTGCACTGTCCAGTCCGGCAGCACTGGTCTGAAGTGGAAGGTGCTGTCAGTGTAAATACACACAGGGTTCTATAATTCCTATATGAAAAAAAGAATGTCAATGATCTCATTTACAGTTTTTATATTGGTTATATGCTGAAATAGTATTTTGGATATATAGATATAATAATAAAATATTTTCTTAAAATTTCACCTAGTTTTTACTTTTTTAACGTGGTTATTAGAAAATTTAAACTTGCACACATGGCTGGCACTGTGTTTCTACTGGGGATGCTGCTGCAGACAGTGGGGGCACAGACAGTTTCTAGAAAGGGAAGTGGCAGAATCACATGAAATCCCCGAGCGGTAGGTGCAGTATGCAAGGTGGGGGTGGTGGTGAAGAGGAACCAGTTAGGAGGCTACGACATCTGTCCATGCCATGGACAAAGAGGTCTTAAACTTGACCAGGAGCAGCGTGGCAGAATATGGCTGGGTATGGGGCAGGAGGAAAGCAGGAGTGTGTAAACACCCCTGGGTTTTGTTCAGTATGCAGCTAGAAAGGTCTGCAACTAACAAGTATGACCAGGAGTGTCACAGAAATTGGCTGTGAGGAGTACCATCCTGAGATCTCCAAGGAGGATCACTTAAGCTCAGGTCAAGGCTGCAGTGAGTTACAATTTCACCACTGTACTCCAGCCTAGGTGACAGAGCGAGACCCTGAGTCTAAAATAAATAAATAAAGATTTCCAAGGAAGCAGGTGCACAAGGAGGAGGAAGATAAGGTGAGACTCCTGCAAAAAACCTCTGTACAGGGCACAGGACAAAAACCAGGAAAGCAGAAGAAAAATCTAAGCAAACGACCCAGAAGTGCCACGAGGAGAGCAGGCAGAAGAGGAAGAAGCTGCCACAAAGAGCCAGAGCCTCAGAGAACAGGCCTCTGAGACTCGAGGAAGCTGAGCCCTAGAGGGATGGAGTGCGCAGGGAGGTGGGGTCCTTAGGAGAGAGCACAGGGAAGCAGAGTGAGGAGCAGAGAAGGTGCTGAGAGCAAAGGGACACCGTAGGGGAGGAGGGTGCAGGGCAGGGGCCTGGTGGAGGTAAGTGAGGTCCAGGAGAGAGAGACAGGGGAGGGACCTGCTCCCTGGGCCAGAAAGGAGGCTCTGGGGAACAGGGACAAGCAGAGGCAGGAGGGCTCTGGTGGGAAGCAGCGGAGGAGAGCGGCAGTCCCAGTTGCAGCCCTTCCAGGGCAGGGGTACTGAGTGATGGGCAGGGCAGGTACTCAGCGACGAGCAGAAGAGAAGGCAGGGGAAGCAACAGAGGCGCTAGCAGATCCGCTGGTCTGGCCACAGGGCTCTCCTTTAGAGTCCAACTCTAAAATGCCCCAAGGCCCATGCTTAATAACCACTTTCATAAAAACAGAACACCCAAAACACAAATAAACCTTAAAAGCAAAACAAGGCCGGGCGCAGTGGCTCATGCCTGTAATCCCAGCACTTTGGGAGGCCGAGGCAGGAGGATCACATGAGGTCGGGAACTTGAGACCAGCAGCCTGACTAACATGGAGAAACCCCATCTCTACTAAAAATACAAAATTAGCTGGGCATGGTGGCAGGCACCTGTAATCCCAGCTACTCAGGAGGCTGATGCAAGAGAATCCTTTGAACCCGGGAGGTGGAGATTGTGGTGAGCTGAGATTACACCATTGCACTCCGGCCTGAGTAACAAGAGTGAAACTCTGTCTCACACACAAAAAGCAAAACAAAATATGGACACATTTCTGTGTACATCAAGACACATGCTCTGGGCCAGTGCTCTGGAGATCCAGGCCCCAACATGACCCCACCAAGCACTCAGCCCAGCCCTCCCCATGCTTCCAGCTCTGAAATCCAAATAGATTGTGCCACTTCATATATGAATAAAAAGAAAAATCACAGGAACAACGAAAACACTACCATCCCAAATGCCATCAACTGATAAGATTTTCTAAATACACTACACTAGTTAAAAGGAAACAAGAATAAAAATAAGTCTATAACCACATTAAAGTGTCACTGTGAAAGCAACTAACACTGATGCTTTCTAAGGCACTTCATTTTCTTTTTCTTTTTCTCCACTACTATCAATAAGATAAGCAAAAACCAAAAATTAGATTGGGGATCTGCATTTCAAAATGCAGATATTAATTTATAACAAAAATACTGAAACAATTCAAAAACCACAGCAGCTGCTAGAAAACCATAATGCAACCACAAGCAAAAACAGCAACTAAAGGCTCTGATTATGTCAAGTCTTTTGAAGAGGGCTCAGGAAGTATCAGGAAAGGGTATTTCAAAGCCATGTGAAGAAAGGATCGGATGTCATTTTATCTATGTTCAAGCTTTAAGGAATAGATCATTACGGGCTCATTTCCTTCCTTCGATTAGAAAAGCAACAAAAACAAAACTAACAAAATGTGCAGACCATTCTTTTGTATCAAAATAGACAGAACATCGCTAAGCTCCCACACCTGGGAGGCACCGAGAGCTGGCAGGATATGCCACCAGCTTAGGCTGGCAGCAGTGTCCCTCCATACTCCAGGAGTCAGGGCCATCTCCTCTTCAGCAAGACTGGATTGAAATTGCACCAGGAGATGCGGTGCCTACCCAGTGTGTCTGCCTCAGCCTTACAACCTTGCAGAGGAGAAGGGCAAGAGCAGAGTCATGTCAGAAAAAGGCAAATGCCAAACTCTTTTACATTTTCTATTTCAGCCAATAATGAACACATACTCGAAAATCCTTTGAAGTTACTATTCTGTGAATACACTCCAAAATCAGGATTTTACAAAGACAAGGTTGCTTTCATCACTATACAAGAATTGTCCCTTTTTAACTCTTTCTCCCAATATATCATTGCTAGTTATAAAAAGTAAACATCAGAAAGGGTAGAGTGAAAACACACACACACACACACACACACACAAATTACACACACACATTACACAAAACACACACACATACACACACACAAACACTAAAAAAGTAAACTCCTTGCCCCTCTGGGGTGCTTCACAGCAGGTTGAATGTGAGCCGGGTGACTCTCCTCTGTGGGCAGCTCTGATGACGAGGATGGGCTCCCTGGTCTGGGAGCCTGTCAGATGAACTGTGCGCCAAGATACTTTCAATTATGGCCCATTAGACATTTTCAAGAGCATCATACGTACAGATGGCTACAAATAGAAACCCAAAGTCTACTCTGAAAGGCTGGGGAAAGCAGAGACTCCAGGGAGCTGGGGATGTGACTTCCTGAGAGAGGCTGGAAAGGACTGGGCATTCGACTTTCTGCGGGTCTTGAACAGGTGCACCAGCAGGGACGTCCAGTGTGACTGGGGACAGTCCCAGGGAGCGGGAAGAGAGCAGGGCCTGCCCATACTCACTGGGCTGACCTGATCAGTGGTCAGACTTAGTTTGCCTTCACCTCCAATGGAAGGCGTGAGCCCTATGGTCTCACCTCATTGAAAACTATCATAGACTGTGAAAGTCAACAGTGAGCACTGGGGTTTAGAGATGATGCTTTCCTACCTTCTTTGTATTTCTCTATTTTCCAATTTTTCATCAACAAGCATTTTAAATGCACACAACTTTTAAATGACAGGGGGCAAATCACCTTTTAAAATACACTTGTTCGGCCGGGTGTGGTGGCTCATGCCTGTAATCCCAGCACTTTGGGAGGCCGAGGTGGGTGGATCACGAGATCAAGAGATCGACACCATCCTGGCCAACATGGTGAAACCCTGTCTCTACTAAAAATACAAAAATTAGCCAGGCACGGTGACACTCACCTGTGGTCCCAGCTGCTTGGGAAGCTGAGGCGGAAGAATTGCTTGAACCCAGGAGGCGGAGGTTACAGTGAGCCAAGATGCACCACTGCACTCCAGCCTGGTGACACAGCAAGACTCAGTCTCAAAAAAGAAAAGAAAAAAAAAATACACACACACACACACACATGTTCGCAGATGGGAATTTTTTATCTGTGTTTATCTCAGGTAGATTTCTGAAATTTCTAATTCTATTTCATTCATCTATCCATCCCAACAATTATTTTTTCATGTACCAGGCACTAGAAAGGAGGCAAAGTAACTGATGCTGGGATTCGGTGTGTGCAGGTATGTGCACAGTCACGTGGTAACAGGTGGGTCTGAGAGGTGGTCTGGTGAGGAAGACTGAAAGGCCACATGGCTGTAACTGTGACCAGCAGGCCGACTCTCAGCTTCACACATGTTGATCCTCTGTCTGGGTTGCTGTGATCCTACCTGTTTGTCCTAGAAAACTATTTATCTTTCAAAACTGTTGGTATCTCACCTCCCACAGAAGTCTTTCCTTCCAGTGCCACCCCTCCCAGGAAAGGAAGCCTCTGAGTTTCTCTCAACCTCCACGTTGCTGAGCATTTGCCAAGGCTTGCTCTTCAGGCCCTTCACAAACACCTTGCCTGAACCAATTCATCTGAGCCTCACCACAAACCTCTCAGGTGGGTGCTGTTCCCACCCATTTTCCAACCGAGGAGGAGAGGTAAGACCCACATCCTGCAAGCAGAAAGTGGCCGAGCTGGTGGCCAAGCCCTCAGCATTCTGGGCTGTGAAGCTGTAAATGTCATGGTAATGAACTGTGTGGTAAGTGCTCCTTTGAAAGCAGTAGATGAGATGGCCAGAATCTTGGAGCATAACCAGGGCTCAGTCCCATGCATTCTTTGTTCTCACCATCCTCTCTCCAAAGACCCTTTCATCTATCTCAAGGATGTGATTATTACTTCTATGCTGACAACTGCCAAATTGTTACCACTAGTTTTGTACTCCAGATCCATATGTCCCACTATCTACAGGTCTCTCAAGCTTGGCAAGTACAGACCAGAACCTCTGATCTTCCCCTCCATTCCCTGACAACTGCTCCCTTCCCAGTCTCACCCAATGCAGCAAGAGGCAGCCAGAAACCTAAGATTTATTAATACATCTCTCCAATTCAGTCTCCAAGAAGCAGCCAGGGTACCTTTCAAAAACACCAATCTGCCTGCCTTGTGCACCTGCTCCCTTTTAAGGGGTCTGATACTTTGGGTTAAGAAACAATTTTGGATCAGGCCCTAAGTGCTGTGGCCCTCCAATCTCATGCCCTTACTTCATGCCGCTTTTCCCAGGTAAACTGTCCTTCTTCCAGTTTCCTTGGTCTCAAGGGCCCTCGCCTGCTATTCCTTTTGCAGGAATGCTCCATCTCCAGTTCCTTACCTGGTTGGCCTTCTTCTCACATGAGGCTCAGCTTAAAGCATACCACTTCCTCTGAGAGATGTTCTCTGCCTCCCAATTTAAAGTAGACTTCTGTGTTGGCCAGCCGTGGTGGCTCACGCCTGTAATTCCAGCACCTTGGGAAGCTGAGGTGGGCAGATCACTTGAAGCCAGGAGTTCCAGAGCAGCCTGGCCAACATAGTGAAGCCCTGTCTCTGCTAAAAATACAAAAATTAGTTGGGCGTCGTGGCACATGCCTGTAATCCCAGCTACTTGGGTGGGTAATACACAAGAGCAGCTTGAACCTGGGAGGTGGAGGTTGCAGTGAGCCCAGATCGTGCCACTGCACTCCAGCCTAGATGACAGATTAAGACTCTGTCAAATAAATAAATAAATAGATAAATAAATAAAGTAGACCTCTGTGATTCTCTCCCTTTCTCAGACCTGCTCTCTTGCTTTTTACATCACAAAGTGTCACCATCTGTGACACGGCACACCCCAGTGTGCCTGGGTGGTGCTATTATACCTTTCTTCCCTCCTGACAAAGGTCACAGGCGGGCAGGTTTTGCCTGCTGCTGCAGGCCCAGTGCTGGGCATGTGGTAGGTAGTCAAAGTCCTGAAAAAATGAAACAATGGTCACAACTCTAGTTCAAGCCCTCAGCTCTCACCTGGACAGTTACTAGAGCCTCCTCACTGGTCTTGCTACCTTCATTCTGTCTTTCTTCATTCCAATCCACCTTCCACAAGTGCTGACAAGAGTTCTAAAAAAACATATTTGATCCTGTCACTCCCTTGATTAAGAGGCCAAAGTTTCCCCCACATCCTCCAGTGTCAGCTCCAAATTTCTTTGCAGGACACAAAGGGCTTTTATAACACAAGCTGGCTCTAACGTATCTTTCCAGCTTCGAACCCTGCCACTCCAAATCCTACACTGTGTGAGGTGCCCATGCTGTTACTGGATGCTCTTTCACATGCCTAGTTGTTTCTCAAGCTTTGAAGGCCTTCCTTACTCTCCTCTAACAACTATGGACCCTTTAAGATGCAGATCAAACATCACTTTCTGAAAGCATTTCTTGGAACTCCCCCAGTGACCTTAACATTTTTAAAAACTTTATGATATGTGACACACACTACAGAACTCCTGCGGCAGCTATGCCTTGGTATTTTGTTCATATCACTATGCATACACATGCCCAGTAATTTCTGTCCATCCTTACTGCACTGTGAGCTCCCAGAAGGGCAAGCACTGATCTGGCAACCATGCATGGTGGGGCCTATAACCAATAAGAGTTTCTGGAATTAACTTCTGGTTCCAACTCTATCATCAACTTGCTACCTCATCTGGACAATTCACTTGCCTGATCTTTGACTATTTCCTCATCTGTGAAATGGGAAGAACCGCCCACCCTCCCTGGAGAGGCCATAGGTAAAACCTCTGTATCTCACACCACAGCAAGGCACAGCACGATGAGTACTTCACCACCATGCCTGGCACTCTCCAGGAAACAAACCTCTGGTACCCCTTGCTCACCTTAGACATTCTGACCAAAATCTGATAAAAATGTATCCACACTGCTAAAGAATTTCCTTACCATGAAGAGCAATCAATTTCAGCTTCAAGCTGTAAATGTCAAGCTGGCATTAAACCACACATAGTCCTAGCATTCTAAATAGCCATCTTTCAAATAAAATGTAAAATGAGTATGAGATAACTCATACTTAAATCATGAAGAATGAGAAGCTGCCTTCCAGCCTGCAACTCTCAGTCACCAGGGCAGGGATGGTCTAGCTGATGCAGCCTGAGTGCTCCCAGAGCCCTGAGATTCCAGTGACATGTGGTCTCCAACTCCTGGCCCTCCCCCTGCCATTACACACAAACCTTTCTTGTTCTCTAAGCGGCATTCTGTACCATCCCCGGCCAGGGCTGCCTCCGGGTCTTGTTTACTAACAGCCCTTTCCATGGCTCCAATCCCTGCCCCCTCAATCACACTCTTCCCTACCTAAACAACAAAAACACAACAATGCCAAATTCACAATTCCTGCTAACAGTGCAGAGGAGGTCAATTTTGTGTGCTGTTCCCATGACCCAGCATCAAAAAAATAATCATCCAGCTATTTAAGAATCACTTCCTCAGATGATATTAATAAAACATCTAGGTAAATAAAATATTTTCTGCTTAACATTTTAAAATGGAAAATGGAATTAAATACTTTTCCTCTATAGTCTGTCAGTCCAGATGACAAGTTTTGTTTCCAGTCAACTCAGGGGAAACTAGAAGAGACGGTATGGCTCATAAATCTCATCAAATCCACTGGCAATGTCAAACAGGAGCACCCTGGGTGGATACTGAATTTGCATGAATAGCAAACAGCATGACCACCAAAGAATCCAAATTTTAACTGCCATTTGTCAAGTTGAATTTTATTCCCCAAACAAAATTATTTCTTAAAAACCATACTCTATAATGTGTTTTTGTTCCAAGTTAATGATGTTAAAATCCTGCAACAATGCAAAAGCACTTATCCTTTCTAAGGGAGGGGTCCTACATAGCCTGACCCTTGCACATCAGGGGTGAGGTCCCAAGTAGAGATTGGAACCCAGGGCTTCTAAATCAGCAAGCCTACCTTATCTTTTCCATTTGGTAGAAAAGTCATACTGAAACAGAGGAGGAAGAACATTAAATATGAAATAGCAATACCTGAGGCTAAAAGATGCTCCAATAGCTTTGAAAAACATAATCTATTTGGCAATTTCTATATGCCACATTTAATAGTCCTGACATGTTCCTGAACAGACAGCTCAGATATCTCAAGCTCTTTCCAGAATGAAACTGAAGATACCAGAAACCCCAGTACATACTACAACACTGGCAAAAGCTATGTCATGTGACCCAAATTTAAGTGCCAGGATTTCTAACTACGTCAAAAGTGAGTTTACAGCAACTATTTTCAAGAGCAAGTGAAGTACTCCTTAGCCAAATGCCTGTTAAACATACATACAGAAGCTTTAGCTACAATTTAAGCAGCCTAAGGAAATGTTATCAAGTTCTTTGATCTGCATGAAATGTTCGGCGATGTGAAGCAAGACTGGAATTCTACATTTTCTTAAATTATAAATACCAAGTTACAGTACTGTCCCTATCACCACTACAGAAGAGTTTTAAAACACCTGTTACAGACACCTGAGCACGCTCCATAAAAATGCACAAAACAGTTACCCCAAGGGAACAGGTAAGGTCAACAAATTAATCCACCACATTTAAACCTGGGTGTACTAGGGAGGAGGGCTGAGCGAATAAAAAATGGGCTTAGCCTGAACTGCCAAATAAGGCCCACTACCCTTGGTAAGAACGCACCAATTCTTAAAGGGATTCTTCACAGCTAAGACAGGGTGCTACTTACTTCCTCATTAAAAAGTTTGCTAGTTTCTTTTTTGATTGGGTCTATAAGCTGGACTTGGCCTGCAGAAAAGCCCACTAGGAGAGAGACACTTTCTGCTGTGGCTGTTAGGTGGTTGAAGTCATGACAAGTAGGCTGTGTTCCTTTGTATATCCTTTTATCTATTGGTTTACTCAAGTCAGCAGCCTGGAGGAGAAAGAGAAAAATACATATAGTAAACAGCACATTGAGATGAGAAATCTAAGTTATAATATTTTATACTCCAATATGGTGTTTAATCTTAAAAATGAAGTTATTTAAAATATTTTTTCAGTTGTGACTTAACATTCATCTTACATTTTATAAAAGCACTTTCACATACCTTAGCCAACTAGATATTATTAGACTATCTATAATATAACTGTTACTTTCACAACTTATTCTCCCTCAAATATATGTAACACTTCAGCAGAAAATACCCTTGAGATACTAAATTCCGTATTTTCAAAATGCATTTCAATCAGTATCTAACAGAGGAGCCACATAAAAGCTCAGCTTTCAGATGCGCCTACAGCACCTAAATGTCCACTGGTCAGTTACCTGTAGCCCTGTGGTTCTCAAAGTGTAGTCCCCAAACCAGAAGCAGCAGCAGCAGCATGTGGGAACTTAGAAATGCAAAATCGCAAACCTTACTCCAGACTAAATGAGTCAGAAACTACGGGAGGGAGTAGGACCAGCAAGCTGTGGTTTAAAGAGCCTTCCAGGTGATTCTGATGCCTGCTCAAGTCTAAGAACCACTGCTGGAGCCCATGCTATACACTGGCTCCTCCTGGGTCAAAATCCCTCTTCTGAATTAGGTTTCAGGGAACACTCACTTATCGAGGTCATAATCAAGGTGCTTTACATGCATCATCTTTAATCCTAAAAATAATGCTCCAAAATGGACAATATTTTACCCATTTTACAGATGAGAAAACAAGTTTAGGGAAGTTTAATAACTTGACCAACGTCACCATACCTACCTAGTAAGCGGCAGGACTGGACTTGGAACCCAGGTCTGTTTGACCATTAAGGGGATGGGGAAAGAGAGTCAAAAGCAAATGATTTCTCACTTGAGTGTAAAGCAATTTTTCAATGTGCCCTCCCTCCTTTCAAGAATAATTCTTTTCTTCATGAGAAATGTTCTGTGTCATCCCAATATGCTGGGCTTTTATCGGTGAAATAAGGGAAACCCATCCCCTCCCACTCTTGTCTGAAAATCTCTGGTGGAGACAACTAACCCTGAAACAGAACTTGCCCCTCAAGACACCCAGTTCACCCTGCGTGGCCCTCTGGGGCTCCCGGCTCTAGTTCTCTACTGACCACCCCCTCAGGTTCTGAAGATTTCTTTCTTCCAAAGAGGCCTGTGACACTGAACCAAGTAGTCTAATGTTTGACTTTGCAATAACAAATATAAATAATGAGTAGAAAAGAGGACCTCAAAATTATAGGCATGTTTGAGCAAACTCAAAACCTTGCACATGTGGAAGTCTGGACCTGAGTGGCAACAAGCAGCTCTGGGAGCCCCAGGGCAAAGGAATGAGGGTACATGCCATGCGGACACTCTCCCAGCCTCACCTCAGTTAAAACGGAGATGAAAATCTCTGTTCTACCAACCTCATGGGATTGTCTGGAGGATGAAATAAGAGAATATATACATGAAAGAGCCTTGAAAAGTGTAATACAAAGCACCATACAAAACAAAAGGGAGTCCTGACTTTGAAGTGAGGAGAAAGGGGGCCAGTGGAGGGGAGGAGCTGCTGTGCAGCAAGGTGGGCTGAAGGCAGCTCGGCCGAGTGCTGTGAGTGAGCAGCAGGGCCCGGGGCGGTGGCCTCGGACAGGCTGTCTGAGAAAGGCAGCTTCTGAGTGGGCTCGGACGGCAGGGAAAGAGAACCCTGGCCTGACAGAACAGCACACGCCAGTCATCTCAGAACAAGGAAGACAACCCCCCTGCCAAAAAAAAGCCACAAATATAAGATATAACTGGCAGCTAGAGAACAAAAATCCAATTTTGAAATATCAGCAATTAAATTACACATAATTACTATCAGCATAGTCAACTCTTGAGACTTTTTCTGTTTTTTTAGTTTGCTTAGGAAAAATAAAAAATCAGCTAGGTGTGGTGGTGCACGCCTGTGGTCCCAGTAATCCAGGAGGCTGAGGTGAGAAGACTGCTTGAGCCCAGGAGTTCAAGGTGACAGTTAACTGGGATTGCACCACTGCACTTCAGGCTAGATGAAAGAGCAAGAAAAACAAAACAAAACAATGACAATGACCACAACCACAACCACAACCACAACCACTTAGGGAACTTTCCTCTAAAAGAATGCACCTAAAATTATGCCCTGAAATATACAGATCAATTCAAAGGCTAGCCAGAAATTAACAGAGAAAATAAGCTAATGTAAATTAAATCAGTAGAATATGTAATGCTTCTCAGAAACAATAAAGGAAGTAAAAGCACCTATTTTTCCAAGTACTGCCACCAGTTTAGGGTGAGACTTAGGGACCCTCACAACCATACTGGCTTCAGTTATCGGTATATTTTTACATCCCTGCCTGCCAATATGGAACTTTACTGAAAAGATGTGAAGCATTTTAAATGCAAAGAAATTATTTTTACTCTTAAATCAGGTAAAATGGGCTGGGCATGGTGGTTCTCACCTGTAATCCCAGCACTTTGGGAGGCTGAGGCAGGTGGATCACCTGAGGTCAGGAGTTCAACACCAGCCTGACCAATATGGTGAAACCCCGTCTCTAATAAAAATACAAAAATTAGCCAGGCATGGTGGTGGGCGCCTGTAATGCCAGCTACTTGAACCCAGGAGGCAGAAGTTGCAGTGAGCCAAGATTGAGCCACTGCACTCCAGCCTGGGTAACAGTGCAAGACTCCGTCTCAAAAAAAAAAAAAAAAAAAGAAAAAGAAAAAGAAAAAGAAAAAAAATCAGGTAAATATTCTAAAAATATCTTGCTTATTCTACTAATTTGTTTAACAAACTTTCTTCCTAGATCACTGCTCTTGAAGAGTACCAGTCCAGGACTAGACTAAGTCTGCAGTCAAATGCATTGCCTGCAGTACAGAAATTGAGAATAAGAGTTTAGAAACATTTTTTTTTTTTTTTTTTTTTGGAGACAGAGTCTTGCTCTGTTGCCAGACTGGAGTGCTGTGGCATGATCTTGGCTCCCTGAAACCTCCAACTCCCTGGTTCAAACGATTCTTCTGTCTCAGCCTCCCAAATAGCTGGGATTACAGGCACGCGCCACCATGCCCAGGTAATTTTTTTATTTTGCCAGGTGAGGTGGCTCACACCTGTAATCCCAGCACTTTGGGAGGCTGAGGCGGGCAGATCACCTGATGTCTGGAGTTTGAGACCAGCCTGACCAACATGAAGAAACCCTGTCTCTATTAAAAATACAAAATTAGCCAGGCATGGTGGCACATACCTGTAATCCCAGCTACTTTGGAGGCTGATGCAGAAGAAGGAGGCTGATGCCTCCTTGAATCCAGGAGGCAGAGGTTACAGTGAGCTGAGATCCTGCCACTGCACTCCAGCCTGGGCAACAAGAGCAAAACTCCATCTCAAAAAAAATTTTTTTTCTTTTTGTATTTTTAGTAGAGATAGGGTTTCACCATGTTAGCCAGGATGATCTCTCTCCATCTCCTGACCTCATGATCTACCCACCTCAGCCTACCAAACTGCTGGGATCACAGATGTGAGCCACTGTGCCCCCGCCAAGAGTTTATAAACTTTTATGGGAACTGACAAAGTAATTTTATATCTGTTGAATCTAATGATGAAAAATTAGAGTTTGTATTCTACATGGCTTTTTCAGTTTCTTTTCCTGTTCTTTTTATTTTATAGAAGTATAAATCCCTACTTACAGATATTTTTAAAGTTGGTCCATCAACACTAGTGTGAGTGGCACTGTCCTAGAAGACACAAAAGTAGACCTGGCTGGCTCCAAGAAACACTTAGAATCTCTCACCTAAGGTCAATCCTCCCTCCCCAATCTCTTGTCAGTGGCATTGACCAAATTGGGACAGCAGAAGTCCAGTCAGGAAACATGTCACGTTTACCAAGTAAGAATTATCAAGTAAGGTTATGTGCCCATAAAACATTTGTATTTCTGAAAAATCCATGGACTCCACTCTTGGCCTGAGCTTTTTGAAGCCAGGTCTCCCAGTGCCTGCCAAAATGTGCTCTGAGCTCACACACCATTTTAGGAGCAGCAGTAACCAACCCGAGCCAGCTATTCCTCTTCCCCATGGGGTCATCAGCCCCTGGCAGATGGCTTTCCAGGCAGGGGCAGTCTGGCAAAGAGAGAAAGATTCCAGATTTCGGAACCAGGCAAGCCTATGTTCAAACCCTGACTTCTCTCCTGGTAGCCAGGAGGCCCAGTGCAAAGTGCAAATTTCCTCTCACTGAGCCTCGGAATCCAAAGGCCCCTCCCCTGCAGGGCAATGGTGGAGGCTGCAGATAACAGAAAGCACAGCACACACACAAGTATTTGGGTAGCTACCATATTCATTCATTTCAGCCACATTTTACCTCTAATCAAAACACCTTCTAATTTTTTGGGGGGTGGGGGGCGGGGGGAGACAGTCTTACTCTGTTGCCCAGGCTGGAGTGCAGTGCAGTGCCATATTTCAGCTCACTGTAACCGCCACTTCCTAGGTTCAAGCGCTTCTTGTGCCTCAGCCTCCTCAAGCTGGGATTACAGGTGAGCACCAACACGCCCAGCTAATTTTTGTATTTTTAGTAGAGACAGGGTTTTACCATGTTGGCCATGCTGGTCTCAAATTCCTGGCCTCAAGTGATCCGCCCGCCTCAGCCTCCCAAAGTGCTGGGGTTACAGGCATGAGCCACCGCACCTGGCCTGTGGCCTCTTCATTTCTATCAAGTCAAAGTAGGAAAAAGTACCTCGCAGCCCTGCCCTTCAGGGTTCAGCCCCATCCTCCCCAGTAGCAATATCACCTTTTTTTTTTTTTTTGAGATGAAGTTTCACTCTTGCTGTCCAGGCTGGAGTGCAATGGTGTGATCGTGGCTCACTGCAACCTCCACCTCCCGGGTTCAAGTGTTTCTCCTGCCTCAGCCTCCTGAGTAGCTGGGATTACAGGTGCCCACCTGGCTACTTCTATTTTTTATTTATTTTATTTTATTTTTGGTATTTTTAGTAGAGACCAAGTTTCACCATGTTGGCCAGGCTGGTCTTGAACTCCTGACCTCAGGTGATCCTTCTGCCTTGGTCTCCCAAAGTGTTGGGATTACAGGTATGAGCCACTGCACCCAGCCTAGTCAATATTTTATGTGCCAGGCCTACACCAGGAACTTGTCACTCATCGTCCCATCCAATCCTAGTCACCCCTCAAAGCTGGTACTAATATATCCACATTACACAGATGAGGAACCTGGAAGGGAGTTCAGGGTCACCAGGCTAAGCTCTTCACAGCTCTACACTGTCTTGCCTCTCCACCCTTCACTGCCCTCCACACACGTCATGAGCACTGGCCCCGGCAGAGAGCCCCTCTTTCTTGGATTCATTAAGTCACTCACCCTCTTGGTAGGGAGTCTCCTCTGCTCACTTCCTCAGGAATCTTGCCGGTCAGTTCAAGTCCCACTGCCCACAGCAAGAATTTTCCCAATCATTCTTCATGCTGCTCCTTTATCTCAATTCTCAAGTACTTATTTCATCCTACAACATTTAGTATTTACTCACTTATATAATTTCAGGTTTGTTTTAGGTCTGTTATAATCAATTAAAAACGCCTTTAAGGAGCAGAACTTTATTAAAAGTTACCACTGCATTAGCTTTGTTTTTCAGTTTTCTGTTGGATTCTACACACTTAGGGATTTCTTTCTTTTCTTTTTTTTTTTTGATGGAGTCTTGCTCTGTTGCTCGGGCTGGAGTGCAGTGGTGGGATCCTGGCTCACTGTAACCTCTGCCTCCTGGTGCAAGTGATTCTCCTGCCTCAGCCTCCTGAGTAGCTGGGATTACAGGTGCACATCACCACACCTGGCTAATTTTTGTATTTTTAGTAGAGACGGGGTTCCCCCACATTGGCCAGGCTGGTCATGTGATCTGCCACCTTGGCCTCCCAAAGCGCTGGGATTTCAGGCGGAAGCCACCACTCCAGGCCCATACTTTGGGATTTCAAAAAATGGTTTGCATCCTAATTATTACCAATTATCTAAATTCTTCAACAAGAGTTTTTTTCCACTCAGATTCTGACAGATAAACATGAATTTATAGCAGAATCAATTCATTAAACATTCTTATCCACTTTAAGAATTGGGTATTTGGTCTCCAGCCCCAGCAGAGTATCCAGGTTGCCACAGACACTAAGTATTTGTAGAATACATTAAACCATAACTGTTTCTAAATTTTTTCTATCGGAAGTTTAAATTTTATCATAATGCTCATAAGTTTGCATAGTTACTGATTACAAATAATTTGACAGTCTCATACTTACTAAGTTCTCAACTTAATAGAAAAATTTTAAGTGATAGTTTTAAAATTCTTACTAAAGAAACAACTAGTTACCAAAGCCTAATCAGTAAGTAAACAGTTTTTTTTTTTTTTTTTTTTTGAGACGGAGTTTCGCTCTTGTTACCCAGGCTGGAGTGCAATGGCGCGATCTCGGCTCACCGCAACCTCCGCCTCCCGGGTTCAGGCAATTCTCCTGCCTCAGCCTCCTGAGTAGCTGGGATTACAGGCATGCGCCACCATGCCCAGCTAATTTTTTGTATTTTTAGTAGAGACGGGGTTTCACCATGTTGACCAGGATGGTCTCGATCTCTTGACCTTGTGATCCACCCGCCTCGGCCTCCCAAAGTGTTGGGATTACAGGCGTGAGCCACCGCGCCCGAACCAGTAAACGTTTTTAAATGTAATACTTCTCTTTTCTTTGGACTTCTTCATTAAAATAATAATTATTATTATTATTTTTTGAGACACAGTCTCGCCCTATCACCTAGGCTGGAGTGCAGTGGCATGATCTCAGCTCAATGCAACCTCTGCCTCTTGGGTTCAAGTAATTCTCCTGCCTCAGCCTCCCGAGTAGCTGGGATTACAGGTGTGCGACACTGTGCCTGGCTAATTTTTGTATTTTTTGTAGAGATGGGGTTTCATCATGTTGGACAGTCTGGTCTCAAACTCCTGACCTCAAGTGATCTGCCTGCTTTGGCCTCCCAAAGTGCTGGGATTACAGGTGTGAGCCATCACACCTGGCCTTCCCTGGACTTTTCATCCTTAAAAGTCTCTGGATTTTTTTTTTTTTGAGACAGGGTCTTGCTCTGTTGCCCAGGCTGGAGTACAGTGATGCAAATACAGTTCACTGCAGCCTCAACCTCCTGAGCTCAACTGATCCTCCTGCCTCAGTCTCTCAGGTAGCTGGAACACAGGTGCATGCCACCATGCCCAGCTAATTTTTTTTTTTGAATTTTCTGTAGAGACCGGGTCTCACCATGTTGCCCAGGCTAGTCTCGAACTCCTAGGTTCCAAGAACCCTCCCATCTCAGCCTCCCAAAGTGCTGGGATTACAGATGTGAGTCACCACGCCTAGCTGAAATTCTTTTCTGGAGGAATACTACTGAAATTCAGAGTCAGATGCATTGGTTTGGCTCGGCACTAATGAAGCTATAGGTCCTTGAATTTCTTTCCAATACCACAAAAACTCTCCAGTTCTACTTCATGCCCTCACCATAGCCCTGCCTGCCCACCCTTCCCTCGGGAATGCTGCTGAGTGAACAGAAATGTGGAAGGACTTGAACCTGTGAGGGGCTATCCCACCAAAGGCGAAGAACTTGTAGCCTGGTTCCCACCAAACTCAGTGGGCCTCAGCAGGGCTTTGGGAAGCCCATGGTGTCACAGGCAACGGCCACGTCACATCACATGGGCCTGGTGCCGGTTCCCTTTCTTCATGGTAACCAGCTACTTGATAAAACTTCTGAGTGCCCAAAAGCATCTGCTGTGGTATGAAACATATCTCAGAGCTCTTCTGAAAAATGTGTGTCAAATTATGATCTTAGACATAATTTTAAATGAATCATGGGGAAAGAGTGTAGGTAATGAAGGTAGTTTTATTCTCCCTAAATTTCACATCTTCCCTACCCATCCCCACCTGGGAATCACCGAAGAGAGAACCGGTCTTGCAGAGTCTTGCTAGAAAAGTAAAAAAGCCTTTTACTGGCACAGCTAACAGCTGCCAAATGCCTAATGCAGGCAGACCAGAAACTCACCTCACGTACAGCCAAAAGCACTCTACCTCCTAAGCCCACTCCTCCCATCCTTAAGCCCCACCTCAACTAACCTGGCAACCCTGCCCAAAGGACAGCTTCAGAGCCCTCATCCAGCCTGGGTTACCCAGCCTAGCTCAGCGTCTCTAGCTCTGCACCAGTCTCCTTCCACCCATTTCCAATTCCGGGCAATTCGTCCTATGCTCTGCCAGATACATCTTTGGGAAGCCTTAGGTCACTCTCTCACTCCACCATAGCCACAGCACTACAGGGCCTATAGCTTAGCACTCACAGGCTGTCTAATGTGGCCTTATCATCCCCGCCCCTCCACACACATTACCCCAAAGACCCTAAGCTGCTGCTGCCTGTGCTCTGACACCTTGCCTTTCCTGGATTCCTTTTGTTTTTCTTTTTTTTTTTTTTGAGACGGAGTTTCGCTCTTGTTACCCAGGCTGGAGCGCAATGGCACGGTCTCGGCCCACCGCAACCTCCACCTCCTGGGTTCAGGCAATTCTCCTGCCTCAGCCTCCTGAGTAGCTGGGATTACAGGCACGTGCCACCATGCCCAGCTGATTTTTTGTATTTTTAGTAGAGACGGGGTTTCACCATGTTGAACAGGATGGTCTCGATCTCTTGACCTCGTGATCCACCCGCCTCGGCCTCCCAAAGTGTTGGGATTACAGGCGTGAGCCACCGCGCCCAGCCCTCCTGGATTCCTTTTTACACCCAGAAAACATTCTCTACCCTCATGTTCACGGCAGCAGAGATGTCATGTCCTCCTGACCTCCCTTGCCTGTCTGTGACATTCTTCTAGCTCCCTTCACTGATGCCTATCACTATGTGCCACACTTATTAGCTGCAATATGTTAACTATATTCCATATATTGTGAAAGTCCGGCTCCTTTTAAAAACAAGAAAGAAGCCAGGAGGCTGCTGAGTCACTGACAACCTGAAGGAATTGATCAAAACTCACTGGAGCAGTTCAAGTAGCATCAAAGGTTGCCATAAGCCGTTTTGAAAATCTGAAGAGAATCAGATAGTGGAGCTTTTATCATTCCTCTCGACCACATCTCATACAACCAAAACAGGGACCAAAAGTGACCAAGGAATTACTTCCAAGGGCCAGAAAGGATCACCTACTAGAAAACAAGCGGAACAACAAGGGCCCTATCTTAAAACTTGAGATTCAAAATAAACCACATTGCAAAAATCGTTCCACGGGTATTCTTGGTGGAACTTTTAAGCTAGTCAGGTTTGGGACTGCTAATGCCCGTTAGGGATTAGTCTACAGTCCAGGGCCTGGGACTGGACTATACCTGCTTGTCATCCTGGTGAAACCAAGGGCACACTGAAGAGGAAAAGAGACCCTGGCCACTCAGAGCTGATATTCACTTTTTGAACAATGCTCAACTATTTAACCAAAATTTTCTTCAACATAATTGGAAATAAATGGGTGGGTTTAATAGCAAAAATACCACACAGTGATTTTCAGACATCTTCAACTGCCCACACTTCATGTGAGGTGAACAGTTTAACAATCAGCTGCACAGCACCACACAGACGCCAATTCCACAGTCCCACTGCATCCTTGAAGTGGCAACAAAACCAGGTCTAACACTTGTTTAAAATATCTCTATGTCAGCTGGGCACAGTGGCTCATGCCTGTAATCCCAGCACTTTGGGAGGCTGAGGCAGGTGGATCATGAGGTCAGGAGTTCAAGACCAGCCTGGTCAAGATGGTGAAACCCTATCTCCACTAAAAATACAAAAATTAGTTGGGCGTGGTGGCAGCACCTATCATCCCAGCTAATTGGGAGGCTGAGGCAGAGAACTGCTTGAAATCAGGAGGGGGAGTGAGCCGAGATTGCGCCACTGCACTCCAGCCTGGACAACAGAGTGAGGGCCTGCCTCAAAAAAAAAATAAAAGTAAAATAAATATATCCGAAATGTAAGTCAGTTAGGCTGGGATCACTTATGCCCACAGGAAAAACAAACAGTAATCAATTGTACAGTTTCAGTGCTTCAAAAAGGACAAGAATTTATCTGTTATTCACCTCCCTGTCTCCAACATCTAATAGAGAGCCTGGCAAACAGAAGGTTATCACTGATTATCTTTCAGAGAAAGGAAACAATTCTGAAAATAGAGGGAAAGAACAGTAAAGTGAAACAAACCAAGAGACCTACTGTATTTGCTGTAGAGCAAATACATAATATTTGCAAATATATAATTCTTTTGCTGAATTTTGAAAATATATAATTCTTTTGCTGTATTTGCTGTAGGGCAAATACATAATATTTGCAAATATATAATTCTTTTGCTGACCAAAATCCTAACAAAAAAATGCCTTCTTGCGTGCCCATCTGTGAAAGCAAATGGTCTTCATCTGTAAATATTAGTACAGCACTTTACAGTTTATAATCAAGAAAACAGAATCAGCCACCCAGAGGAACCCAGTGGTGGAGACTGGCCATCTAAATTCCAGCCTGTGTGCCTCCTACTGCTGGGGTGGTGCAGCAGACATCTGAGGTGGCACCCAGTTCTCCAGTTCTATCACTGTGTGACTCCATGTTCCTAGGCTTGTTGTAGTGGGACTCAAATGTTCCAGCCTTTCTCACTTTGGCCCAGATTCCAGATCTACCTTTTTAATCATTTGCCTCACAGCTTTATTTTATTAAAATGGAATAATGTGAGTCCGACCAGAATCCCTGGCACTTAAAAGGCACTCAGGAAACATTAGTTTCCTTCTGAATACATAAGGACTTGCTACTTATCGTACAGGCTTTGAAAATTCTCATCATTCATTAATGCCTTCAAAGAAACAGACATAAGGAAAAACAGAGATGTTTCCTTCTGCCCTAAATTTCCTGGAGGACACCAGCAGTGGAAGCCTACTTTTAGCAGGTTTTCCTTCCAATGTAATCATCGGAAGGAAAACAGTAGATTCTCTTTCCTGGTTTCCATTCCTCCTTCATTTTCAAACATACCAGTAAAGCCTGTAATTGCTTGGCACCCCAGACCCATCCCCTTCACTAAAGACCAACCACTGGTGTGTTGTCTCTAGCATGCTTCTGATGGGCTCTGACCCCAAAAGAGCCCCGGCCAGCCACATTCAAGGGACTGTGTTCAGCTGCAGCAAGGCTTTGAGAGGCAGCACAGAGAACTAGACAGAAGGGAGTTGGGCAGGGCAATGAGTTAAATGTCAGCAAATAGCGAGATGTAAGATGTGTGGAACATCACCTTCACGCCATTCCAAAATGAGAGGAGGCATGCAGTCACAAAGTGCGTAACGTGCGGTAAGTAAAAATTTCACAGTGACAATCTCTGGAATTGCTTGCAGCTCACCAGAAGGCTTCTCCCAGGGGCCAGCAAAAGCTCCTCCTTTGGAGCTTTGCTTTGGGTGGAAAGAGGGTGGCCACTGGGGGAAAGCAGGGGCAAGCAGAGGGCGGATAGTCTGTGGCAGCATCTTCCCTGACACAGCACCCTCAGTCAAGCATCTGCTGAAATAATAAGCTTTTGTTCTCACATGTCACTTTTTCTCAAGGCAGCCTGTCACTTAGAAACAGCTAGCCATTAAAATCTACTTCTCTTCCTTCAGAGTAGCTTCTTAAAAATGAACTTAAAAATAGTCTACACTGCAACATCTTTACCAGCTCTTCATTCTCTGATGCTGTACTCCACGTAAGGTTAGGTCTCCTATCGCGAGGCAAGTCACCACAAATGGCTGTCATGAGGCTTCCTTAGGCTAATGCAATACTAATTTCTTTATTAAAGAAAAGCTATGAATAAACATCAAGATAAAGTCAATTTGTACATATCCTAACACCAGATCTTATCACATTAAAATGCTGACATATTCAAATGACCTATTTTTATTGAACCCTTCTGTTAAATATGTACAGGATATGCATTCCCATTCCAAAGGGAATACCAGTATCTCACAATGAAGAAAAGGCAAGATGCATTCATTTCTGCAAAAGATGATTTCAAATTCTTAGAAAAAAATTTTTTAAAGGGTGATAGGAGGGAGAATTCTATGCCTTTCTGATAGTGCTGAGACAACACTGGTAATTTAAAGAGCATCACAGAGCAGAGAGTAATTCCTGTGCGCTGCCTAACTACTCTACTGTTGTTTTTCTAACCTTTAGACCATCCATGGGCTTCTTCTATTTGGCAGAACACATAAGTGATTTTAAATTTCCAATTCAAGCTGCTGAGTTAGATAAGCAGCAAACCCATCCTAAGTGAAAAGGCCCTAAGTCCCCAATTATGCAGAAACTCTACAAACTTCCATTTCCTCATCCTACAGAGAAACCGAGGCCCAGGAAGGGGATCTGTCCATGGTTCGCAATGCTTACAACTTCACTTTTAACCACATCTAGCTGTTACTCCCTTTTCAATCACCCAACTTCAGCTGGAACGATAAACTACTCAATCTGTAATGTATAAAATTTCAATAAATGACACATGTATACCAGTAATTTTTCATCAAATGACAGTATTTTGGACCTAATATACTGCTGTGTTTCAAACAGGAAGCAAAAGAGCTAGAGTGAGAGAACATTAAACATACCTTAGGGTGGGCATGGTGGCTCACGCCTGTAATCTCAGCACTTTAGGGTGCTAAGGCAGGAGGACTGCCTGAGCCCAGGAGTTCAAGACCATCCTAGGAAATATAGCAAGACCTTGTCTCTACCAAAAATTTAAGTTAACTGGATGTGGTGGCACATGCCTGTAGTCCCATCTACTTAGGAGGCTACGGCAGGAAGATCACTTGAGCCCAGGAGTTTAAGGATATAATGAGCTATGATCATACCATTCACTCCTGAGCCCAGGAGTTCGAGACCAGCCTGGGTAACAGTGAGACCCTGTCTCAGAAAAAAATTAAAAAATTAAAATTAAACAAAATAGACAACTAAATTAAACTAAACTGAATTCAAAACTACGGAAAACTAATCTGTGATTCTAGAAGTGAGGTCAGTGATTCCCCTTGAAGGATGAGGGGAGCAGGCCATGGTGGGGGGTTGGTTCCGGGTGGACGAGAATGCTGTTCCTTTATCTGTGGTTGATTCTACTTTGTGAAAATTAATCAAGCTTTACATTTACACACACTCTAGTTTACATGTTATTCTGAATTTTTTTTTAATTAATGAGCAAACACAGGCAAGAAACACTGCTAACATTCGACGTGTTTCTTCAGAAAGGCAATGGGTAAATACATTATGTGGCCATTTAAAATGAAGATGTTTATTTATTAGCAAAGAGCGATGTTATCTGCTACATTATTAAGTGAAAACTACAAAAATAAAAAATAAGATTCTAAGGATAAAAAATTACAAATCATAAAACTATTCATATTGTAATCATATTGTTAGTAATCAGTGTATTGTTATTTTAAATATATCTTGTTGAACAAAGTGAAAAGGTTAATTCTATGAATGTCAAATACTGAGGTTTTCTACATAAAAGAGGTATAAATGAACCATTAATCTTAATCTTAAATTTTGAATAGGAAAGACTAATATGAACTCATGATGGTTTTTCTGTTTATTTTTTATTTACTTATTTTTTTTTGAGACGGAGTCTTGCTCTGTCGCCTAGGCTGGAGTACAGTGGCACAATCTCAGCTTACTGCAATCTCTTGTCTCCCAGGGTCAAGTGATTCTCCTGCCTCAGCCTCCCAAGTAGCTGGGATTACAGGCATGTGCCACCACATCTGGCTAATTTTTATATTTTTAGTAAAGACAGGGCTTCACCATGTTGGCCTTGCTGGTCTCAAACTCCTGACCTCAAGTAATCTGACTGCCTTGGCCTCCTAAAGTGCTGGGGTTACAGGCATGAGCCACCACCCCGGCCTGTTCATTTTTAAAGGGCTGAGCACGGTGGCTAATGCCTGTAATGCCAGTGCTTTGGGACACCAAGACAGGAGGATCAATTGAGTCCAGGAGTTCAAGACCAGCCTGAGCAACATAGTGAGTACGGGTCTCTACAAAATAATTTTTAAAAAGAAAAAAAAAAAGTTAAAACTAGATTAAATACAAGAAAAAGACCTTCATAAGTCAAGAAATCAACCATAAAGATATTTACAAATCTGTCAAGGAACAGTCTATGTTCAAATATAAACTTCTTTAAGAATTCAGGTCTTACTATGTTTTTGAGGCCTGCCTTTTTGTCAATAATCAAATACTACTTATATAATTTTTAATAGAAAAAAAGAAAAAATAGCCAAAAACCTACTAAAACTATTTCAAAATTATTCTAGTAGTTTAAAAGTATGTCATGGCCTGGTATTAGGGTCATAGAAAAATACGTGACTTGACAAACAGTAAAATTCACAATAAAAGGAAGCATACTGTAACACTGAACAAATGCATGAATGGGAATGATATATCACCAGCAGGTGTAATATATTTCAAACAGGCCAAATCATTAAGTTTCACACCAATTAAGACCACAGGAGTCTATCACTCCTGTTACTGTGGCATCAGTGACGTCACTCAATGACAGGAGAAAGACCAGGAAAATTATTTAAAGAAGCCAACCATTCAGGCAATAGATGAGGAAGCCATAGTGGATTCTTTTGTTTTACTCTTCAAATAGCACTCAGTGTAGAACAGTTCACTGGGTGCTCTTATTTGCTACAGTGGCAAATAAAGATAGCTTTCCCCAGAGTCCTCTTTGGGAAATCCAATCTGTTCCAAGTTTACCTATTTTTTCTCTAATATATATTTAAAATGTAAATCCACATCTTTTTCACAAGAACTGAGCTGAGAATTTATCACCAATTTTACAGTCTTCTAAAGATTCTAGGAAAACTGAATCCTACACTACCCATAATCCAGAAGAAACAGCTAAAAGGGTTACACAGTTAAATTGTTTTCAAGTATTCAGTAATATTTTTAGCATTTAGAAGTTAAAATCTTGAGATCTGAAATAAAAATATTATGTTGAAAAGGAAAGAAGGTGTACTCATAGTTGCAATAAGGGACAGTGCTGTATTTAAAATGTAGGTTAGCAGGCCAACCCACTTAGAACTGAATAGGAAGCTCCACACTGAAGGCTGAAATTAACCATAATCCAAAAGTTAACACTTGTCAACAATTCCACATGTGCTATGGCTATGCTCTAAGCTAAGCTTACCACTCATGATCTCATATAAAGCACCGAAGTCTCATATAATATAATACATGGAATTAAAATATTGCAACTACTTGCTTAAATGCTAACTACAAAGCTTTCCCAAAGAAGCAGATTGCAGAAGCAGCCCATTTCCCAGTGTGAATAATTCTATAACATATTTACAATATACAAGGGTCTTATATGAATGTAGATAATCTAAGTCTTACATCAGGGGATCTGAGAACAACAAAGCTGGAGTGGAACTTAAAAAAAAAAAAAAAGGCACCTCAGGTGAATGGTTATTTTTATAAAAAGTCACATTTGCCCTCAAGATGCTGCAACTCACCGGGCACAGTGGCTCACGCTTATAATCCCAGCACTTTGGGAGGCCGAGGTTGGCAGATTATGAGGTCATGGGTTCGAGATCAGCCTGACCAACATGGTGAAACCCCATCTCTACCAAAAACACAAAAATTAGCTGGTCATGGTGGCAGGTGCCTGTAATCCCAGCTACTCAGGAGGCTGACACAGGAGAATTGCTTGAACCCAGGAGGCAGAGGTTGCAGTGAGCTGAGATTGCGTCACTGCACTCCAGCCTAGGTGACAAAGTGAGACTCCATCTCAGAAAGAAAAAAAAAAAAAGATGCTGCAACTCAGACCAAAGAAGAAAACTGCCTAAAATCATACAACCAGTTAACACAGCAGCTAAACTCAGAGCTCTGGTCTCATTCATTCTAAGTGCATCATGCCCATAAAACTAGGAAAAACACTAAGGTAGTAACCTAACCCAAAGCCCTCATTTCTCAGTCTCCTTTCTCCTCTCACCTGTGGTCTTCTTGCTTCCACATCAGACAGTAACTACCAGACAGAACCTGAAACTACTGTATTATTTATAACACAGAGCAATGAACTACAGAAGATTTTCCCAAACTCATTAAATTTAGGATAAACCAAATGACACTAATTTGGGTAAAGTTCACAAGTTATGTTCCAAATGCTGCCAGGCTTCTTTAGGAGATAGCAACTGTACAGGGAGACATGAGTTGCTTGCTTCCTGATAATTCAAAGTTCTCAAGCTGAACGTGTCCTGATCAACTAATGCCAAAGCCCACATCCACAACTCTTTCCAAAGTTTTTGGCCACCTTCAGGAAAATCATCCCTTTGCCATGCAGCCAAATGCTCATCAATAAAACTCTGGTCAGCAAGGATGTATGCAAAATTCTGCATGCAAATACAAGGGTGGCAGAAACAGGTAGCAATTTTAAAGTAGGGTATATAGATAAGCAAAGCGAAGAAATGCAGGCCAGCCCCCCAGCTTGCCAGTACACATGGTTATGTCAAAGGGTAAAGCTCCAAATACCACCAGGTCTCATAGCAGCTGTGGCTACAAACGAAAAGGGAATCTCTAAAGTGACACAGAAAGGTCTATTCTCTCCTCCATGTGGAGTACTGCAACTAGATTTGTCTTTAAATATGAAGAGACCCAAAATAACACAACGTCCCCACTTTTCTTGTTGCCCACTGCAAGCCTGAGTACTTGCGCTGTTCTCACAAAATTCTTTCAAAATTCTTGACCCCAAGCAGTAATCTCAGCTACTGCGGAGGCTAAGTTGGGAGGATCCCTTGAACCCAGGAGTTGCAATAAATAGTATTCTATTTCAAATAGTGACATGTTATATAGAGAAAGTGACATGTTATATAGAGAAAGCTCTGGTTGAAAACGTGCAAGACACTCTAAAGAGTGGTTAAGAACAAAGACTCTGGAGCCAGGATGCCTTCATGTTCTGTTCTGTGAGCTTGAACAAGCAATTTGCCTTTATGTGCCACCATTTTCACAAAATGGGGAAAATGGGGATAAAAAAATAATGCCCCTGCTATAGACAGTGTTCGATGATTAAAGGAGTTAAAATATGTAAAGTGATCAGAATCATACCAGGCACAAAGTAAGTGCATGTAAGTATTAGCTGTTATCATTATTATTTTTTGTTTGTTTTTGAGACAGTCTTGCTCTGTCACCCAGGCTGGATTGCAGTGGTGCAATCTCAGCTCACTGAAACCTCTGCCTCCCAGGTTCACGTGATTTTCCTGCCTCAGCCTCCCAAGTAGCTGGGATTACAGGCACTTGCCACCATGCCTGGCTAGTTTTTATTTTTAGTAGAGACAGGGTTTCACCATGTTGGTCAGGCTGGTCTTGAATTCCTGACCTCAAGTGATCCACCTGACTGGGCCTCACAAAGTGCTGGGCATGAGCCACTGTGCCCAGCCTGTTATTATTACGTAAATAGTAACAATTTACATTTTTAAATGCATTCAAACCAAGAACTACAGTGAGTTAGCATGGAAATAAGCAATTGATTCCTTACAAGGCATTTTAAAAATAAATGTTAGTATTTAGCCACCTGTTGGAAAACGTAGGTACAAATATGAGGGGAGGGATTTGAAAGTGACGGGGGTGAGGAAAGGCAAGGTTAAACCAGTGAAATTACTTTTTCCAATCAATTGAGATTTTACTGGATTTGATGTAGCATAATTTTTTTAAGTTATAAATTCAGGCCAGGCGTGGTAGCCCACATTTGTAACCTTAGCACTTTGGGAGGCCAAGATGGGAGGAGTGCTTGGGGCAAGGAGCTCAAGACCAACCTGGGCAACATATTGAAATCCCATTCTATTTTTCTTTTAGAAAAAAAAAATTTTTTTAAAAAACGTTAGAAGTTCAGAGGTCAGAACTGTGTAGTATACCAATTTACACATCAATGGAAATTTAATTTCTGAGACAAAAATAGAGTAACACATATAATATGATAGCTCCACAGGTGAAAATACAAAGGTTACAGTATGATCTCAAAGGCCTCTTTTATAATACTTCCTGATTCTCTGACACACTTTAAATAAATGAATATTATTAAATGGAAAATAGTCTGTTTTCTTTAAAAGCTGAAAGGTTGCTGCTTAGTGGGTGGGTTAAGTATATGATGACAGAAATCTAGAAATACAGGTATTACAACCATTTATTATAAAACCACATGACACAGGCACATGTATTCCCTGGGAGCAAGAGTTTACATGAAAAGCAGGGTGGGTTGCTAGAAAGAACACAGGCTTTGGAGTCTGACAGCCTTGCTGAAATCTCCTGCTGCCACTTAACCAGCTGTGCAGTCTTGGCAAGTCACTATATCCCTAAGAGACTCCCCTCTCATCTCTATATAAAGTGGGAAGCGCCACTCCATCTTCTGCAAAGTATCTGTGAAATCATAAGGGACAATGCATGTGACAGCACCTAGTTCAGTGCCTAGCCCAGTGTAGCTATTCAGTAAATGGGAGCTATGATGAGAAGATACGAATCAGCAGTGATTAGTATAGTCTACAAATTAAATAGTCAGTGAGCTGAGTGTTCGCTGAGAGGTAAACCTATTATTAGCTCCTATAAGGCAGTGGTTCTCAAACTAGCCCATCAGAATCACCTGGCATGCTAGTTACCGCACAGATTGCTGGGCCCCGCTCTCATATTCCTGTGTTCCAAGTGCAGGGGCCCAGAATCTTCATTTCCACAAGTTCTGAGGGGCACTGATACTGCTGGTCAGGAACCATGCATAAGAGAACCACTGCTGTAAGGGCACAGAGAAAGAAGAGGTCACAAACATGGTCCATTCCTACAAGGAACTCACTGAAGATCTGGAAAACACATATACCAAACAAAAAAATACATATATTTTTTGAGACAGAGTCTCGCTCTGTTGCCCAGGCTAGGATGCAGTGGCATGATCTCGGCTCACTGCAACCTCTGCCTCTGGGGTTCGAGCAATTCTCATGCCTCAGCCTCCTGAAAAGCTGGTACTACAGGCTCATGCCACCACACCTGGCTAATTTTTGTATTTCTGGTAAAGATGGGTTTTCACCATGTTGGCCAGACTAGTCTTGAACTCCTAACCTCAAGTGATCCACTCATCTCAGCCTCCCAAAGTGCTGGGATTACAGGCATGAGCCACAGCACCTAGCCACATAACAATTGAACCCCAAATATACAGATCCCAACTCCACTACCCTACAAAAGATACAAAATCATGTTATAAAAAATGAGGATGCCAAGGCTCAGGGATCCTTCAGGACTGGTGGAAACCATGACCCCAAGAGTTAAAGACACCAATGACTAACAAATTTTTGAGTTTGCAGGATGGCAGATAAGAAAAGAAACAACTGAAACACCCACTTGTAAGAAAGATAACACAACTGGGTAAAATTGGCTGGAATCAATATAGCTGACTGGAGTTTGTGCAGTATAAGCTTGGTGATGTCACAGCTTAAATTTCTACCACATGGTTCACACTAACTTCCCCCAAATTTGAACGTGGGACCTATGAGGAGGCATGAAGAGATAAATGTGTAGGCCTGAGGACTTTCCAGACCTCTCCTTTCCTTACACCAATCACCTGCTAACCCCAGAATCCACCCCCTAAAGCTTTTCTAATAAAGTTACTGCCGTAAAGCCAGCACAGAGAAATAGATTTGAGCTGACCTCCTGTCTCCTTGTGAGTGGACTTGCAATAAAAAGAAAGCCAATAGTACGACACTTGGTTTTTGAGAAAATACTCAAAAACCCAGTGGCTTGATTCTCATTAGCTATATTTCTCATAGCTAGGAGACTCCCTTCACTGGGTTTCGGAGAAAATTTTCTCATAATGTCATAGTACAGGCTTCTGGTACATTGGGCGGCAAGCTCCTTTTGCTTAGTGACACTGGGACAAACACTGATGTTTTTCAAAGTTCCTGCAGTCTCACAGTTTTTGTAAATGTAAGAAGTTAAGTATTTGGGTAATGGCATTGGCAAGTAGAAATATGTGGGAAGGCACGTGAGAAAAGTGAGACAGATAAACAAATGTGTGAAAACAGTGGTGTCAGATCAGCTAATTCAACATCTGAATGAGAGAATCTCATCAGGAGAAACGATGATAGAGAAATTATGAAGAGGCACAGATAGGCTAACTTACTAGCTTCAGCTTGGATTTCATGGCATCAGTAAAGTGAACCATTACAAATCTCAGAGAAGTTAGCCACATGGTAGAGATGGCAACTGCAAGGCCGGGTATGGTGGCTCACGTCTATAATCCCAGCACTTTAGGAGGCCCATGCAGGTGGATCACCTGAGGTTGAGAGTTCAACACCATCCTGACCAACATGGAGAAACCCCACCTTTACTAAAAATACATAAATCAGCTGGGTGTGGTGGCGCATGACTGCCAGCTACTCAGGAGGAAGCTGAGGCAGGAGAATAGCTTGAATCCGGAGACAGAGGTTGCAGTGAGCCAAGATCCCACCATTGGCACTCCAGCCTGGGCAAAAAGAGTGAAACTCCGTCTCAAAAAAGAAAAAAAAGAAAAAGAAATGGCAACTGCAAACAAAGAATAGGTAAGGCCATGCTAACTGGCATGGAAATATGAAGAAAATGGCAAAAAAAAAAAAAAGGCAATGAAAAACCATCACTGATTCTCATGCAGATGGCACAAAAATACCCACTTATTACTAGAGTCAAGAACTGTGGAAACTTCCATTCCGCAAGATAACGGCCCATTGAGGGGAGTCTATTGGATATAAGAAATATAGCCAGATGAGAATCAAGCTTCATTTTCACTCCAATGTATATTAACTTGATCTTACCAGGCATTAACCCATTTATGCCTAGTGTTCTATTATTGGAACACTAAGCTTCTGGGCATAATTTATATCCTACTGCTCAAGATCATTGCCAAGGTCTGATTCTGATTTTTTTTTTTTTTTTTTTTTGAGACGGAGTTCGCTCTTGTTGCCCAGTGCAATGGCACAGTCTAAGCTCACTGCAACCTCCACCTCCCAGGTTCAAGCAATTCTCCTGCCTCAGCCACCTTAGTAGCTGGGATTACAGGCACTTGCCACCACGCCCAGCTAATTTTTGTATTTTTAGTAGAGACGGGGTTTCACGATGTTGGTCAAGCTGGTCTCAAACTCCTGACTTCAGGTGATCTGCCTGCCTTAGCCTCCCAAAGTGCTGGGATTATAGGTGTGAGCCACCACACTCAGCCTAAGGTCTGATTTTTCACAAAAAAATTTGCAATGTCTGGGATAAATGGGTTAATCAAGGGGAGCTAAGAGATCTCAAACATAATTCACTCAAAAACAGGAAAATCTAACAGAAAATTCAAATAAGCTCAATTAAAAATGAAACGGGAGATATTACAACCAATACCACAGAAATAAAAAAGATCATTCAAGGCTACTATGAACATCTTTATGCACACAAACTAGAACACCTAAAAGAGCCGGGCGCGGTGGCTCAAGCCTGTAATCCCAGCACTTTGGGAGGCTAAGGCGGGTGGATCACGAGGTCGAGAGATCGAGACCATCCTGGTCAACATGGTGAAACCCCGTCTCTACTAAAAATACAAAAAAAACATTAGCTGGGCATGGTGGCGTATGCCTGTAATCCCAGCTACTCAGGAGGTTGAGGCAGGAGAATTGCCTGAACCCAGGAGGCGGAGGTTGCGGTGAGCCGAGATCACGCCATTGCACCCCAGCCTGGGTAAAAAAAGGAAAACCCCGTTCCAAAAAAAAAAAAAAAAAAAAAAATAAAGAAAACCTAAAAGAGACAGATAAATTCCTGAAAATATATGAACCTCCTAGAGTAAACCACGAAGAAATAAAAACTCACTCTGAACAGACCAATAACAAGCAGCAAGACTGAAACAGTAATAATAAAAAAAATTACTAACGAAAAAAGCTCTAGGACCAGATGGATTCACAGCTGAATTCTATCAGACATTCAAAGAACTGATACCAATCCTATTGAAACTATTAAAAAGATAAAGAGGGAATCCTCCCTAAATAATTCTATGAAGCCAGTATCACCCTAATACCAAAAACCAGAGAGGGAGGGAGGAAGGGAGGGAGGGAGGGAACAGACCAATATCCCTGATGAATGTAGATACAAAAATCCTTGACTGGGTGCTCATGCCTATAATCCCAGCACTCTGGGAGGCCGAGGCAGGTGCATTACCTGAGGTCAGGAGTTTGACAGGAGCCTGGCCAACATGGTGAAACCCCATCTCTACTAAAAATATGGTGGCAGGCACCTGTAATCCCAGCTACTGGGGAGGCTGAGGCAGGGAGAATTGCTTGAACCCGGAAGGTAGTGGTTTCGGTGAGCAGAATGCACTCCAGCCTAGGAGACAGAGCGAGACTCTGTATTTAAAAAAAAAAAAAAAAAAAAAAATCCTCAACAAAATACTAGCTAACCAAATCCAACAGCATGTCAAAAAGAAAATCTACAATGACCAAGTAGGTTTCATCCCAGGGATTCAGGGATGGCTTAACATACACAAGTCAATAAATATGATATACCACACAAACGGAATCAAAAACAAAAAAATCCATGATCATCTCAATAGATGCGGAAAAAGCATTTGACAAAATCCAGCATCTCTTTATGATTAAAACCCTCAGTAGGCCAGGCGTGGTGGCCCATGCCTGTAATTCCAGCACTTTGGGAGTCTGAGGCAGGTGGATCACATACAAGATCAAGAGATTAAGACCATTCTGGCTAACATGGTGAAGCCTCACCTCTACTAAAAACAAAAATTAGCTGGGTGTGGTGGCATGTACCTGTAGTCCCAGCTACTCAGGAGGCTGAGGCAGGAGAATCGCTTGAACCCCAGAGGCGGACGTTGCAGTGAGCCAAGATCACGCCACTGTACTCCAGCCTGGGCAACAGAACAAGACTGTCTGAAAAAAAAGAAAATCCCCAGCAAAATCAGCAGAGAACGGACACAATGTAAGGTAATAAAAGCCATCTATGATGAATCCACAGCCAACATTATATTGGACAGGGAAAAGTTAAAAGCATTCCCCCTGAGAACTAGAACAAGACAAAGATGCCCACTTTCACTTCTTTTTTTTTTTTTTTTTTTTTTTAACCTCCACCTCCTGGGTTCATGTGATTCTCCTGCCTCAGCCTCCTGAGTACCTGGGAATACAGGTACGCACCACCATGCCCAGCTAATTTTTGTATTTTTAGTAGAGACAGGGTTTTACCATGTTGGCCAGGATAGTCTCCATCTCTTGACCTCATGATCTGCCTGCCTTGGCCTCCCAAAGTGATGGGATTACAGGTGTGAGCCACTTTGCCAGCCCCACTTTCACTTTTATTTCAATGTAGTTCTGGGAGTCCTAGCCAGAGCAATCAGATAAGAGAAAGAATTAAAGGACATCCAAATCAGTAGAGGAAGTCAAACTGCTGCTGTTTGCTGATGATATAATTATATACCTAGCAAACCCTAAAGACTCATCTGAAAAGCTCCTAGATCTGATAAACGAATTCAGTAAAGTTTCAGAATACAAAAGCAACGTACACACATCAGTGGCACTGCTATACACCAACAGCAACCAAGCTGAGAATCAAATCAAGGACTTAACTCCTTTTACAATAGCTGTAAAAAAAAAAAAATTTAGGAATATATCTAACCAAGGATGTAAAAGACCTCTACAAGGAAAACTACAAAACACTGCTGAAAGAAATCATAGATTACACAAACAAATGAGAACACATCCCACACCACAGATGTGTAGAATCAATATTGTGAAAAATGACCATATTGCCAAAAGCAATCTACAAATTCAATGGAATTCCTATCAAAATGCCATCATCATTCTTCACGGAACTAGGAAAAACAATCCTAAAATTCATATGGAAACAAAAAAGAGCCCACACAGCCAAAGCAAGACTAAGCAAAAAGAACAAATCTGGTGGCATCATATTACCCAGCTTCAAACTGTACTGTAAGGCTACAGTTGCCAAAACAGCATAGTACTGGTATAAAAACAGGTACACAGAACAACGGAACAGAACAGAGAATCAAGAAATAATGCCAAATATTTACAGCCAACTGAACTTTGACAAAGCAAACAAAAACATAAACTGGGTGAAAGACACCCTATTCAACAAATGGTGCTGGGATAATTGTCAAGCCACAAGTAGAAGAATGAAATTGGATCCTCATCTCTCACCTTATTAAAAAAATCAACTCAGATGAATCAAAGACTTAAATCTAACACCTAAAACCATAAAAATTCTAGAAGATAATATTGGAAAAATCCTTCTAGGCATTGGCTTAGGCAAAGACTTCATGACCAAGAACCCTAAAGCAAAAAGTGGACTAAGGACATGAATAGACAATTCTCAAAAGAAGATAATACAAATGGCCAGCAAACATATGAAAAAATGCTCAACATCACAATTATGAGGGAAATGCAAATCAAAATCACAATGTGATACAACCTCACTCCTGCAGAAATGGCCATAATTAAAAACTCAAAAAATAACAGATGCTGGCACGGATGTGGTAAAAAGTGAACACTTTTACACTGCTGGTAGGAATGTAAACTAGTATAACACTGCAGAAAACAGTGTGGAGAATCCTTAAAGAACTAAAAGCAGATCTTCCATTTGATCCAGTGATCCCACTTCTGGGTATCTACCCAGAGGAAAATAAGTCACTATATGAAAAAGACACTTGCACACGCATATTTATAGCACCAGAATTCACAATTGCAAAAATATGGAACCCCCACAAATGCCCACCAATCAGGTAGATAAAGAAAACCTGATGGAATACTACTCGGTCATAAAAATAGTAATAATAATAATGGCATTCCCAGCAACCTGGATGGAATTGTAGACCATGATTCTAAGTGAAGTAACTAACTCAGGAACGGAAAACCAAATATCTTATGCTCTCACTTATAAGTGGCAGCTAAGCTATGAGGATGCAAAAGCACAAGAATAATATATTGAACTTTGGGGATTCAGGGGGAAGGGTACAAGGTGGGTGAGGGATAAAAGACTGCACATTGGGTAGTGTACACCGCTCAGGTGATGGGTGCACCAAAATCTAGGAAATCACCACTAAAAAACTTATCTATGTAACCAAAAACCAACTGTTTCCCAAAAACCTATTGAAATAATAAAAAATAAAAAAACAGGCAGGGTGCAGTAGCACAGCCTATAATCCCAGCACTCTCGGAGGCCAAAGTGGGTAGACTGCCTGAGCTTAGGAGTTTGAGACCAGCCTGGGAAACATGGCGAGACCTCAACTCTACTAAAAATACAAAATTAGCCAGGCATGGTGGCTCATGCCTATAGTCCTAACTACTCGTGAGGCTGAGGCAGGAGAATCACTTGAACCAAGGAGGCAAAGGTTGCAGTGAGCTGAGATTGCGTCACTGCATTCCAGCCTGGGTGACAGAAGGTGACTGCCTCAAAAATAAATAAATAAATAAATAGAAAAATCCCTTATTTCTTTAGTATTATATAATGTACTAAACACATTCTTTAACTATAATGCACAAAGTTAATTAGCCATCATTGTACCTATTATTACTAATCTTATCAATATTTACCAACTGAAAATTCTTTCTTTTCAAACAATATTCCCCATTAGTCTGTATTTCTATCGCTATTTTTAAGTCAACAAAAGATAAAATCTTTGGTAAAATAAGCCGGGCGCGGTGGCTCACGCCTGTAATCCAACACTTTGGGAGGCTGAGGTGGGAGGATCACCTGAGGTCAGGAATTCGAGACCAGCCTGACCAACATGGCGAAACCCCATCTTAAAAAAAAAAAAAAAAAAGATCTTTGGTAAGATAAAGGTAATCATGTATTAAACTGAAAAGCACACAGGGTCCCGCTCGAGGTGGCTCACACCTGTATTCCCAGCACTTTGGGAGGCCCAAGGTGGGTGGATCACAAGGTCAAGAGGTTGAGACCATTATGGCCAAAAATGGTGAAACCCCGTCTCTACTAAAAATACAAAAAAATTTAGCTGGGCGTGGTGGCATATGCCTGTAATCCCAGCTACTTGGGAGGCTGAGGCAGGAGAATCGCTTGAACCCGGGAGGCGGAGGTTGCAGTGATCCAAGATCGTGCCATTGCACTCCAGCCTGAGCAACAGAGTGAGTTTCCGTCTAAAAAAAAAAAAAAAGAAAAGAAAAGAAAAAAAGAAAGAAGAAAAGTACACAGGACATAGCTAACTGGTCTATACCACTCAGAGTTTGGCAGAAAACAGCTGACAAATTACTCTCCAGACAACCCATGAAAGATCAAGAAATTCTAAAATTGTTTTTTAAAAATGGGGTGAAACCCCACCTGACATTTTATACCAGAATAAATCTCAGCAGTATCAAAGAGAAATCATATGTAAGAAATGAAACCTCAGAAGTACAAGAAAAGGCCAACATAGGGGCTCACGCCCGTAGTCTCAGCTACTCAAGAGACTGAGGTGGGAGGCTCCCTTGAGCCAAAGATTTTGAGGTTACAACGAGCTATGATTGTACCACTGTACTCCAGCCACAACAGAGGAAGACCCTGTCTCTTAAAAAAAATGAGGGATAGAGAAGCTGGGTGCCATGGCTCATGCCTGTAATCCCAGCACTTTGGGAGGCCGAGGCAGGAGGATCATGAGGTCAAGAGATTGAGGCCATCCTGGCCAACATGGTGAAACCCAATCTCCACTAAAAATACGAAAATTAGCTAGACATGGTGGCATGTGCATAGTCCCAGCTACTCAGGAGGCTGAGGCAGGGGAAATGCTTGAACCTAGGAGGTGGAGGTTGCAGTGACCCGAGATCACACCACTGCACTCCAGCCTGTCAACAGAGTGAGACACTGTCTCAAAAAAAAAAGGAGAGAGAAAGAGAGAAGTAGTAGCACAATAAGAAACTATGAGTATTTTTTTTTAATATTAGGAGGGTTAAGTGTGACTCAAAACCTAAGAGAAGACTAATGCATTTGTCTATAAAAAAAATGAAATTTCCCAAGAAAGAGGAAGAAAGATAAAGGGGAAAAAAAAACACAACTTTCTATGTAGGAAAAAACTACCATGAGCAAAATCAGAAGACAAATGGCAAATGGAACAATATGTCTGTGCCTCAGATCACAGATTAAGGGCTAATTTACATAAAAAGCTGGGCATGGTGGTGCGTGCCTATAGTCTCAGTAGCTCAGAAGGCAGAGGTGGATGGACTGCAGATCAGCCTGGGCAACACAGTGAGATCCCATCTCTAAACAAATTAAAAAATAAATAATAAATAATTTACATAAACGAGACCTCCTATCAAGTTAAATTTTTTTTTTTTTTTAAAGACCAGAATCCTAGTAGAAAAGTGGGTTCAGGACACATACAACTCATAGAAAATACAGATGGCTCTTAAATATACAAAATGGTGCTTAATTCATGGTATAAGAAACACCAAAAAACTCCAGTGTCATGCCATTTTTCATCTGTCAAATTAGCAAAGATCAAAATAACAACATACTATGCCAGAAGTAAAAACTGGTACAATTTTTAGAAGGCAATTTGACTGTGTCTAAAATTACAAATACACATGTCCTTTTCACCCAGCAATTCCTCACTGGAATTTATTCCTCAGATATACTAGCAACAAGGCAAAATGATGTATGTACAAAGTGATTTACTGCAGTATAGCGTGTAAGAGCTAAAGACTAGAAACATCAATGTCCATCAAAAGAAGAATCATGATAAATTCACACAATGGGATATTATGCAGGCATTAAATAGATGCTTTTAAACAATAATGTCTTTATTGACAAAGAACAATCTCTGAAGTATACAATACAAAACAAAAACAAGGTTTAAAAGTGCAGATGCTAAAGTGTGCATTTGTATAAAGGAGGAAGAACTCTGTGATTTTGTGTATTAAACCATTGGCTAACACAAGAACTCTGTGATTTTGTGTATTAATCCATTGGCTAATATTGGCTACTTCTGAGGAGGAGGACAGGGTGGGGCTGGGGGCAGAGTGTGAGAGACTTCATGGCATGCTCTTTAAATTCTGAACCATGTGGGCCGGGCACAGTGGCTCATGCCTGTAATCCCAGCACTTTGGGAGGCTGAGGCAGGTGGATCACCTGAGGTTGGGAGATCGAGACCAGCCTGATCAATATGGTGAAACCCCGTCTCTACTAAAAATACAAAATTAGCCAGGCATGGTGGCACATGCCTGTAATCCCAGCTACTTAGGAGGCTGAGGCAGAAGAACTGCTTGAACCTGGGAGGCAGAGGTTGTGGTGAGCCGAGATCACACCACAGCACTCCAGCCTGAGCGACAGAGCGAGACTCCGTCTCAAAAACAACAACAAAAAGTGAACCATGTGAATGTATTACCTATTAAAAAATAAAATAGGCCTGAGATGTCATAATACCTATGTCCCAATGCAGACTTTGTCACTAAGTTACTTGAGAATATCTACTATCCATTCAACCAATATTTATAGAATTCTATATGCTTCAGGCACTGTTTTAGACCCTGAGATCTCAGCAACAAAGATAAATCCCTCCTCTTGTAGATTTTAGGTGGGACTAGTCAGTAAGCAGGCAACAAAATGAACATCAGACAGTAACAAGGAGCATGAAGAAAAAACGGTCAGGAAAGGGGAGTGGAAGGACTGAGGTGGAAAGGTGGTAACAGTGTCTGTCTGGGTAGGGTTACGAGAAAGCTTCTTTAACAGAACCACATTTGGGCAGAGACCTGAAGAAGTAAGGGACCCAGTCCCATGGCCACCAGGGAGGGAATTCTAAGCAGAAGGACTAAGGATTCCAAGCAGAGCGCATGCCATGGCTCCATGGGTGGGATGGGGAGGGGTGCAGCTTCTCTTCACGGAATGGAATGGAGGGAATAAATAAGGAGGTGGTGGCAGCAAATCACATAGGTATTGGGGAGAAAGAAAGCACTGTATCATAAGCAATTCAGATTTTATTCTAAGTGCTATGGAAAGTTTTAAGAGTGAAGAATATGATCTGACCTATACTGTTTAAATGATCACTCTGGATGACATCAGGAGAACAAACTGTTAAGAGGCAAGGATAGAGGCAGGCAGCCAGTTGGAGGCCTCTGTAATAATCCAAATGAGAGATGGTGCTTCCTTAAACTAGGGTGGTAGTGGCAGAAGCAGAAGCGATCAGATTCTGGGTATATATAGAGGAGGAGTCAACAGGCTCTACTGAAGGACTGCAAGTAGACTGTGAAAAAAAGAAGTCATAGGTGACTCCAAAATATTTAACCCAAGCAACTTTTTACAATGATCTAACAAGCTCATTTTTAAAAAATCACATCTTCATATAAAGTTCAACTACTCTAAAACAGGTTATAAACACCATCAAGAAAAAGCAATGCTCACCTACATACCAAACCGGGAAGCTGCAGCCATTTTTAAATTGAAAAAACACACGCTAACTACTGAGCACTTAAACCATGCCAGGCACAATACTAGGTACTAAGGACCTAAATTATGCTTAAAATACATAACTAAACACCAAAAAAAGATTGACAGGTGAAAATACCAAAATACTAACAGCTGTGGGATATGCAGGTTTTTTTCCTTCCTTGAGTTTTCCAATTTTCTACAATAAACTACTCTATTTTTAACGTTGGGGGGGCGGGGAAAAACCTTTCCTCTTTACTGCTGCCAATTAAGAAAAGATTCCCACACAGCAAATTTATTTAGTGATTTCAATGATTAACAGACTTGCCTTCTTAAAAAACCTCCTAAACTAGGCAGATTTTTCAGGTCTTTCTTTCATGCCTGTACCTGTTTGCTACCAGAGCTATGGCAAGATATGGGAGATGTATGGGAAATGGGGGGAAGAGAGGAATACAGTAGAGAGAAATAAGGGGTACAAATAACCACCTGCTGTTTTTTCAATATAGCATGTCGCCAAACACAGATGAGAAAGACCAGGCAAACGACTGATTTGCTGAAAATATTTAACCAAATACCTACTACATACAATATGCTTACCATAGCAGTCTTCCCACTGTCAATAAGTAAATAACAAAGCCAAGCCCAATGTACCTTTATCCATCCATTCAAATATTTATGAAGTACCTATAATGCATCAAAGGCACTGAGCTAGCATATAGAATAGACAGTTCAGCAATCAATCAGATAAAATCAGCCCTCAGTAGTTTGTAATCTAGTTTGGAGGGTAGGAAGTAAAGAGACATTACATTTCAATTTCTACTTATTTAATTACTGCTGTGGCATGTGCTAGACAGGTGACCTGGTAGAGGATAACAGGAAGACCTGATCTAGTCTGAGCGTCAGGGTAAAAGGCTTGGACAAAATGACATATGAGCTAAGATTTGAAGGAGTAAGAGTTAAACAGATGAAGGGGAGGAGAGTGAGGAACAGAAGCACATTCCAGGCAAAAGAAACAGCATATTAGGAAGAACCTTGGCTGGACACGGTGGCTCACACCTATAATCCCAGTGCTTTGGGAGGCCAAGGCAGGAGGATAACTTGGGGCGAGGAATTCAAGACCAGCCTGACCAACATGGCGAGATCCTGTCTCTAAAAAATAAGAAGGAAAAAAATTAGCCAAGTATGGTGGTCCATGTCTACAGTCCTAGCTACTTGGCAGGCAAAGGCAGGAGGATAGCTTAAGCCCAAGGAGTTTGAGGTTACGGTGAGCTACGACTGCACCACCACACTCCAGCCTGGAAGACGAAGTGAGACCCTGTGTCAAATAAATAAGAAGAATCTGTGTCAAAAAGGGTTAAGGTTTGTGAGAGGAATTAAAAGGAAGCCAGCAAGTCAGAAAGATATAGTAAAGGGAAGAGAAAACCTGATATGGTAGGCAAGGGGTAGTTCATACAGGGCCATGTAATGTGTGTTAGCTATTTAGCCTTTCATGCTAAAAGCAACAGGAACCATTGAAAGATTTTCAAACCTGGAAGTGACAATCAGATTCACATTTTTAAAGATCACTGACTGCTCTCCAGAATAGATTAAAGGGAGCAACAGTAGACCAGGAGACCAGTCAGAGACTGTATCATGCCCAGGTAAGATGGGTGAGGCCGGTAAAAACAGAAGCAGATGTTGTCAAGATAAATACTTCAGAGAGAAAAATCAATAGGAATTGGTGATAGAGTGAAAGCAGATGGAGGGAATGAGGTAAAGGAAAAGACAGTCTCACGAATGACAAGACAGTACGGCATTCCATGCAAATACACGAATGCAAAGACATTCCATACAAATAGTAACCAAAATAAACTGACTGTCCAATTCTCAAAACAGAATTAGGGCAAAAACAAATAGAGATAATGAAGATTATAGTATACCAACACAAAAAAATGCACATACTAACAATTCTGAACTTAATATAAAGCAAAACTGGCAAAGAGAAACTGTCAAATCCAGAATCACAGTGAGATATTTATAACACATCTATAAGGAACTGATAAATAAGGGGCAGTCATAAAAATTAGTAATGATATGGACATGTGAAGAGTATTACAAACTTCATCAAACATGCATGCACAGACATATGTCACCTTTAGCCTAACAAATAGAGAACATACATCCTTTTAAAAAGACATGGAATGTTTTAACTAGGTTACAAAGAAAGACTCACTACATCTCAAATAACCAGTATCATAAAAACATATTCCATGATCACACAATGCAAATAAAAATTAAACCACATAAATGGAAACTTAAAAATGCTTGCTTAGGGGAGGCTGAAACAGGCAAATTGCTTGCGCTCAGGAGTCTGAGATCAGCTTGGGCAATGGTGAAACCCGGTCTCTGCCAGGCGTGGTGGTACATGCCTACAGTCCAACCTAGGGGTGAGAAGTGGGGTGGGGGAAGGAGGAATCACTTGAGCCCAAGAGGCAAAAGCTGCAGTGAGTTGTGATGATGCCACTGTATTCCAGCCTGGGCAATGGAGTGAGACCCTGTCTCTAAAAAAAAAAAAAAAAAAAACCACTTGCTTAGAAACTCAAAGATTAAACAGAGAATAAAAATGGAAATAACAAACTAGGCCTATAAAAATTGAGGTGGCACACTTGGGGAGGCTGAGGCAGGCAGATTGCTTGAGCCTAGGAGTTGGAGACCAGCCTGGGAAACATGATGAAACCCCATCTCTCCCCCAAAAAAAACACTAAAATTAGCTAGGCATGGTGGTATGTGCCTGTAGTCCCAGCTACTCGGGAGGCTAGGGTGGGAGGATCACCTGAGACTGGGAGGTCAAGGCTGCAGACAGTCGTGATTGCACTATTGCACTCCAGCCTGGGCAACAGAGCGAGATCCTGCCTCAAAAACACACAAAAACATTAGGTTTTGATATTCATAAGATTATTATTTTATTTTTTATTTTTTTTGAGACGGAGTCTCACTCTGTCACCAGGCTGGAGTGCAGTGGCGCAATATCAGCTCACTGCAACCTCCACCTCCCGGGTTCAAGCGATTCCCCTGCCTCAGCCTCCTGAGAAGTTGGCATACAGGCGTGCGCTACCACGCCTGGCTAATTTTTTGTATTTTAGTAGAGACAGGTTTCACCATGTTGGCCAGGATGGTCTCGATCTCCTGACCTCATGATCCACCCGCCTCTGCCTCCCAAAGTGCTGGGATTATTTATAGGCATGAGCTATCTCACCCAGCCGATTATTTAATACCACAATGATTATACCCACACAGCTAACATACGAGAAGTTCCTGAAGCAACACTTAGAGGGAATGTTACAGCCTTGAGCCATTATTAAAAAGCAAGAAAAGAGTAAACCTAAAGAAAGGAAACACAGACATTCACAAAACAGAAAACAGATACTAGCTGATTCTTTGAAAAAAATTTTAATTGACAAACTCTTATAAGTCTCTTCAAGAAAAAAAATAAAATATGAAGGAAAGAGTGAAGCTCAAGCTGGCGACTAAACCCAGCAGACACCTAGCAGCAGTAGAAAAATGAAAGTGCCACAGGAGCTCTGGAGATGAGGATGGGAGAGTAACAGTTCCACCCAGAAATGACCACATGCGTGACTGGAAACAGGTGGTCCAGAAAGCAAACGGCAACAGAGAGGAAAAGGAACTGGCAAAAGTCACTCTCAAGAAGGCAGATCTTAAGCTGCCAGTGGCAGAGACGGAACTCTGCTACAGCGTATGTCGTAGAAGTTTTAATTGCCCTAAGAGAAGAAATAAAAGAAAAAAAAAAGTTTTAATTGCCCTAACAAACTGATTTGTGCTTTCACAGGAATACCTGCTGTATTAATTTACTGCAATAAATAGTTTTTCCTTTGGTGGTGGAGAAAAGGCATAAAGAAACAATTTTAAGAACGGGAAATACAACTTCTGATATAGTAGAAACTTATAATGGTAAAGGGAAGAGGACTGAGTCATTAAAGAAACCCAACCGTTAAATTTTAGAGTAGAAAGAACTAGCAAAGGAGGTGAAGTGCTGAGTGGGTCAGAAATGTAGAAAAAAAAAGTTGAGGTTAAAATGTCAGGACAAAAAATGTTTCAATAAAGAGAAAACCATCAGTTGTGTCAAATGCTGCTGAGAGGTAAGGAAGTTGTGGGCCAAACAGCATCCAGCAGATCTGGCAACATGAAGTTGAACAATCAGTATCCTGGAAAAATTAGAGCAATGAGAAGCAAGGCCATATTGCAGTAGAAGGCTAACTGTTTCTGAATTCGTGATACTGGAGCTAAACCCTTTCAGCTGATGACAAGACCAGCGTGTCATTGTGGGAGAGAATACCAGAGGTGGAGTAGAAGAGATTAGTGGGGTGGACATGGAAGCCAAAAAAGCTAGTAGCCAAGGCACTTGATGGGTCATGTGATGAGGATGAACCCACCCAAGATGATGGCAGGAGCTGGAGTGGAAAGGAAGGCTGTGAATTAGGCACTAGGGTCTTCAATGAGCAAAAGTGGCTAGGAAGTCAGTATATGGCCAAGAGGAAAAGAGAGAAAAGTGTCGTGAGTCTAAGGGTGGGGGCTCCAAAGGGATGCCAGAAGTGGCAAATAGACCAAAGCCTGGTCTAATGTGGCACTTCCAGTGTATCAGGCAGGATTCTGTGAAGCCTTTCCAGCTCAACTTGTGAGACACTCTCTGAGCTTCCTAGCAAAGTCAAACTGCTGCCACATCAAGGAAAGTCCTGAGCCTGACACCCATCATTTTTTAATTAGCTGAGCTAATAATGTCTTTAGTCTTGCTAACTACATGTATGCCTATTCTAGAATCCAAAGGGGTCAAAAAGGCAATGTAAGGAGTTGTGCAATTCCTATAATTAATGGGCAAGAAGTATGGATAGCAGCAAACCCATCTGCTTCTGGAAGGGAACGTGCAAGCATTGTTTTCCAGGACACCAGGACAGGAAAAGCAAACTTCCAAACAAAGCTAGTTTCAGCCAATCGAGACACTATATAAAACTTCCTCCTGGGTTAGCCCAAAAGAATCCTAACGACGTAAGATCTGAGGCTATGACTGTCTCAGTCCATTTTCTGCTGCTACTAACAGAATACCACAGACTAAGCAATTTAAACAAGTTTATTTGGCTCATGGTTCTGAAGGCTGGGCACTCCAAGAATACAGCGCTGGCATCTGGTGAGGGTCATCCCATGGCGGAAGGCAAAATCAAGTGCACAACATAGAGAGATGAAATTGGCCAACTTGTTTTTATGACAAACCCAGTCTCATAATAACTAACCCACTCCCTCAATATTGACATTAATCCATTAATAAGGACAGAGCCTTCACGATCTAATCAGCCCTTAAAGGCCCCACATCAATTAAATCTTAAAATGAGTTTTGGAGGGAACAGATAATGAAATTAGAGTGGTGACTAAATTTTCTTTCTCTCTTTTTTTTTTTTGAAATGGAGTCTCACTCTGTCACCCAGGCTGGAGTGCAATGGTACGATCTCAGCTCACTGCAACCTCTGCCGCCCAGGTTCAAGCAATTCCCCTGCCTCAGCCTCCCAAGTAGCTGGAATTACAGGTACCTACCACCACGCCGGGCTAATTTTCATATTTTAAGTAGAGACAGGGTTTCACCATGTTAGGCTGGTCTCGAACTCCCGACCTCACGTGATCTGCCCACCTCAGCCTCCCAAAGTGCTGGGATTACAGGCATGCGCCACCTCGCCCAGTGCAGTGACTAATTTCTAAAAGCCTCTCAATCCATGCAAAAGAACTAGCAAGACTATGTCTGTGAGCTCCACTAACTAGCAGACAATTCTGGCTTGTGAAAGGACTTTTGAAAGCTTATCTAAGGGCCTGGCAAGGTGGCTGACAACCTGTAATCCCAGCACTTCAGGAGGCTGAGGCAGGTGAATACCTTGAGTCTAGTAATTCAAGACCAGCCTGGGCTATGTGGCAAAACCCAGTCTCTACAACAAAAACACAAAAATTAGCTGGGCATGGTGGTACACAACTGTAGTCACACTGTTTGGGAGACTGTGGGAGGTTGGCTTGAGCCCAGGAGGAGCTGAGATCACACTGCACTCCAGCCTGGGCAACAGAGCAAGACCCTGTCTCAAAAAAAAAAAAGAAAAGAAAGATTATCTAATTTATTCAAGAGAGTCCTTGATGGAGAACTATAATTTCAATAAATTCATTCAAATTTTGTTCAATTTAAAAACAAACACAATGTGCCTAGTACATCCAGGCACTGTGATGGATATGGATCAATAAGATATGGTTTCTACCCTCAAGATTCACAGTCCAGTGGGGTAAACAGAGATTCAAACCAAAAAGTCCAACACTGTGTGAAAAGGTGGCATGACAATCATAGTAGTCATACAGCAAGAGCAAAGGAAAGACAAGTTTAAACCATGCAACAGGCTGGGTGTGGCGGCTCATGCCTGTAATCCCAGCACTTTCGGAGGCTAAGGCAGGTGGATCACAGGGTCAGGAGTTTGAGACCAGCCTGATCAACATGGAGAAACCCTGTCTCTACTAAAAATACAAAATTAGCTGGGCGTGGCGGCGCATGCCTCTAATCCCAGCTACTCAGGACGGCTGAAGCAGGAGAATTACTTGAACCCGGGAGGCGGAGGTTGCTGTGAGCTGAAATCACATGGTTGCACTCCAGCCTGGGCAACAAGGGCAAAACTCCACCTCAAAAATAAATAAATAAATATACATATATAAATATAAATGCAGTTACCCTTTGACCCAGCAGTACCTCCTCCTCTAGAAATTTATCATATATGTGAGGTTGTTCACTGCAGCATTATACACATTTTTTTTAAAAGGGATCACCAATCAAGAGTGATGTTGTTAAATAAATTATGGCACATCCACAGCATGGAGTATAAAGCACTGACAAGAAAGAGTAAAGAAGTTCTCTTTCACTAATATGGAAAGATCTTCAATACAAATCATTACGCAGAAAAAACAAGATGCAAAATACCATACACAGTATGTTCCCTCAATTCCTTCCAATCTCTGTTGAAATGTCATCTGATTATTGTAACAACAAAAGAATAAGTCAAAAACAAATAAAATATTATCTAGAGCTACAGGAAGGGAGCTAGGAGGGGTATGGAGGACAGGAATAGAAGCCAGACCTCTGAATTTAACCTTGTTCTATATGCCGGAACCATGTAAATGTTCTGCATAACTGAAATACAAAATTAAATTTAAAAACAAATCTCTCCTGCTCTAAAACTATAGAGATAGTTGTACAACTCAATAAATTACTAAAAATCATTCAATTGTACACTTAAAACAGCAAGAAGAAATAATTTGACTGCATTCAAGTTTTTGTTTTTGAGACGGAGTCTCACTCTCTCACCTAGGCTGGAGTGCAGCAGCACAATCTTGGCTCACTGCTACCTCCACCTCCTGGGTTCAGGCAATTCTTCTGCCTCAGCCCTCCTGAGCAGCTGGGACTACAGGTGCGTGCCACCACGCCCAGCTAATTTGTTTTTTATTTTTAGTAGAGACGGGGTTTCACCATCTTGGCCAGGCTGGTCTCGAACTCCTGACCTCATGATCCAACTGCCTCGGCAACCCAAAGTGCTGGGAGTACAGGTGTGAGCCACCGCGCCCAGCCTTTTGTTTTTAGAGACAGGGTTTTGCTCTGTTACTCAGGCTGGAGTACAGTGATATGATCATAGCTCACTGAAGCCTCGAATTCCCAGGCTTAAACCATCCTATAGCCTCAACCTCCCAAGTAGCAGGACTACAGACATATACCACCATGCCTGGCTAATTTTTAATTTTTTTGTAAAGACAGGGTCTCGCAATGTTGCCCAGGCTGGTCTGAAATTCCTGGACTTAAGTGATCTTCCCACCTCAGCCTCCCAAAACTGGATCAAGGTTAGACAGGATCTTGCTCTGTCACCCAAGATGGAGTGCAGTGGCTCGATCTCAGTCCAGTGCAACCTCTGCCTCCCCAGCTCAAATGATCCTCCCACCTCAGCCTTCCAAGTAGCTACAGGCACATGCCACTATTCCCAGATTATTATTATTTTTTTAATTTTAATAGAGATGAGGTCTCACTATGTTGTCAGGCTAATCTCGAACTCCTGAGCCTCCTCAGCCTCCCAAAGTGTTGGGATTACCGGCATGCACCACCAAACCCAGCTGGATTAAGTTTTAAGAGGCAGTGAAAGAATCAAAGAAAGCTACTAAAGACAAATGCCTCTTCAACTTTAGTGTGTACATGAATCATCTGGGGGTCATCTTAGACTGCAGATTTAATTCAGTAAATGGAGCCAATATTCTGCACTTCCAACAAGCTCCCAGGCGACCGCTGATGATGCTGGTCTGTGGATCACACTTTGAGGGTTGAGACAATTTAAACAACTAGAGGTGCTTTGCTCTAAGAAATAGCCAAGAAATGGGGCAGCAGCTACTGGAGGCACATGACCCATAGAAAATGAGTGGTGGGCCGGGCTCGGCGGCACATGCCTATAATCCCAACAGTTTGGGAGGATGAAGCAGGAGGATCACTGGAGCCCAGGAGTTCAAGACCAGCCTGTGTAACATAGTTAGACTCCATCTCTACAAAAAACGTAAAAATTTGCCGGGGGTGTGGTGGTGTGTGTTTGTAGTCCCAGCAACTCAGCAGTTTGAGGTGGGAGGATCTCTTGAGGCCAGGAGTTTAAGGCTGCAGTGAGCTCTGATCACATCACTAAACTGCAATCTGGGTGACAGAGAGAGACCCTGCCTTAAAAAGAAAGAAAATGAGTGGGTGTCAGAAAGAGTCTCTCCCCGCCAACTGTTTTAAAATGAGAGAAACAGCAACACATTTGTAGGGAGAGAAGAGTTGATGGTGTAGGAAAGAGAATACTGATTAGGCAAAATGAGGTGGGATTTAGCAAGCGAGTGGGGGAGGTGACTTTAGACAGGGGCAGAGTTCTTTAGCAATACAAGGGAAGGCATCTGGTACAGATGCCAGAGCTGAGATGTCAAGGTAGAAATCTGGAGAAATTCTCTTTTGACTACTTTAATATTCTAAGTGAAATAAGAAGTACAGTTATCAACTAAGAATAAGGGATAGGGAATAAGGTTATTGAAGATCTGAGGACAAAGTTGTAAAACTGTCATCTAGGCTGGGCGTGGTAGCTCACACCTGTAATCTCAGCACTTTGGGAGGCCAAGGCGGGCAGATCACGAGGTCAGGACTTCAGACCAGCCTAACCAACATGGTGAAACCCAGTGTCTACTAAAAATACAAAAATTAGCCAGGCATGGTGGTGCATGCCTGTAATCCCAGCTACTCAGGAGGCTGAGGTAGGAGAATCGCTTGAACCTGGGAGACAGAGGTTGCAGTGAGCCAAGATCACACCACTGCATTCCAGCCTGGGCAATGAAGTGAGACTCCATCTTAAAAAAAAAAAAAAAAAATTGTCATCTAGAAGGGTGGGGTGAGTGTGGTGCTTGTCAGCGCCATATACCCCTTCAAGGTGATAGTTCTGAATCTTAGGGGTGTTCGGGCAACACAGATGTGCTATTCTCCAACCACATGTGGGGGCACATGCAGATGTGCAGTAGGCAAAGGATTCAATTTAGCCAAGATTGGGATCAAGTCGGTATACAAGGGGAGTTATCATGATTGACTACTGCACTGGAACAGGCGTAAAGCGTGAAAGAGTAGCAGTGAGGCAGGGCTGAAAGCATTGAGAAAGGAAGGGAGGTGATGGCACCCCATGAGAGACAGCACTGATAGAATCTGATGACTTCAGCCCTAAAGAAGGACAATATACTAACATAGGACATTACCTTGGAAATAGTACCAAAAGAAAATACATTTTAAAACATATTTTAAAAATCATACTAGGAATTCTAAAAGAGGCTAGGATACAGCCAACATTTAAATGACCACCACTAAGGAAGATAATCCTACCCTCCCCAAGCCTTGCACAAGCTTCAGCCCTCACACTGCAGCTCATACTCCCAGAAGGAGCCATCAAATGCCACATTCTTAGGCCTTGTGCTGCTAATTCTCTAGGTTTAGAATCCCCTCCCCTTTCAGCTGATCCACCATCCGAATTCAAATGACATCTTATTAAAGCTTCTCTAAGTCCCCCGCTGCAATTGAGGCAAACGTTACATTGTCATCACCTATTATCTGAACCGAGTCCACCTTGTAGAGTAGTTCATGTATTCTGCCCTCTAGTTAGAGCAGCAAAAAGATCAGGAAGAAGAAAAATGAAGCAAAAGCACGGCCAGCTTAGAACTCTAGATAAGCAACTGCTGAGTGAAAATACCACAAGAGAGCACTTCATGGAGCTAAAAGTTTCACTTCACAGGACATGAGAAACTAGTTACCCTTCTTATATCCAATCACACATGTGATACTAAAGAAGTTAAGTGAAGACTTAGCTAAAGCAGGGTGCTTAAACTTTCTGTGCCATAGGCTCCTTACAATGATTTTTACAACCTCCTGGGCTCAAGTGATCCTCCCACCTCAGCCTCTTGAGTAGCTGTGACAACAGGCATGTGCCACAACGCCCAGACAATTTTTAAAAATTTTTTGCAGTGATAGGGTTCTCACAGTGTTGCCAAGGCTGGTCTCAAACTCCCACCCTCAAACAACCCTCCCACTTAGGCCCCAATAATTTTTATTTTATTTATTTATTTAGAGACAGAGTCTTGCTCTATCACCCAGGCTGGAGCACAATGGCGCGATCTCGGCTCACTGCAACCTCTGCCTTCCGGGTTCAAGCGATTCTCCTGCCTCAGCATCCCGAGTATCTGGGATTACAGGTGCCTGCAACCAAACCCAGCTAATTTTTGTATTTTAAGTGGAGATGGGGTTTCACCATGTTGGTCAGTATGGTCTTGAATTCCTGACCTCAGATGATTGGCCCACCTCAGCCTTCCAAAGTGCTGGGATTACAGGTGTGAGCCACCACACTTGGCTCCAATAGTTTTTAAGTACGTAAGTTTATAAAACAAATCTGTGGCCAGGCACGGTGGCTCAGACCTATAATCCCATCACTTTGGGAGGCCAGAGCAGAAAGATCACTTGAGCCCAAGAGTTCAAGGCTGCAATGAGACCCTGTTACAAACAAACAAACAAGCAAAAACCTACATTATAGTACAGTTGTATTATACTAAACAACTATAAATTTTCAAAAATTTCTTAATTACATATGGAGTAACAAGATCTAAAGGTAATGTCAAAGTAACGATGAGTGTAAATGATACCTGACACGTGCAACAACCACAGTGTGATCTGAAAATATCTGTGGGCCAGGAGTGCTGGCTCATGCCTCTTATTCCAACACTGTGGGAGGCCAAGGCAGGAGGTTCCCATGAGCCCAGGAGTTCAAGTTCAACACCAGCCTGGGCAATATAATGAGACTTTGTCTCCACACAAGAAAAGGAAAGGAAAGGAAAAAGGGAAAAGGAAAAAGGAAAGGAAAGGAAAAGAAAAGAAAAGAAAGAAAGAAAATTTAAAAATTAGCCAAGCTTCATCATGTAGACCCACCTACTTGAGAAGGTCAGGCGGGAAGATCATTTGAACCTGGGGGGTGGACGCTGCAGTGAGCCCACATCATGCCACTGCACTCCAGCCTAGATGACAGGGAGACTCTGTCTCAAAAAAAAAAAAAAGAAAGTATCTGCGATTTTCATTAATAACCATAGGTTCTGTTAGTACTGTGATGTCGCCTAAATTCATAATTGAAGAACATGTTAAATGTCAGAAGTTAGTTTAAAAAAAAAAAAAAGTGAAATATTTTTCCCATTCAGGCTACCCACTAAATCCTAGTCAGGTTAAGGAGCCCTAATCAGTGAATGCTGTCTAATAGAGCAGACATAGTCTGCACATCTACGAAGGGTTGGAAAAGGCTGAGCTCTTCTATCTGCTTTCCCTTCTCCCCAGAGTCTCCTCAACTTTTTAAAATCCCCACACTGCTCTCCCGGTAATCTCTCTCCGGTCTCTAAGGCTGCTCTCCTTTCCCTATTCTTACCCAGTTCCCCATTCTCCTTGCAGGGCTCCAGATGAAAGAAAACAGTAGTCAATTAGCAAGTCACATGTGAGAGATAGCAGAAGGAGTCAGTTCCAGCCCTTTGATATATCCTTGTATAACTAAAGAAAATATCTTACATTTGACAGTACCTTACCATTTCTGAAAGAGCTTTTATATAATTATCTCACTAATCCTAAAAACCAGTAAAGCAGACAAGACAGATATTCTCATTTCTATTTACAAAAATGAAACCTGAGGCTCTGAGAGGTTAAGCAACCTGATCAAAGTCACACAGATCATCATACAAAAGGCAAAATATGCACTGTTGGAGCAATCTCAGCCTTTAAAAAGGTTCCAAACATGAGTTGGTCTATTTTAAACTCAGAACTGCTGGGATAGCAGCTTCAGGTTAATGCAGGAAGTAAACGCTGGACAAAGTCACAAGTCTTTGTCCTATCAATTATTAATAATCCTATCAATTATTATCCACGTCCTCGAATCTATTTCTTCCGTAAAGTAGGAACAATAACAATAAATGACTGCCTGACCTTCCCTCCCATTAAACTCAACTAAGGTGCACTACATTAACACTTTTATAAACTGTGAAGTTATCATGCTCACCAATAATAAAGGACAGCACACAAACAAAATGGCAACAAAGTCATCATTTATTCATTCATTCAACAAATATTTCAGTGCCTGCAACAAGCCAAACACTGTTCTAGGTACCGAACAGGGGATACAATGATGATTAAGACAGAAAGGTTTATTCGTGCTCTCAGGAAGCTTATGTTCAATAACAAAGGTGTAAGAACTGGGCAAGGTGGCGCACACCGGTAATCCCAGCACTTTGGGGGACCAAGGCAGGCGATCACCTGAGGCCAAGAGTTCGAGACCAACCTGACCAACATGGAGAAACCCCATCTCTACTAAAAATACAAAAATTGGCCAGTTGTGGTGGCACATGCCTGCAATCCCAGCTACTTGAGAGGCTGAGGCAGGAGAATCTCTTGAACCCACGAGGCAGAGGTTACGGTGAGCCAAGATCGTGCCATTGCACTCCAGCCTGGGCAACAAGAGTGAGACTCTGTCTCAAAAAAAAAAAAAAAGAGAAAAGAAAGGTGAAAGAGATTAACAATAAATGCATACACAAGAAAACATAACAAATTCCAGTGCTATAGTCTGAATGTTTGTGTCCCCCCCAAAATTCATACACTGAAACCTCATCACCAATGTGATAATATCAGGAGGCAGTGCTTCTGGGTGATTAGTTCATGATGGTGTGGCTCCCATGGATGGGATTAGCGCCCTTCTAAAAGAGGTCCCAGAGAGCTACCTTGCCCTTCCACCATGTGAAGACACAGTGAGTAGACAACAACCAGAAAGACAGCCCTCATCAGATACTGAATCTGCCAATACCTTCATCTTGGACTTCACAGACTTCAGAACTGGGAGAAATAAATTTCTGTTCTTTACAGGCTACCTAATCAATGGTATTTTGTTACAGTAGCCTGACAGACTAAGACAATAAGTAATAAGTATTATATGAAAGATTTTTTCTTTTCTTGAGACAGGGTCTTGCTCTAATAACACAGGCTGGAATGCAGTAGCGTGATCACAGCTCACTGCAACCTCAAACTCCTATGCTCAAGAGATCCTCCCACCTCAGTATCCCATGGAACCACAGGTGTGTGCCACCATGTCCAGCTCATTTAAAAATTTTTTTTTTTTTTTTTTTTGAGACGGAGTTTCGCTCTTGTTACCCAGGCTGGAGTGCAATGGCACGATCTCGGCTCACCGCAACCTCCGCCTCCTGGGTTCAGGCAATTCTCCTGCCTCAGCCTCCTGAGTAGCTGGGATTACAGGCACGCGCCACCATGCCCAGCTAATTTTTTGTATTTTTAGTAGAGACGGGGTTTCACCATGTTGACCAGGATGGTCTCGATCTCTTGACCTCGTGATCCACCCGCCTCGGCCTCCCAAAGTGCTGGGATTACAGGCTTGAGCCACCGCGCCCGGCTAAAAATTTTTTTAACATAGACAAGGTCTCAAACTCCTGGCCTCAAGCAATCTTCCTGCTTTAGCCTGCCCAAGTGCTGGGATTATAGGCATAAGCCTCTGTACCCAGCCAAGGGATTGTTAAGAGTGATGTTACTGAAGATGACCAATAGCTACCATGAATTGATGGTCAAGAGGAAGTTCTCTGAGGGATGATGACATTTCAGCTGTGATCTAAATAGCAAGAAGGAGCCAGCAATGCATAAAATAAGGGAGGTGAGCACTCCCTGCAGAGAAAACAGCTAGTATAAAGAGGTTCTACAGAGGACACAGGGTGGACTAACAAATTCTCATCTAGCAGTCTATTAGGCTGTTCTTCCTAAGGAAATACCTGAGACTGGGTAATTTATAAAGAAAGAAGTTTAACTGCAGGCTTTACAGGAAGCATAATGCTGTTACCTACTTGGCTTCTAGGAAGGCCTCAGGAAGCTTTCAATCATGGCAGAAGGTGAAGGGCGAGCAAGTACTTCACACAGAGAAAGAAGGTGCAAGAGGGAGACAAGGAAGCGCCACACACATTTTTAAACAGGCAGTCCCGGCGAGAACTCACTTACTATTACAAGGACAGCACCAAGTAAATGGTGCTAAACCATTCACGAGAAATCCGCCCCTTGATCTAATCACCTCCCACCAGGCCCCACCTCCAATAATAGGGATTACTATTCAACATGAGATTTGGGCAGGGACAAAAATATAAGCCACATCAAGCAGAGATCAGAGCTCCCACCGAGAATCCTAGTTCTGTGCTTACTGACAATATAAATCCCTAGCTTGTTGTTAAGCACTCTGGCACTAGGTTGAACAGAACTGGATTCAAACCCCAGGACAATGGCTTATTAGTTTTATAGCCTATGCAAAGTATCCAATAGCTACAAACTCGGTTTTCTCACCTGTAAAATAAGGATACTAATAGTGTCTATTTTATAAGATTATTTGCAAAGACTAAATGAGAACATGCATAATCTCTTAGCACAACAATATTCATAATTATCCATAATCCATGCTAACATTAATAGCATATTAATATGATTAGTATATTACTAATATTGGCTATTACTATTATTATATGATTTCTTAAACCCTGCTGTCTTCCTTTTCAATACTTCCAGGATGTTCAGCTCATTTCTTTATATCCAAGAAGAAGAAAAAGAGCACTCATGGGCCAGAGCGCAGTGGCTCACACCTGTAATCCTACCACTTTGGGAGGCTGTAGCGGGAGGATCGCATCAGGCCAGGAGTTCAAGACCAGCCTGGCAACATGGTGAAACCCTGTCTCTATAAAAAATATAGAAATTAGCTGGGAGTGGTGGCACGTGCCTATAATCCCAGATACTCAGGAGGCTGAAGTGGGAAGATCACTTGATCCCAGGAGGTGGAGTCTGCAGTGAGTTGAGATCATGCCAGTGCACTCAAGTCTGGGCAACAGAGTGAGACCCTGTGTCCAAAAAAAAAAAAAAAAACAAAGTAAAAATAAGCCAGGTTGGTGTGCTAGTATGCTCCTCTAGACTCAGCTACATGGGAGGCTGAGGCAGGTGGATTATTTGGGCCCAGGAGGTTGAGGCTGCAGTAAGCCATGATTGTGCCACTGCACTCCGGCCTGGGTACCAAAGTGAAACCCTGCTTCATTTTTAAAAAGAAAAGGAAAAGAAAAAGAGTATCTATGTCATATCTCTTCTACAAAATATTTCCTGGCCCAGCATGGTGGTTCATGCCTGTACGCAACACTTTGGGAGGCCAAGGAGGGAGGATTGCTTGAACCCAGGTAAGACCAACCCAGATAACACAGCAAAACTTTGTCTCTATTAAAAAAAAAAAAAAAAAAAATTAGCCAGGCATGGTGGTGCATACCTGTAGTCCCAGCTATATGGAAGGCTAAGGTGGGAGGATGGCTTTAGCCCAGGAGCTCATCAAGGCTGCAGTGAGCTATGATTGAGCCACTGCACTCCAGCCTGGTCTACAAAGCAAGACCCTGTTTCAAACAAACAAAAACAAACCAAAAAAACCCTCCTAATTACTTTCTAGCCTACTACCTCCCACTCTCAGGAATGACATCAGTATCACTCATGGTTCGTTTTTTGACAGAAAATCTTGTGTAAGAAGCCTAGTCAGAGGCCTTGGGTTCAATATCAAGCTCTACCATAGCCATTCACTATTAGCGGACACACCACAATCTCTCCCACGCCCCCCCCCCCAAAAAAAATTCCCCAAAGGATGGTTTTGAAGAGAAAATAAAAACGCTATAAACTGTCAAAAGTTATGCATTTATCCTCTCACCAACTGTACATAGCACCTATTAATAGGCAATGTTCAGTTCTGAATGTTTTTCTAGCAGCTGTATCATTGCTGGTTTATTTGTCGAACTTACCACTAGCTTGTACACACTTTGGGCCAGGGACTATGTCTTATTTATCTTTGGATCCACAGGTCCAATAAATGTTAGTTAAATAAGCCCTTGATTATTCCACTGACTGTGAACTCTTTGATAGCAGAGATTCTTAACAATATAGAGCAGGTACTCAATAAGTCCTTTTAGAACAAATGTGTGAATATCATGTCCCTTCTTGGTTAGATGATACTCTTAAGGTCAGGGCCCGTACTTCATACTTCTTTGATTTCCCATAGTCTGGCATACTGCTTTTCCTTTTTTTTTTTTTTTTTTGTTTTTTTTTTTTGAGACGGAGTTTCGCTCTTGTTACCCAGGCTGGAGTGCAATGGCGCGATCTCGGCTCACTGCAACCTCCGCCTCCTGGGTTCAGGCAATTCTCCTGCCTCAGCCTCCTGAGTAGCTGGGATTACAGGCACGTGCCACCATGCCCAGCTAATTTTTTGTAGTTTTAGTAGAGACGGGGTTTCACCATGTTGACCAGGATGGTCTCGATCTCTTGACCTCGTGATCCACCCGCCTCGGCCTCCCACAGTGCTGGGATTACAGGCTTGAGCCACCGCGCCCGGCCGGCATACTGCTTTTCATATAAAAACTAATAAAATATTTATTAAATGAAACATTAAGGCAACACAGGGCCTCTAAAGCAGAGATCCAAGTAAAGAGAATGAGCACCTGTACAAGTTTTACTGTGGCAGAACAAAAAGGGATAAACAGTAAAAGGTTAAGTCAACTAAAGAAAAAAACAGGCCAGGCGCAGTGGCTCACACCTGTAATCCCAGCACTTTGGGAGGCCGAGGCAGGTGGGTCACGAGGTCAGGAGTTCGAGACCAGCCTGGCCAAGATGTTGAAACCCCGTCTCTATTAAAAATACAAACATCAGCTGGGTGCAGTGGCACGCACCTGTAATCCCAGCTACTCAGGAGGCTGAGGCAGGAGAATCTCTTGAACCTGGGAGGTGGAGGTTGCAGTGAGCCGAGATCGCGCCATTGCACTCCAGCCTGGGTGACAGAGTGAGACTCTGTCTCAAAAAAAAAAGGAAAATAAAAAAACAGCTTCAAAAGACCAAAAAAAAAAGAACAGAAAAGAAAAAAACACCTTCATGCCAGAGCAATAATCCACAATTCGGTAACTGAGAATGTTAAAATACTCCCTGTTGCTAAATTATTCTTACTTTTTTTTTTTTTTTTTTTTAAGACAGTCTCATTCTGTCGCTGAGGCTGGAGTACAGTGGCTTGATCACACTGCAGCATCAACCCCCCACCCTGGGATCAAGCAATACTCTCTCTTACCTTAGCCTCCTGAGTAGTTGGGACTACGGGTGCATGCCACTACACTCAGCTAATTTTTAATTTTTTGTAGAGATGGGGTCTCACTATGTTGTCCAGGCTGGTTTCCAACTCCTAGCCTTAAGAAATCCTCCTGCCTTGGCCTCCCAACATGCTAGGATTACAGGTGTGATGCAATACTATGCCAGACCTGACTGTTACTTTGTAAATATAAAATTCTTATAAATTCCTTCCTCATGAATGACTTGCTTCTTTGTTATAAAACTTATAGATTTAAGTTCATTTTCCTATTGATACAAAGCAAGATAAGGTGTAACATAGACTGATTTGGCATGTTTTTAGAATAATATATCTACTTAAAAAAAAAATCTATCACAAAATAAAATTGACAACCAAAAAATTTCTCAATTTACAAATTACCAACTGGCAGAGAAGCTGAAAAGTTGAGAAAAACAGTAAAAGAGCAATTGACATCTAAAAATCAGAAATAAAAATAAAGCATTTCTGAAATTAGAAATATAAGGCAACGAATTTTAAATTTTACAAAAAAAAATCTGCACATGACATTTTGGGGCAAATCATCTATTTGAAACCCAATGCAATATTCTTCTACTAGGCAGAGAAATACTCCACTTCACCCTTACTGCTTAATTCCACTTGATACTTACATTGCTATGTCACATGCAGAGCACAAAACCTCTACTTTATAATGATCGATACAAAAATACCAAATCAGCCGGGCACAGTGGCTCACACCTGTAATGCCAACACTTTGGGAACACAAGGCAAAAGGATCACTTGAGCTCAGTAGTTCAAGGCCAGCTTAGGCAACATAGCAAGACCCAGTCTTTACAAAAAAACTTTTAAAAATTAGCCAGGCCATGGTGGCTCACGCCTGTAGTCGCAGCACTTTGAGAGGCCGAGGCAGGAGGATCACCTGAGGTCAGGAGTTTGAGAACAGCCTGACCAACATGGAAAAACCCTGTCTCTACTAAAAATACAAAAACTTAGCCGGGCGTGGTGGTGCACATCTGTAATCCCAGTTACTCGGGAGACTGAGGCAGGAGAATTGATTGAACCCAGGAGGTGGAGGTTATGGTGGCCCGAAATTATGCCACTGCACTCCAGCCTGGGCAACAAGAGTGAAACTCTGTCTCAAAAAAGAAGAAAATTAGCCAGGCGCAGTGGCACATGCCTATAGTTCAAACTACTCAGGAGGCTGAGGTGGGAGGATCACTTGAGCCCAGGAAGTTGAAGCTGCAGTGAGCTAAGATCACGCCACTGCCCTCCGGCCTGGGTGACACAATGAAGCCCTGTTCAAAAAAAACAACAAAAGCCAAACTCTTTAAAGACAGGAGTGTCAAAATACACTTCACATCGGCCACAATAGACAGCAGTGCCTTGTATACCCCAGTTATCAATAAATGCTTGATGAATGAGGATTATGATTTTTATTTTATTGTTTTTTTGAGACAGTCTTAGCTCTGTCACCCAAGCTGGAGTCCAGTGGTACAATCTCAGTTCACTGCAGCCTCAACCTCCAAAGCTCCAGCAATTCTCCCACCTAAGACACCTGAGTAGCTGGGACCACAGGCATGCACCACCACACCTGGCTAATTTTTTCTTGTAGAGATGGGATGTCACTATGTTACCCAGGCTGGTCTCAAACTCCTGGGACTCAAGCGATCCTCCTGCCTCAGCCTCCTAAAATACTGGGATTATAGACATGAGCCAAGGTAACTTGTCACTGATACTGTCAATTTCAAGTGTCTTGAAAATTAAAACTGAATTCTACCAATTGGAAATGTCTAACAATTAAGGTTACTTCTATTTTTAATGTCTTCTCCTGAATAACCAAACAAGACCACATTTCATATTACTGCACAAACTAACCTCACTGAGAAACAGAGTTATTCTCTAAGATACTAAATTTTAGACTACAAAAATTTTTCTATTTTTAAAACAAGGTTATTGGTCAGGCAAGGTAGCTCACACTTGTAATCCCAGCACTTGGGGAGGCCCAGGCAGGTGGATCGCCCGATGTCAGGCATTCAAGACCAGCCTGGCCAACATGCAGAAACCCCGTCTCAACTAAAAATACAAAATTAGCCAAGCATGGTGGCAGATGCCTGTAATCCCAGTTACTCAGGAGACAAAGGCACGAGAAAGGCCTGAACCCGAGAGGTGGAGGTTACAGTGAGCCCAGATTGCGCCATTGCACTCTAGACTGGGGAATAGAGTGAGACTGTCTCCAAAAATAAAAATAAAATAAGGTTCTTTCGCCATACAGCCAAATCGCTCAGTGACAAAATCTACTATGTTTTGATTCTTGCTCAAGCTCAAGTTTTCCATCAAAGCACACTACCCTTCAGTCACCATATTAAGTCAACGATGATAAATATTGTATAAGGGACACATTTCTTGAGGGCCGAGACTTTGACTATACCCGGTATCTAAGACAGCACCTCATATCTGGTAGGCACACTCCATGAATATTTGCCAAAAGAATGGCATTCACGACTATCGCATGGACTTCAATGACATATTCTGAATGCTTCTCACCATGGCTCATATCCACCCATGGAGTCCTTCTTTTTTTTTGGGTGGGGGGTCCTCGCTTTGTTGCCCAGGCTGGAGTGCAGTGACACGATCTCAGCTCACTGCAACCTCCACCTCCTGGGTTCAAGTGATTCTCCTGCCTCCTGACTAGCTGGGATTACAGGCATGCACCATCATGTTCGGTTAATTTTTGTATTTTTAGTAAAGATGGGGATTCACCATGTTGGCCAGGCTGGTCTGGAACTCCTAACCCCAGATAATCCACCCCCACTTCAGCCTCCCAAAGTTCTAGGATTACAGGCCACCCATGGAGTCTTTCAAAATCTCATCAGCACCCTCCTCTTCAAGGCCAAGAGAACCCAGGTATAGTATGAAATATCTCCAGCTTTAATACTAAGATGCTTTCCGCTCAGTATGCAACATTCCAAAGTCAAATAAATCATCAATATCTCAGAAACCAGTAAACAGTCCTTAGTGGAAAAGAAACACAGGTTTCCAGTCATTCAGCAATCCTGTGTGACATACTAAATTAAGTACAAGATTTCTTAAACTAAATCTAATATAAAAAGTTCTAGACTTCTAAACCTCTTTCTAAATTATAAATGGGGAGCCAGGGAGGTATGAAAAATTACAAATGGGGAGAAGGGTGTGAACACGACCCTCTCTGAAGCAGTACGGTATCTAAAACTAGTCTGTGGGGGAAAAATTTTTTTAAAGGCATCTCTGGTTCAACCTCCCACACAAAGCAGGAATTCCTCCAATGCCACCAACAGGTGGTCCTGCAGTTTTTGACAAAGAGACAGAATATTTCCCATATGAGCATTCCCATAACAGAACGCTCATTCTCTCTCAAGTCAACCCATTATCTTCTTCTTTAATCAGGCTCTAAAATACTTTGGTTTGGCCAGGCGTGGTGGCCAACACGAAGCGGACGGATCACAGGGTTAGGAGATTGAGACCATCCTTGGCCAACATGGTGAAGCCCTGTCTCTATTAAAACATAAAAACTTATACTTTTGCACCAATCCAAAAACTAAAAGAAAAAAACAAAAAATTAGCTGGACGTGCTGGCACGCGCCTGTAGTCCCAGCTACTCAGGAAGCTGAGGCAGGAGAATCACTTGAATCTGGGACGCAGAGGATGCAGTGAGCTGAGATGGCATCACTGCACTCAAGCCTGATGACAGAGCGAGACTCCATCTCAAAAAAAAAAAAAATACTTTGGCTTTTATCAACCGACTCTTGTTCTGGCCCCAACTTCATCTCAGCATCAAGAACGTAAAGCCCTTCTAGCATAAAGACCTAGAAATCACAGTGTTTTCAGCTTGCTTTCCCAAACACCCCACCCCTCTCAATTCAAATTCAAGTAGGCAATAAATCAAAGAGATGAAGACATCTCCCCAATAGGATGATGAATCCATTTTCATTTAAAAAAAAAGAATTAGGCCGGGCGCGGTGGCTCAAGCCTGTAATCCCAGCACTTTGGGAGGCCGAGGCGGGTGGATCACGAGGTCAAGAGATCGAGACCATCCTGGTCAACATGGTGAAACCCCGTCTCTACTACAAATACAAAAATTCAGCTGGGCATGGTGGCGCATGCCTGTAATCCCAGCTACTCAGGAGGCTGAGGCAGGAGAATTGCCTGAACCCAGGAGGCGGAGGTTGCGGTGAGCCGAGATCGCGCCATTGCACTCCAGCCTGGGTAACAAGAGCGAAACTCCGTCTCAAAAAAAAAAAAAAAAAAAAGAATTAAGCACAGAATCACACAACCTTTAGAGATGGAAAGGCCTTAGAACCCTCTAAATATACTACCTACCTCTTGTAGTTACCACTTCAGTAACTTCTCTGGGCAGTACATTTGTGGTCTTGAATTTTAAGATGTGGGGAGATAGGTAGTAAGGTTCTCTGGCTTGACTGTTGAGTAATTCTGAGTACAGTTTTTGTTTATTATTGATTGTTTTGTTTGTTTTGAAACAGATTCTCACTCTGTTGCACAGGCTAGAGTGCAGTGGCACAATTACAGCTCACTGCAGCCTCAACCTCCCAGTTCAAGTGATCCTTCCACCTCATCATCCTTCCAAGTAGCTGGGACTAGAGTCACATGACACCATGCCAGCTTTTTTTTTTTTTTTTTTTTTTTTTTTTGTTTTGGTAGAGACAGGTTTCCACTATGTTGCTCAGGCTGGACTCCTGCAATCCTCCCGCCTCAGCCTCCCAAAGTGTTAGGATTACAGGCATGAGCCACCACCAATGGCCTGAGTACAGTTTTTAAAAGCTGTACATGGATCTTGTAGGTGACATGGTTTGACAGAAGTACATCAAAAGTAATCTCTGCCATCTGTTTACTATTACTTCATTGTTTATTATACGATTTCCCAATTTTAAGAAAGTTAAATCTGTTAACTACTAGCAATATTTTTCAATGTCTTTTAAAAGATACGAGCTATTAAAAAGTATCCAAGTTACTTTTGGGCCCAAAATTGAATAGGTTTTCAGCTTCTAAAGATCTCTTTCAAGTTTAGCATAGACAGACGTGGCTTTACTCAGTCATTCACTCAACAAATACACAGTAAGGGCCTAATTCTAAACTGGACACTGAACTGGGCATTGAGAAGATGGAGAACAGGAAAGATAAGGTCCCTATTCTAAAGGAGCTTTGCTTATAGAAGGCACAATTGGATCATCACATAGAGAATTACAAATTAAGAAAAGTTCTAGGAGGGCAAAGTACAGGATGCTCTAAGGACACGTAATAGGACCCATAATTCCAGCAATTTGGGAGGTTCAGGGGTGTGAATCACTTGAGACCAGAAGTTCAAGACTAGCCTGGCCAACATGGCAAAACCCTGTCTCTATCAAAATACAAAAATAAAAGCCAGGGATGGTGGCTCACATCTGTAATCCCAGCACTTTGGGAGGCCAAGACGGGCAGATCAGGAGGTCGAGAGATCCAGACCATTCTGGCCAACCTGGTAAAATCCTGTCTCTACTAAAAACACAAAATTTAGCTGGGTGTGGTGGCGCATGCCTATAGTCCCAGCTACTCGGGAGGCTGAGGCAGAAGAATCACCTGAACCCGGAAGACAGAGTTTGCAGTGAACCAAGATCATGTCACTGCACTCCAGCCTGATGACAGAGCGAGATTCCATCTCAAAAAAAAAAAAAAAATACAAAAATGAGCCAGGTATGGTGATGCATGCTGGTAATCCCAGCTACTTAGGAGGCTGAGGCACAAGAATCATTTGAGACCCAGCAGCGGAGGTTGCAGTGAGCCAAGATCACACCACTGCACTCCAGCCAGGGAACAGAGCAAGACTCTTTCTCAAAACAAACAAACAAAAACATGCAATAGCCGGGTGCGGTGGCTCAAGCCTGTAATCCCAGCACTTTGAGAGGCTGAGGCGGGTGGATCACGAGGTCAAGAGATCGAGACCATCCTGGTCAACATGGCGAAACCCCGTCTCTACTAAAAATCCAAAAAATTTAGCTGGGCATGGTGGCGCGTGCCTGTAATCCCAGCTACTCAGGAGGCTGAGGCAGGAGAATTGCCTGAACCCAGGAGGTGGAGGTTGCAGTGAGCCGAGATCGCGCCATTGCACTCCAGCCTGGGTAACATGAGTAAAACTCCGTCTCAAAAAAAAAAAAAAAACATGCGGTGGGGGAAAACTGATATGATACACCCTGGGGATTTAAAGAAGGAGTTGCTGAGGAAGTAATGATTAAGCTGAGAGATCTGAATGGAGGCCACTCATATTTATGTGAAAACAGATCTCTATGAAATAAGAGGATTGGTCCAATAAGCCCAGCTACACCTTTGACATCTTTTATATCCTACATCCTGAAACAATTTTTTTTTTGTGAGACAGAGTCTAGTTCTGTCACCCAGGCTGGAGTGCAGTGGTACAATCTTGGCTCACTGCAACCTCCGCCTCCTGGGTTCAAGCGATTCTCCTGCCTCAGCCTTCTAAGTAGCTGGGACTGCAGGCAAGCGCCCAGCTAATTTTTGTATTTTTGGTAGAGACAGGGTTTCACCATATTGGACAGGCTGGTCTCGGACTCCTGACCTCAGGTGCTCTACCTGCCTCAGCCTCCCAAAGTGCTGGGATTACAGGCATGAGCCACCGCACATAGTCCCCAGCAATTTTTTTTTAAAATACAGGGTATCCTTCTGTTGCCCAGGTTGGGGTGCAGTGGCACAACCATGGCTCACTGTAACCTTAACTCTTGGGCTCAAGAGATGCTCCCTCCTCAGCTTCCCAAGTAGCTGGACAGGCATATACCACCATGTCCAGCTAATTTTTTTTGTTTTTGTTTTCTGGAAGACAGAGTATTGCTACATTGAACAGGCTGGTCTCAAACTCCTGGGCTCAAGTGATCCTCCCACCCCACCCTCCCAAAGTGCTGGGATTACAGGCATGAGCCATTGCACCCGAACACAACCTCTTTTTCAAAAAGGAGAACAAAGTATGTAATAAAGATGTTTGAGAGCTAGTAGCTGAAAGTCTTTTGGGGAGAGGGACAGGGTCTTATGGGCTCTGAGTACCTCACATCATCTTGCCTAGTATTATTACTATCACAGTAGTCACTCAAATCTGGTGAAATCATTAGTGTCAGCATTAAATCAATGTTAATACTGGCTTTAGTTCAATAAATTTGCAAAACTATATCTCCTCATACAAGAAACCTGATTCCAAACCTCCTCGATTTTGAAAAGATGTTTTAATTTACCTCAAGGATTCAATAAAATAATATATGGCAAAATGCTGGGGTAGATTCTGAAGTGCTTGGAGTATATGATATAAAAAGCTCAGCCGCTTCTAAGATAGTTGTTTAGATTCAGTTAGGCTTCATTTTCCTTACTATGAGAAAAAATTCTAACACAGGTTTGCATCCCATCTCTGGCCTTGGTTTTCCCTGAGGAGGTAAAGTTCCTTCTAGCTCCAGACACTGATCTGTAAACCTTTTTAAAAGGGTCAAGATTGCACTCCTCAGCGTGAATGTTAAGACTACTTCGTCACCCACTCCATTTCCCCAGGACCCCATGCTTCCCCTCAGGAATGGCAGCACGTAATTCATGATTTAAGTTCTTGAAAAGACCTATTTTCTACTCATTTTACATACAGACTTAAGTTGAATTTATTCATCAAAATTAGATCTTCTGAATAATCCAAATAATTGTTGTAAAATTGTACATGCCTCAAAGGAAAAAAAAAAAACAGTCAAAACAGTCAAAACAGCCAACTGTGTGCTGGGCGTGGTAAAGTCACATACATAATCTCAGCACTTTAGCAGGCTGAGGCAGGAAGGCTGCTTGAGGCCAGATGACCAGCCTGGGCAACACAGCAAGACCTCCATCTCTTAAAAACAAAATTTTTTAAAAAAAATTAGCCAGGCGTGGTGGTGCATGCCTGTGTTCCAGGCACTAGGGAGGCTTAAGTGGGAGGATCATTTGAGCCCAGGAGTTTGAGGCTGTTGTGAACTATAAGCATGCTATCGCACTCCAGCCTAGGCAACAGAATAAGATCCTGTCTCTAAAAACAAAAATAAAAACATGTTTAATGGCCAACTGTCAAAAATAAACATTACTAACTCTAAAAAGTAAATTTTGGTTTTCCAATTAAGGAAAATTTATTTCCTATATTTTAAATCAAAAAATAGTCACAAAAAGTCACTTATACTCAGAAATAACAATAAATAAACGCAAAGTCATTCATGGAAAAAAATTTTAAGTTACAATTAAAAGAGAGTTGAAACATCTGCGACATAATGCAAATGTATCTACCAGATACTACCACATGAAAATGAAATCTTACCCCCCCCCAAACATGTTAAAACACTCAAATTGTGCAGGTAAGGGCAATTTATGTATTTCAGCTTCATCTTATTTAAAATAATTTTTTGGTATAGTTTTAAAAACCTTGCCTACTTTTACCCTTCAGTGAATGGCGTCCCACTAAAAGAGAACACTATTACAATATTTCCAGGCAAGAAACCTATCTTTATGATGTAAACCAGGGCTACTGGATCCAGATAAGTTTTGCCATTAGGATGCTTCTAAAGTAACAACCCTTCAAAGAAAAAAAAAAAAAAAAAAATCTTGTTGGGGGGGGGGCAAAAGCTCTTTTCACCCAGGCTGCAGTGGCGCAATCTCAGTTCACCGCAACCTCTGCCTCCCGGGTTCAAGAGCTATCTCCTGCCTCAGCCTCCTGAGTAGCTGGGATTACAGGCACATGCCATCATGCCCGGCTAATTTTTGCATTTTCAGTAGAGACAGGGTTTCACCGTGTTGGCTAGGCTGGTCTTGAACTCCTGACCTCGGATGATCCATCCGCCTTGACCTTGCAAAGTGCTGGTATTACAGGTATGAGCCACCGCACCCAGCCAGAAAAAAATTTTTTAAAGTAATGCCTGCATTAACAATTGCTAGTTAATTTAGTTTTTAGGCACATTGCATTTTTAAAATTTAAAATTCTAATTTAATTCCAGAGACAAAATTGATCTTTTCATTCTGAATATCAACGTCAAGATGGCAGCTTCTTATTTGACAGTTACTCTTAGTATTTAACTATATTTTACATATACTGAGTGTTTCAGGGCCTTAAAGTTCATTACAGTTATTATATATATATATATATATATATATTTTTTTTTTTTTGAGACAAAGTTTCACTCTTGTTGCCCAGGGTGGAGCGCAATGGTGCAATCTCAGCTCACTGCAACCTCTGCCTTCCAAGTTCAAGTGATTCTCCTGCCTCAGCCTCCCAAGCAGCTAGGATTACAGGCATGCACCACCACGCACAGCTAATTTTGTATTTTTAGTAGAGTCGGGGTTTTTCCACGTTGGTCAGGCTGGTCTCGAACTGCCGACATCAGGTGATCCGTCCGCCTGGGCCTCCCAATGTGCTGGGATTACAGGCATGAGCCACGCCTGGCCACAGTTATTATATTATTAATTACAACACGTGCACTGTAACATTCCCTTTTTAAAGAGGTGCAAATGTAAGTTAACTAAGTTATCCAAGGTCACCCAACAAGTAAGTGACAATGTTGGGAGTAGGAGTAAAACTTCAGCTCCTAGACTGAAGACTACTTCAAGCTTTTGCAATACCAAAAGACAAAAAAAAAAGATCAAGCGATTTACCTTCAATAACTTCCAACAGCATACCCTAAACACTTATCATAAACGCTAATAAAAAAGATTCACCCTGAACGAAAGAAACAACTTGCTACATTTAGATACCACTGTCATTTCCCCAGCTCTTTTAACAAGCAAAAATCCTTAAATCCTAGGGAATGTTCACTCTTCACTATGTACAATTTATTTTCATACTAACATACATTTACGAATTAATCTTTTATCACCTTGTCCCATTTGGAGGTGGTGTAGGATGCATTAATTTCCTCACTCTTCCATGAAATCAAGTCAGACTACAATCTCAAAAATAAGCAATTCTCACTGAAAACCTAGTTACATAGCCAATGAAAGAAAAGCTCTAATAAATTGCTGCTTTTAAAGAGATACTTTTAAAGGATGCTTACATGCTTCACAGAATTACTGGTAACTCACCCGCCAAAAAGGATGGTCCCTTTAAAGCAGCTTTTAAGGCATATTCCTCCCTGTTTGGGACACAGTCTGACTTGTTGGACAAGATTAATCTGGGCACTCACACACCACCCCTCTGAACCTGGAAACATTATTGCAACAACTGTAGTACTCAGCCCTTCTCATACTACAGGGACAAGATGACCCTCCTTAACAATCTTTGAGAAGGTCCCCTCGGCGGAGACAGTGACAGCCGTCCTCCCGCGGATGTTTTCGGAAATAGAAGTGTTAACACCAGGAGAAGCTCCTAGGAAGTGTCAGTGCGGCAGCAGGTGGAGTAGCCCTGCGTGCCGAGCAGGTTCTTTCTGACCTAGTCTCGGTCCTCCGCTCCCCGGCCCGGGTTCCGCCTTACTGAGATCTTGCTAAGCCGTCTTGCGCCCCTGTTCTCTAACCCAGGGAGGGACTTCCAAGCCTCCAGGGAGGCTAGGCAAGCGAAGCAGACAAGACGGCCACCCCACCTCTTCCGGGGACTCGCAGGCCCGCTCCCTGGCCATGTCAGAGCCTGACGGACCAGGCTGGAGGGGACGCAGCCGGCTCCTCCAGGAGACTCCCAGGCGGAACCCCGCGCCCCACGGTCCCTTTCCACAGCCCCCACTCCTTCGAAACGCCACCGCCACCACCCTCCTCACTCCTGAATCCCCTCTCCTCAGGAGCACCCCAGTGGAGTTACCGGCCCACTCAAAAGTAAGAGCGACGGCCACCCGTCTCGGTCACCCTGGCCCTGCTGTCACCGCCCTGCTCCCGGCCTCTGCCCACGCTGCTGGCGGGCCCCGGTGACGCCCGGGTCGGTACCTTGCGGACCCCCTTGTAGATATAGAAGTAGAGCTCCCGGCCCACATTGAAGCAGAGGCGGTCGCCGTTGCCAGACTGGTCGTTGAGGTTTACGAAGGAGACGCGGACAGGGTTTGATCCCTGCGAGTTGAAGGGCACCCGGTTGGGCCGGCTGTACTCCGAGTGCGGCAGCAGCTTGTACAGACCTTCCCGGGTAGTGAATTGGGTCTTAATCTCGTTCATCTCCTTCCCTCCTCCCTCCGTCGCCATCTTGGAAAGCAGCGTTCATCCTGCCCTAAGTGCCCGGATCACGCCCACCGCGCAGGCGCTGTTCCTGGTGCTCGCTCTCCCCCCACCCCCTGCCTCTTCCTTCTCGCCCCTCCCACCCGCGGGCCAGCCCCACGAAGGCGGGCCGAAGAGAAGGGGCGGGCTTGTTTACGGCCTGACTGCGCAGGCGTGCTCACCTGGCGCGCTCCACGCGGCTGGGCGTCCGCAGGCTCCTCCCTTGGGCGTGGCCTCCGGGCTGCTGGGCTGCTTCCCAGGTGAAGCCGGCTCCTGCTTGAGGGGTCAAGTTGATCGTTCCGCATCCGCCAGGGCCGACGCAAAGCCGGTCTGGGGAAGCCGCGGCGGGGCTGGCGTCCGGACCTTGAAGTGAACTTGAGGGCGCCTCCTCAGCTGTCTCCCGCCCTGCTCTGAGGGGCACCGAGACCCCGAAGAGAAGAGCGGAAGAAGAGCGCCACCCCGACTGCCACTGCTTCGGGGCCAGCACGCGGGGTCCCCTGCAGGGAACTGGGACGGCTCCAGCCCTCCTGGGTCCTCCCTTCGGGACTGAGACTGTCCCGCCTAGAGGGCTTGAGGACCCGCGCGACCGTCTGGATCCCCTGTCAGGAATCCCCTGTGAAGCCTCCTAGCCGCCGTTTCTGAGAAGGTACCGAAGGACTCAAGATTTACGCTTCACTGTGTTTTTTTTTTTTTAGGCGGGGTGGGGAGAGAGAAGAATGTGGCAGAGCATGGGTATTCTCAAGCCAGATGTTCTCATTCCTGTGTGGTGAGCACTGGCGGCCTCCGCTTCTTAGCGAAGGTTTGTCCTCACCAGGTGTTCCTAGACAGGGGGCGGGGCGGGGCGGGGCGGGGCGGGGCAGCGCTTTGGGAACTGCGGACCGCGTCTTTGCAAGATTCGCTTCTCTTGCTCAGTAGTTTATGAAGAGCTCTAATAACATTTAAGGTAATTGATTCTTTTTCAGAAGCCTCAAGTGGAGTCTGTAAGATTGTTTACTAGGAGATCCGTAGGGATAGCGGTATGCATGTAATGCACAGGGTCTAGATTTATAAGAACGGGCACACGTGCCAAAGTAAGATTAAACAGTCACTATTTTATACTTGGGTTTCTTGGCGTGTTGCACCAGAATAAGAAAGTTTCTAAAGTGACAGAAACATTCTGATAGAATTCCAGGGAGGGGGGAAACCAATATTTGTAACACTGAGATTGAACTATTCCTGAAAGTTCAGATTATATCTGGAGGGTCACAAAAGAAGTGAACGGCGGCAATTTCTAAATTAGGAGAAATCTAAATCATAAACATCTTCTGTACCACAAAGCAAGTAGATACCAATAGAAACTGTGCCAATGATGTAATAATACATTTGATAATATCTTTCTCCTTTGTAGTGTTGCCAAAAAAAAAAAAAAAAGCACTGAGGTCATAATTAATAGAGCCTTAAAAATACTTAAATTTTTTTGTTACAATTGTTTTAGTGTTGTCTGACTTTCCCTAAAAGTCACGTAGAGATCAGAAATCTTAAAACACTAGGGTATGGGCCAGGTGCGGTGGCTCACGCCTGTAATCCCAGAACTTTGGGAGGTGGGCGGATTACAAGGTCAGGAGATCGAGACCATCCTGGCTAATACGGTGAAACCCCGTCCCAACTAAAAATACAAAAAATTAGCCAGGCGTGGTGGCACGCGCCTGTCGTCCCAGCTACTCCGGAAGGCTGAGGCGGCAGCAGCAGCAGAATCGTTTGAACCCGGAAGGTTGAGCGAGCCGAGATTGTGCCACTGCACCCCAGTGAGACTCGTCTCAAAAAAAAAAAAAAAAACCCACCAGTGTATGTTCTGTGGTTGCCATGGCTATATCCCAAACTCCATAACTGTGATACTTTACATTGAAAAGACATATCTTACAGTAATCAACTTGAAGGATAGTGACAGCTTGAATAATCTAAAAACAATTTATCTGTGTTTCCTTGTTATCAAGAGGAAAAAAAAGTATTTATACTTTTTGGGGAAAAAAACCCAGCAAGCAAAAGTTAAAAAAAAATTTGGGCTGGGCGTGGTGGCTCATGCCTAAGGTGGATCACCTTAGTTCAGGAGTTCGAGGCCAGCCTGGCCAACATGGAGAAACCCCGTTTCTATTAAAAAACAAAAAAAAGCGGCCGGGCGCGGTGGCTCAAGCCTGTAATCCCAGCACTTTGGGAGGCCGAGGCGGGTGGATCACGAGGTCAAGAGATCAAGACCATCCTGGTCAACATGGTGAAACCCCGTCTCTACTAAAACTGCAAAAAATTAGCTGGGCATGGTGGCGCATGCCTGTAGTCCCAGCTACTCAGGAGGCTGAGGCAGGAGAATTGCCT
>NW_022436960.1:1307486-1343518 GCF_009761245.1 Sapajus apella
AAAAAAAAAAAAAAACCCCCCCCAAAAAAAAAAAAAAAAAAAAAAAAAAAATTGCATTATTTCTCAATTAACCACAACATTCTATTTCCCATAATACCTATATAATTCAAGCATTCTATCAAGATTTTACCCTATATAAATTCAACATTTTATTATCACAGTAATAGACTATTCACCTCCTCTCATGCATAGCCTTTGAATAATCTCTATGTTTATTATTTTTCTCTCATACCTTGTCTTTCACCCTATACTCAAAGATCCAGTAAGTAACACCCAAATCTAAATAACTGGGCCTGAATGGCCAGTGTGGTGGCTCACGCCTATAATCCCAACACCTTGGGAAGCCAAAGCGGGCAGATCATGAGGTCAGGAGTTTGAGACCAGCCTGGCCAACATGATGAAACCCTGTCTTCACTAAAAATACAAAAATTAGCTAGGCATGTTGGCACACGCTGTAATCCCAGCTACTTGGAAGGCTGAGGCAGGAGAATCGCTTGAACCTGGGAGGTGGATGTTGCAGTGAGCCAAGATCACACCACTGCACTCCAGCCTGGGCAACAGAGTGGGACTCCATCTTGGGGGGAAAAATAAATAAATAGATAAGCAACTGGGCCTGACCTAAACTTTATTTCTGACTTTCAATTTCAAACCGGGTTGGTTTTTTTTTTTTTTTTTTTAAGACTGAGTACCTTTTGCCCAGGCTGGAGTAAAGTGATGTAGTCTCAGCTCTCCGCCTCCCAGGTTCAAGCGATTGTCCTGCCTCAGCCTCCCCAATAGCTGGGATTGCAGGCACCCACCACCACACCCAGCTAATTTTTGTATTTTTAGTAGAGATGGGGTTCCACCATGTAGGCCAGGCTGGTCTCAAACTCCTGACCTCAGGTGATCCATCCACCTCAGTTTCCCAAAGTGCTGGGATTACAGGCATGAGCCACCATGCTCTGCTTCAAACCGGGTATTTCTAAATAAATTCATCATTCTAAACCTTATCAGTTTTCATTTCAAACTTGAATCATTATAATGGTTTTGTGAATTATTTCCTTCTAAACAACTACCAAACTAATTTTCTAAAGACGATGCTTTAGACATTACATATTCTTTTGCCCAAAAACTTTGGATTATTTGAAATATCCACACAATTTAAGTCATACATCAGCACTTCTCAGCCTGTTTCTTACCTACTGCATAAATCCTCCATTCTAGTCAAATGGTTCTGCTGTCATCTTTTTTTTTTTTTTTTTTTTTTTTTTTTTTTTTGAGGCAGAGCCTTGCTCTGCCACCCAGGCTGGAGTGTAGTAGCCCGATCTTGGCTCACTGCAACCTCCACCTCTCAGGTTCAAGCAAATCTCCCAAGTAGCAGGGACTACAGGCATGCACCACCGTGCCCAGCTAATTTTTATACTTTTTGTAGAGATGGGATTTTGCCATGTTGCCCAGGCAGATCTCAAACCCCTGGGCTCAAGCGATCCACTCACCTCTGCCTCCCAAAATTCAAGGTGTGAGGCACCAGGCCCAACCTGCTGTCATCTTAGCTATGTCCCTTGCTTGAGATGACCTTCCCCCCACTGCCCACCTTTCTTTTATAGCTTGTTATTTAAGAACTAGTTTAAATTCCTCCTTAACAAACCCTGAGTGATAAAACCATATTTGAAACCAAGGATTCTCGACTCAGGACCCATAACTGGCTTCAGGGAATGTTTAAACTCCCTATAATTGTGTTCAAATTTTTGTGTGCATATTCATTATATCATTAGAGTCTTATCAGCATGTGCTAATTAGATTGTATTTATTTATTTATTTTGAGAGTCTGGCTCTGCAGCCCAGGCTGCAGTGCCGTGGTGCAATCTTAGCTCACTGCAACCTCCACCTCCCAGGTTCAAGTGATTCTCCTGCCTCAGCCTCCTGAGTGGCTGTGATTACAGGCGCCTGCCACCACACCCAGTTAAATTTTTTTGTATTTTTTGTAGAGACAGGGCTTCTCCATTTTGGCCAGGCTGATCTGAAACTCCTGACCTCAGGTGATCTGTCCACCTCAGCCTCCCAGAGTGCTGAGATTACAGGTGTGAGCCACCACGCCCGGCCGCCTTTTGTACCTTTTAACCAGATTGTATGTACACTTAAGCATAGGAGTAACCTTGTTAAAATTCTCTGTAGCCTCAATTTTGTTTCTTTTTCCTCTTTTTAGAGAAAGGGTCTCACTATGTTGCCTGGGCTGGAAGTACAATGGTACAGGCCTGGCTCATTGCAGCCTCGACCTTCTAGGTTCAAGACATCCTCCTGCCCCAGCCTCCTGAGTAGCTGGGACTACAGGAACACATCACCATGCCCAGCTAATTTTAAATTTTTTTATAGAGGCAGAATCTCACTATGTTGCCCAGGCTGATCTTGAACTCCTGGGCTCAACTGATCCTCCTGCCTCAGCCTCACAAAATGTTGTGATTACAGGTGTGAGCCACCACAGCCAGCCTATATTCTCAAATTTTTGAGTAGCTACATATGCTACATTGTTCTAACTTTTGGGATGCATCAGTAAACAAAAATTCCTCACTCATGGATTTCATATTCTTGCAGGGAGAAGACAGAGGATAAGCAATAACAGAAACACAATAAGCACAGCTAAGTACCTCGTGTAGTGATTAGCGCTAGAAAAAAGAAGTAGGTCAGGGTAAGAGGGATTGAGAATATGTCAGGTAATTTGCAGTTTCAAATATGGTGGCCAAAATAAGCGTCTTTGAGATACTGACATTTCTGCAAAGATTTGACAGAAGTAAGGGGGTGGGCCATGGGAGGAACTGAGGAAAGAGTGGACCAAGAACAGGAAAAAACCACAGCAGAGGCCCCCAAGGCAGAAGTGTGTCTAGTGTTTTCAAGGAACGGTAAGACGGCCATTGTGCTGGAGCAGAGTGAGCAGGGAAACCACTGCAGCGTTTAAGAATGTATTTGTTTGCTGGTTTGAGAATAGATTTAAGGAAAGCAAGTGTAGAACAGGAAGATCACTAAGGAAGCTAACTGTAGTAATCCAGGCCAAAGGTGCCAAAAACTTGGACTAGGTAGCAATTGAGATTAAAGAGGTTAGAGAATCCTATATATACCTGAAGGTAAAGCCAGTAGGATTTCCCAGCAGATGGGATGTGGCTTGTGGGAGAAATGAGTCAAGAATGACTCCAAGGTAGGCGTTAGCAAGTGAATGGTGGAAATGCCATTAACGGAGATGAGGAAGGCTGAGGAAGAGCAAGTTTTGAAAAGAAGATTAGAATTCCATTTTTAACTTACTGGGTATGAAATATCTATTAGGGAATGTCCAGAGGCAACTGAATAATCAAGTTTGGAAAGAGGTCTGAGCTGCCCATCTGTATTCTGCAGTTATCAGCTGATAGGCAGTATTTGAAACCTGGATAGGCTGGGCGTGGTGGCTTATGCCTGTAATCCCAGCACTTTTGGGAGGCTGAGGCAGAAGGATCACTTGAGCCCAGAAGTTCAAGACTAGCCTGGGCAATATGGTGAGACCCTGTCTCTACAAAAATTTTAAAAATCAGCCTGGTGTGGTGGTGTATTCTAGCAGTCCCAGAAGGCTGAGGCAGGAGGATCACTTGAGCCCAGGAGGTTGAGGCTACACTATAGTAAGCTGTGATTGCGCCACTGCTGTCCAGCCTGGGCAACAGAGGGAGACCCTATCTCAAAAAAAAAAACAAAAAAACTAAAATTAACTCAAAATGGATAAAGACCTAAATGTAAGAACTAAAACTATAAAACTGAAACTATGATCACACCACTGCAGACCAGCCTGAGCAATAGAGCAAGACCCTGTCGAAAAAAAAAAGAATGGACAAAGGATCTGAATAGACATTTCTGCAAAGAAGTTACACAAATGGCCAGTGAGCACGTGAAAAGATACACAACTTTATTAGCCATCAGGGAAACGCAAATTAAAACCACAAGGAGTTATCACTTCATATACACTAGGATGGCTATGATTTTAAAAGATAAATAATAAGTGTTGGTAAGAATGTAGAGAAATTTAAACCCCCATATACTGCAGGTAGGAAGGAAAAATGATACAGCCACTTTGGAAAATAGTCTGGCAATTCCATAGAAGTTTCAACAGTTATCATAATGTAGGGCTGTGGAGGCCCCACAGGGTCGTGGAGTGTCCTTTATGCTGTGTTGAGATGCAGGATCCAAGAGGTAAAGAGACAGGACACTGAAGAACTGGTAAAGAGCATCAGGACTCGGGGGGCCATACCACCTGTGAGTGGAGATCAGCAGCGGCCCCCAAATGCCCAAGAGTATCTGTATTTATTAGGTACAAGCAGGGGGCAGGATCGTGAGTTGAGGTCATCATCTATAGTCTTAGTAATAGGGCATACTGGCCGGGCGCGGTGGCTCACGCCTGTAATCCCAGCACTTTGGGAGGCTAAGGCGGGTGGATCACGAGGTCAAGAGATCGAGACTATCCTGGTCAACACAGTGAAACCCCGTCTCTACTAAAAACTACAAAAAATTAGCTGGGCATGGTGACGCGTGCCTGTAATCCCAGCTACTCAGGAGGCTGAGGCAGGAGAATTGCCTGAACCCAGGAGGCGGAGGTTGCGTGAGCCGAGATCGTGCCACTGCACTCCAGCCTGGGTAACAAGAGCAAAACTCCGTCTCAAAAAAAAAAAAAGTAATAGGGCATACATAATCACGTGACTTACAAGTGAGGGGACCACCCCATTATGTCACCTGGGCAGAGAGGTGGGCCGTGCACAGCAGTAGAGGGTCGTGTACAGAAAAGGGGTCCACCCCCATTAGGTCACTGAGGCAAGGAGGTGGGCTGTGTGCAACAGGTGTCACACGCAACACTTCTTATCTGGGGACTGGAGACTTCAAAGGACTTCTAATAGAAGGATACTGTAAGCTTAATGCAGTGGGAGCTGACAGGCTTTGTGCTCTTCTCTTAAGATATTTATGAGAGGATTCTTTGAGCTAGCACAGAAGTGAGAAAAGACTGACAGGGTGTGACTGGTCACACCAGAGGGATTCTTCTCCCTTGGTTACTTCCAGGATCTCAGGCCTGAGGCCTACTTTCCACAGGAACTGAATGCAACGTACTATAACTCCTTTATCAGGAGGAGAGGCACTTGCTCCAAGCCTGCGATACAGCGTATGCCCTTTCAGGCAGGGACACCACTGCCTGGATCTTTGGATCTTGTCCTGGTCTGGCTGTTTTTCCCATGTACTGCTTCTGTTCTGTGACTGCTCTAGGCATTCCTCCTACTACAAACTACTATATAGTTATATAGAAGGATTATATAAATCAGCACTAAATGTGTCAGTACAGCTCCGACTACAATACCTATATGATTATATAGAAAGATTATATAGAACTAAGTATGCTAAATATATGTAAGCAGTAAGTTACACTTCAAGCACTATATGATTATATATAAAGGATTATGTAAAGGAAACAGCTGAGCCATAACACTGTAAGATATTCTTCAGGCACTAGTTGTGCCTGGGGTCTGGACAGTTCTCCTTCCTCAGTGCCAGACCCAGCAATTCCAATCATATGTATATACCCAAAATAAATCAAAACATATTCACACAAAAACTTGAACATATTCACACAAAAACATAAATGTTCACAGCAGCATTATTGAAAATAGCCAAAAGATGGAAACAAACCAACGTTCATCAACTGATGAATGGATAAACAAAAGATAGCATATCCATACAGTGGAATATTAATCAGTTATGATAGAAGGGAATGTAGTATAGAGACAGAAAGCAGATTCGTGGTAGCCTAGGGATGGGGAAATGACAGGGAAGGAATAGTGACTGCTAATGAGTACAGGGTTTCTTTTAGAGGTGAGAGTTGCACAGTTCTGAATATACCAAAAAACCACTCAATTGTCATTGGGTGAATTATGTATGTAGTTGAAAAAAATCAAAACTAGCCAGGCGGGTGTGGTGGCACATACCTGTAGTAATCCCAGCCACTGGGGAGGCTGAGGCAGGACAATTGCTTGAACCCTGGAGTTGGAGGTTGCAGTGAGCTGAGATTCCGCCACTGCACTCAGCCTGGGTGACAGAGTGAGACTCCATCTTAAAAAAAAGAAAATTTGAAACTAGAGCAACTCTATAGTGCTCAATTTATTTTTCAAACAGCTACTAAATTATCAAGACATATCTACTTATTAGGTTGTTTGAACTGTACCTGATAAATGGAATGGTTAGATTTTTCTATTGGTCCAGGGAGTGCTATAAAGAAATTCTGAAACACTAAGGGCTCTGAGAACCAAGAAAACAGGAATCCCCGTAAGGCATAAACCTTTCTCATGTCTTACCTTCCAAGTTATACCTGCCTTTTTATCTCTATCTGAACCCATTACTCTTCTAGGTTAAAAGAAGTACGTCTTCTTTTCTTTCTTTCTTTTTTTTTTTCTTTTTTTTTTTTTTTTGGCAACGTAGTCTTGCTCTATCACCCAAGCTGGAGTGCAGTGGCTCAATCTCGACTCACTGCAACCTGTGCCTCCCAGGTTCAAGCAATTCTCCGGCCTCAGCCTCCCAAGCAGCAGGGACTGCAGGCGCATGTCACCACGCCCGGCTAATTTTTTTTTGTATTTTTAGTGGAGACGGGGTTTCACTGTGTTAGCCAGGATGGTCTCGATCTCCTGACCTTGTGATCCTCCTGCCTCAGCCTCCCAAAGTGCTGAGATTACAGGCATGAACCACTGTGCCTGGCCTCTTTTTTTTTCCAAGATGGAGTCTTGCTACATGGCCCAGGCTGGAGTGTAGTGGTGCGATCTTGGCTCACTGTAACCTCCGCCTCCCAGGTTCAAGCAACTCAACTGTCTCAGTCTCCCGAGTAGCTGGGACTTCAGGCATGCGCCACCACACCCAGCTAATTTTTGTATTTTTAGTAGAGATGGGGTTTCACCAAGTTGGTCAGGCAGGTCTTGAACTGGTGACCTCAAGTGATCCACCCACCTCAGCCTCCCAAAGTGCTGGGTTTACAAGTGTGAGCCACCGTACCCAGCCACCTCTTCCTTTCAAAACCAATTTCTCCACCATGCTCTTGTAACAAATCCCTGGTCTCTAGAACACCCTGCTCCAGCAGCAAGTTACTTTTTCTCCCAGGCAAACTCCCACACTGCACTGCCTCCTCCCATGCAATATATAAGCCTGCTGAACAAAGAAGAGAGCAGCACAGAGGAACCAGTGGTCATTTCTGCCTGAGAGTTTGGGAGTGTGTTGATGATTGTCAGCAGAATTGCTTCTTTCTTCAATTAAAAACAAAACACAGCCAGTGTGATGGCTCACACCTGTAATCCCAGCACTTTAGGAGGCCAAGGCAAGAGGGTAGCTATAGCCCAAGAGTTCACAAAACATCTCTGCCTATTGTTTACTGTCTCCAGTTTCAGCCCTCAAAGAGTCACAGCTGTCTCCTACCACCTCAAATACATATACCTCCATGTGTGCTTTTTTTTTTTTTTTGAGACTGAATCTCGTTCTGTCGCCCACGCTAGAGTGCAGTGGCGTGATCTCGGCTCACTGCAACCTCCGCCTCCAGATTCAGGCAATTCTCCTGCCTCAGCCTCCTGAGTAGCTGGGATTACAGGCACCTGCCACCACACTTTGCTATTTTTGTGATTTTTAGTAGAGATGGGATTTCACCATGTTGGCAGACTGGTCTTGAACTCCTAACCTCGTGTTCCACCTGTCTCAGCCTCACAAAGTGCTGGGATTATAAATGTGAGCCAGCTAATGTGTGCTGTTTTGTCTTAGAGTCTAGGGACGAGACTGAAATGTGGGTTCCAAACCATAGTAATAAAGGGGAAACTAGAGGAAGAAAATAAGAGAATTAACTGTCATTAGGGTGTGGCATTCTGCCACAGTCACAGAACTAATTGAATTATTACTTAGAGTATGTTGGAACTGGACTCAAATTAGAACATCACTTTTTGTAGATAAAACTTGTGCTAGCTTTGTTTTTCATTGTTAAGCTCCTCCAGTAAGAAGTAAAACAACAGCTTATCCAAGCAGCCTAGTAAGTACTGTGGATTTTATTTTTGCAAAGATTAAAGCAAGGACATTCAAGCTTAGTAGCATCAGTAACAGTTTCTAACTTTTTGTATCTGAGATCCTGAAAGAGGAAAGATGAGATTTTTTTTTTTAGAGTCAGTGATGAGCAGCTATATTTAAAAAAAAAAAAAAAAAAAAGTACGGCCGGGCACAGTGGCTGATGCCTATAATCCCAACATTTTGGGAGGCCAAGGCAGGCAGATCGCCTGAGGTTGGGAGTTTGAGACCAGCCTGGCCAACATGGAGAAACCCCATCTCTACTAAAAAAAAATACAAAATTATCTAGGTGTGGTGGTGCATGCCTGTAATCCCAGCTACTCAGGAGGTTAAAGCAGGAGAATCGCTTGAACCCAGAAGGTGGAGGTTGCCATGAGCCAAGATCACACCATTGCACTCCAGCCTGGGCGACAGGAGTGAAACTCTGTCTCAAAAAAAAAAAAAAAAAAAGTACTTCTCACTCTCTGAAGAGCCTCATCAGCATTATTGGCCTGTTGAGAAGCAGCCAGTAAAGCTGAGTGATTTTTAGCCATAGATTGCTGTAAAGTCATAGTCGGGGCCTGTGGCAGGAAGTAAGATTCATTTGTTAATTTAAAAATTCATTTTAGGAGTTACCGTTTGGGAAAACAAAAGCACAGTTTATGATATTAAAAGAATGTAGTTGAGGCTGCATTAGGGAGTGTTCTCTGAAAGATTATCTTAGAAGGAGAATGTTTCTGTTATCTACCCATTTAGACTCTGAGTTTATTGAGCGGAGGAGCCATTCTTTTAACATCTTAAGAATCCCCCTGGCAGGGGGTGGTGGCTCATGCCTGTAATCCCAGCACTTTGGGAGGTCGAGGAGGGCAGATTACCTGAGGTCAGGAGTTTGAGACCAACCTGGCCAACATGGAGAAGCCCCGTCTCTACAAAAAATTAGCCAGGGGCGTTGGCACATGCCTGTACTCCCAGCTACTTTGGAGGCTGAGGTAGGAGAATTGCTTGAGCCCGGCAGGCGGAGGTTGCAGTGAGCCAAGATCACATCATTGCACTCCAGCCTGGGCAACAAGAGCAAAACTCCGAACTCCGTCTCCAAAAAAAAAAAAAGAATCCACTAAGATATTGCTAAACACATAGTAAATAATCAACACATACTGAATTGAATTTCTAGTTTGTTCCTCTTCCATCTTCATATTTTTGCCTTTTGTTTTCTCTCTCTTTTCCTGGTGTTTCCATTTCCACGCGTCCCCTTAACTGAGCTATGGTAACTTGTAGTTCCTCATACCTGTTATACCTGTGCTTTCATGCCTTTGCATAAGTGAGATTCCTTATCACTGAAGGCTGCTCACCCCATAAGACTTCACTCCGAAAATCACTCCTGCCTGGTATGCTGTCTGCTTATTCATCCCTCAGGTTTCAGCTTCAAGGCGGCTTTCTCAAATAGGCTTTTCCTGAAGCCCCAAATGTAAGTTATATCACCTTATTTTCTCATAGAATTATTTCCCATACAGCACTCAACACAATTTCTAATAATATATACATCACACACACACACATATTTATATGTTTTCTTAAATTACAGCCACCTCTCCCAGTAGACTATGAGCTCTTTGAGAAGAGGGATTCTGCCTTTCTTTGTTGGGCATTTTGTGTGTAGATTGCAGCCGGACATTCGATAGGTACTCAATACATACTTGCCAAATGAATGACTCACTTCCTTTGAGAAACATTCTCTAACTTTTAGCACCTTGCGTTAATACTTAACTTTATTATGAGATTTATTACGTTACTGTCTCATCTCACTAGGTTGTTAGCTATACATGAGTGCAGTTCACACACTTGAGGACATGCTCATAAATGCTTTCTTTTCTTATGCCTTCCCCCACGGTTAAACTCTGCCTTAGGGTCACGTAACTTGTGCTTTCAGATAGCTCTGCGTCTAGCTTTCTGAAGGGAGTTTCAGCCCCTTGTTTATTTTATGTATTTGGCTTTCAGGTAAATATCTATTTACTATGCCCGTTGTTCACTCACTTCCTTAGTCCCAACTCATTCTGCTTCCCTCTTCCTAAAAAATAACAAAAACAAAACATTCCTGTCCTCAGAGAATAATTTTGCATATGGTCACATTTGAGTTTAATAGGATAGAATATTGAATTTGCTGGACAGGTTTTAACGTTGCAAGGATTACCAACTGGATATTTATTGTGGCTCTAGATCTGTTGTTGGGATAAGAAAAGATTATGAGGTTGGGCACAGTGACTCATGCCTGTAATCCCAGTACTTTGGGAGGCTGAGGCGGTCGGATCGCTTGAGCCCAGGAGTTGGAGACCAAGCTGGGCAACACAAAGAACCCCATCTCTACAAAAAATTTAAAAAATTAAGCAGATATGGTGGCACATCCCTATAGGCCCAGCTACTCGAGAGGCTGAGATGGGAGGATCATTTGAACCCAGGACTTTGAGGCTTCAGTGAGCTGTCATCACATCACTGAACTCCAGCCTGGGCAACAAAGCAAGCGTCATCTCAAAAAAATAAATAAAGATGGCCGGGCACAGTGGCTCATGCCTGTAATCCCAGCACTTTGGAAGGCCGAGGCAGGTGGATCATGAGGTCAAGAGATTGAGACCATCCTGGTCGACATGGTGAAACCCCATCTCTACTAAAAAATACAAAAATTAGCCTGGCGTGGTGGCACACACCTATAGTCCCAGCTACTCTGGAGGCTGAGGCAGGAGAATTGCTTGAAGCTGGGGGGCAGAGGTTGCAGTGAGCCAAGATCACACCACTGTACTCCTGCCTGGTGTCTAGCAACAGAGCAAGACTCTGTCTCAAAAAATAATAATAATAATAATAATAGTAATAAATAAACTGGCATTAAGCCTTTAAAAAAATTAAAAATAGGCCGGGCGCGGTGGCTCAAGCCTGTAATCCCAGCACTTTGGGAGGCCGAGGCGGGTGGATCACGAGGTCAAGAGATCGAGACCATCCTGGTCAACATGGTGAAACCCCGTCTCTACTAAAAATACAAAAAATTAGCTGGGCATGGTGGCACGTGCCTGTAATCCCAGCTACTCAGGAGGCTGAGGCAGGAGAATTGCCTGAACCCAGGAGGCAGAGGTTGCGGTGAGCCGAGATCGCGCCATTGCACTCCAGTCTGGGTAACAAGAGCGAAACTCCATCTCAAAAAAAAAAAAAAAAAACAAAGATTATGAATGTGAACATTGAATGATTTTTCTTTTTACCATGTCTTTCTCATCTATAGCAATGCTTTATAGATTGTTGGTGCTCAATAACTATTTAGTGGATTGAATATATACTCAAAAAGCACTGAACTTAAGGTCAAAAGACATGACATAAATTATATTCATAATTCCATTATTTAATATTGTGACAGTATAGTAGATAAAAGTTTTAAATGAAATTATCCTTATTTATATATGACTATATGTTGGAAATCTAAGAGAATCAACTGAAAAACTGTAAGAAACAGTAAGAACCCAAGCGTGGTAGCATATCATGTAATTCCAGCTAATCAGGAGGCTGAGGCAGGAGGATTGCTTGAGCCCAGGAGTTCAAGTTTATGTTGTGAGTCATGATAGTGCCACTGTACTCCAGTGTGTGGATGTAGCTAGACTCCCATCTCTAAAAAAGAAAAGAAAGAATAGACAATGTGATATAGCAGATATAGCAGATATTAAAAATTATCGGCTGGGTGCAGTGGCTCACGCCTGTAATCCCAGCACTTTGGGAGGCCGAGGCGCAGATCACTTAAGGTCAAGAGTTTGAGACCAGCCCGGCCAACATGGTGGAAACCCCGTCTCTACTAAAAATACAAAATTTTTAGTAGAGACATGGGCATGGTGGCTTACGCCTGTAATCCCAGCACTTTGGGAGGCGAAGGTGAGCGGATCATGAGATCAAGAGATCGAGACCATCTTGACCAACATGGTGAAACCCCGTCTCTACTAAAAATACAAAAATTAGCCGGGCGTGGTGGCATGTGCCTGTGGTCCCAGCTACTCGGAAGGCTGAGGCGGAAGAATTGCTTGAACCTGGGAGGTGGAGGTTGCAGTGAGCCGAGATTGTGCCACTGCGCTCCAGCCTGGCGCATGGCAACGGAGCGAGACTCTTGTCTCCAGAAGAAAAAAAAAAAAAAAGCCGAGTGGTGGCACACTCCTGTAATCCCTGCTATTCGGGAGGCTGAGGCGGGAGAATTGTTTGAATCTGGGGGGCAGAGGTTGCAGTGAGTTGAGATTGACTCCACTGGACTCCAACCTGGGTGACAAGAGTGAGACCCTGTCTCAAAAAAAAAAAAAATAACAGGCTTCAAGATGAAGCTGAACATCTCCTTCCCAGCCACTGGCTGCCAGACACTCATTGAAGTGGAGGATGAACGCAAACTTCGTGCATTTTATGAGAAGCGTATGGCGACAGAAGTTGCTGCTGATGCTCTGGGTGAAGAATGGAAGGGTTATGTGGTCTGAATCAGTGGTGGGAACGACAAACAAGGTTTCCCCATGAAGCAGTGTGTTTTGACTCATGGCCGTGTTCGCCTGCTCCTGAGTAAGGGGCATTCCTGTTACAGACCAAGGAAAACTGGAGAAAGAGAAAATCAGTTAGTGGTTGCATTGTGGATGCTAATCTGAGCATTCTCAACTTGGTTATTGTAAAAAAAAAGAGAGAAGGATATTCCTGGACTGACTGATACCACTGTGCCTCGTCGCCTGGGGCCCAAAAGAGCTAGCAGAATCCACAAACTTTTCAATCTCTCTAAAGAAGATGATGTCCGCCAGTATGTTGTAAGAAAGCCCTTAAACAAAGAAGCACCCAAGATTCAGCGTCTTGTTACTCCACGTGTCCTGCAGCACAAACGGCGGCATATTGCTCTGAAGAAGCAGCGTACTAACAAAAACAAGGAAGAGACCGCAGAATATGCTAAACTTTTGGCCAAGAGAATGAAGGAAGCTAAAGAGAAGAGCCAGGAACAAATTGCGAAGAGACGCAGCCTTTCATCTCTGCGAGCTTCTACTTCTAAGTCTGAATCCAGTCAGAAATAAGATTTTTTGAGTAACAAATAAGATCAGACTAGGCCGGGCGCGGTGGCTCACGCCTGTAATCCCAGCATTTTGGGAGGCCGAGGAGGGTGGATCACGAGGTCAAGAGATCGAGACCATCCTGGTCAACACGGTGAAACCCCGTCTCTACTAAAACTACAAAAAAATTAGCTGGGCATGGTGGCGCATGCCTGTAATCCCAGCTACTCAGGAGGCTGAGGCAGGAGAATTGCCTGAACCCAGGAGGCGGAGGTTGCGGTGAGCCGAGATCGCACCATTGCACTCCAGCCTGGGTAACAAGAGCGAAACTCCGTTTCAAAAAAAAATAAATAAATAAATAAAAAATAAAAAAAATAAGATCAGACTCAAAAAAATAATAATAATAATAACAATTTGGATTCAAGCTAGGCACAGTGGCTCACACCTGTAATCCCAGCACTTTGGGAGGCCGAGGCCAACATGGTGAAACCTCGCCTCTACTAAAAATAGAAAAATTAGCTGGGCATGCCTGTAGTCTCAGTTACTTGGCAGGCTGAGGCAGGTTAATCGCTTGAACCGGAGGTTGCAGTCAGCCAAGATCACGCCATTGCATTCCAGCCTGGCAACAGGAATAAAACTCCGTCTCAAAAAATAAATAAATAAATACAAAAACTAGCCAGGCATGGTGGTGCCCACCTATAATCCCAGCTACGTGGGAGGCTGAGGCAAGAGAATCATTTGAACTCGGGAGGCAGAGGTTGCAGTGAGCTGAGGTCATGCCATTGTACTTCAGCCTGGGTGACAGAGCAAAACTCCATCTCAAAAAAAAAATTAACAGTCAAACATCAATAACTTTCTCTACTTTCTCTGTCAAATAGTAACTAATTTAAGTATAGAAGAAAATGTCACATTCACAATAACAAAATAAGACAAATAGTCTGGACGAGGTAGCTCCCGCCTGTAATCCCAGCATTTTGGGAGGTGGAGGCCAGGAGTTCATGACCACCCTTGGCAACAGAGGGAGACCTCATCTCTACAAAAAATTTAAACGTTAGCTATGTATGGTGGCACACACCTTTAGTCCCAGCTGCTTGGAAGGCTCAGGTGGGAGGATTGCCTGAGTCCAGGAGGTTGAGGTTGCAGTGTGCCATGTTTACACTGCTACACTCCAGCCTGGATGGCAGAATGAGACCCTGCTATCCCAAGGAAAAAAAAAAAAAAAGAAGCTCATGGTTGCTGGTGTACATCTCACAGAGAAGTGGAGTGCCTTTAATTGCATTGACTGCGGTGTGAATGCTGTCCCCTGCAGAAAAACAATGTTTTTAGAAACTACTTGAAGAGCACTGTTAAATTCTGAAGAAACAAAATAATTAAAACACCTCGTTCTTAGGTAAGAAGACTCAACATTGTATAAATGACAGGGGTTTTGGTTTTTTATTTTTCTTTTTTTAGACAAAGCCTCGCTCTGTCACCCAAACCGGAATGCAGTGGTTGTGATCTCGGCTCACTACCGTCTCCTAGGTTCAAGTGATTCTCCTGCCTGAGCCTCCTGAGTAGCTGGGATTGCAGGCGCCCACACAACGCTCAGCTAATTGTTTGAATTTTTAGTAGAAACAGGGTTTCACCATGTTGGCCAGGGTGGTCCTGAACTCCTGACCTCCAGTGATCCACCCACCTCTGCCTCCTAAAGTGCTGGGATTACAGACATGAGCCACCGTGCCCAGCCAAAATGACAGTTCTTTCTGGATCTGTGTCTGAATTGAATTTAGTCCAAATCAAAATCAACAGAATTTTATTTACAGTTTGTCAGAATTATTCTAAGTTTCATTTGGAATAAGCATTGAGGAATCACTATGAAAAAAAAGAGTAATGGCGGGGGTGGAGTGGGGGGACTTGCCTCCCAGATATTAATATGTAAAACAGGTCCTGTTCCTAAAATGGAGTAAGAATTAGTACAGAATTAGTTCCCAATAAAAATGGACATATGATAAGAGATGGCAGGATTAATTTAAGAAAAGGTATTGGAAGAACCAACTAACCATTTATAATTTTAAAATTGGATTCCTACTTCCCTCCTCACTCCAAAATAAACTCCAGATAGAGCAAAGATTTTAATATAAAAAAAAACCATAAGAGTCCAAAAAGAAACAAAATATATTTGTAATCTTGAAGTGAAGAAAGCTTTTCTAAACATAGCCCAAAATTCAGAAGCCACAGGATATTTTTATTTTATGTCTTTCATGGCACAAGATACCATAGGAAAAGACAACAACTTTGGAAAAAATATTCACAACACATACAGCAAGGGGATAACATCCCTAATAATAAAAATGTATTTCAAGCAATTAGAAAGACAAAATAACCCAATAGAAAAAAATAGGCAAAGGACATAAGCAAGCAATTCCTAAAAGTTGCATGCATTAGAATTTTTATTTATGACTTCTGCATTTCCTGTCATACCTAGAAAGAATTTCCCCACTCTAGGATGCTCATTGTTTCTAATACCAAAAGAAATGCAAATTGAAACTATTTTTTACTATCACATTGGAAAATCTCAACTATCAATATAGAATTGATAATAGTGTTAGCACAGATTTTAGTGTTGGCACAACTCTTAAGGATGGGGCTAGGCATGGTGGCTCACGCCTATGATCCCAGCACTTTGGGAGGCGGAGGCAGGCAAATCACAAGGTCAGGAATTCGAGACCAGCCGGCCAACATGGTGAAACCCTGTCTCTACTAAAAATACAAAAAATTAGCTGGGCATCATGGCAGACACCTGTAATCTTAGCTACTCGGGAGACTGAGGCAGGAGAATCGCTTGAACCCGGGAGGTGGAGGTTGCAATGAGCCGAGATTGTGCCACTGTACTTCAGCCCAGGCAACAGAGACTCCGTCTCAAAAAAAATAAAAGAAAGAAAGAGGATGGGTTCACATACTTGGTGAGAGAGAGGAAAAAAAAAGGCATTTTAGACATTTTGATTTTCCATTAGTGAAAATGTGTGAGTTGCTGTTATTTATTTGGAGGGCAATTTGATTGTTTCTGTCAAAATATTTATTGTAGTTATGTGATTTAACTCAACTCAAGTTCTACGACCTTACCCTTATAAATGTACAAAGATTATGTGTATAAGGATTTTTACCAAGGCATTGTTCTTAATAGTGAAAAATTGCTGACTGGGCGAGGTGGCTCACACCTGTAATCCCAGCATTTTGGGAGACCAAGGCGGGCAGATCACAAGGTCAGGAGTTTGAGACCAGCCTGGCCAACATGTGAAACCCCATCTCTACTAAAAATTGAAAAATTAGCCGGGCATGATGTGTGCACCTGTAATCCCAGCTGCTTAGGAGGCTGAGGCAGGAGAATCGCTTGAACACAGGAGGCAGAAGTTGTGGTGAGCTGAGATCGTGCTACTGCATTCCAGCCTGGGTGATAGAGCTAGACTCTGTCTCAAAATGAAAAAAAAAAAATTGTGAAAAATTGGCAATAATCTAAATACCCATCAATAGTGAATTAGATAAATAAATTATGGAAATGACATACTTTACAGCTGTTAAAAAATGAATATATAATCTTATATATACTGACATGAAAAGATATCCAAAATATATTAAATGAAAAATACAGTCCTGGTGTGGTGGCTCACACCTGTAATCCTAGCACTTTGGGAGGCTGAAGCAGGAACATCAGTCATTATTTAAGCCCAGGAGGCTGAAGCTGCAGTGAGCCATGATCACACCACTGCACTCCAGCCTGGGTCACAGAGCAAGAACCTGTTTCAACTGTGTGTGTGTGTGTGTGTATGTGTGTGTGTGTGTGTGTGTGTGTGTGTGTGTGTATCTGCGTATACACACATATATATTGCAGATTAGTATGTATAATATTTCATTTTCTGAAAAGGAAAAATAAAAAACATTTTTTTGAGACTGATTCTGGCTCTTGTTGCCCAGGCTGGAATGCAGTGGTGCAATCTCGACTCACTGCAACCTCTGCTTCCTGGGTTCAAGCAATCCTCCTGCTTCTGCTTCCCGAGTAGCTGGGATTACAGGTGCCTACTACCACATCCAGCTAGTTTTTATATTGTTAGTAGAGATGGGGTTTCACCATGTTGGCCAGGCTGGTCTCAAACTCCTGACCTCAGGTGATCTGCCCACCTTAGCCTCCCAAAGTGCTGGGATTACAGGTATGAGCCATCATGCCCACCCTGAAAAGGTAAAATTTGTATATACATGTAACAAAATAGGTCTTATTAAACTCTGAGTTGAAGAACTGACTTCATTACTTAATAACACTTTCACTTTAGAGAGTAACCTCTCTAAATCTATTTTCTTGTGCCTAGAGTATTACATATTTCTTAACATATGTCAAAAGTTCAAAAGACAAAATATATGAAATATCTTTGTAAATGGTAATGTATTACATAAATATATGGTAATCAAACAAAAGTCTTTAAATGTAAATGACTGCCATAATCATCTGTATTCCTTCTGTGGGAGAGGGGGAAACAGGATCTCACTTCGTCACCCAGGATAGAAAGTGCAGTGACATTACCATGTCTCACTGTAGTCTTGGCCTCCCAGGCTCAAGTGATCTTCCCACCTCAGCCTCCTGAATAGCTGGAATTACAGGCGCATGCCACCATGCCTGGCTAATTATTTTTTGTAGAGATGGGGTCCCACTCTGTTGCCCAGCCTGTTCTTGAACTCCTGGGCTCAGTCTCCTAAAATGCTAGGATTACAGGTATGAGCCATCACACCCAGTCTGTATTCTAATAAAACTAAGTAGACCTATAATTATTACTTTGTAACTTGAGTTAATAACATAAAGCTTAATATCTTTTTGGTGTGATAGGTGATTCTTAAATTTTTAGAGCATAACATACCCCTTAGGAAACCTCAGGAAAGCTTTTAATTTTATTCTCCAACCCAAATGTTTATGCATACCAAGTTCTGCATAGAACGTTATGGATTGTATAGACACTCCCACAAAACAAAATATCATTCCATGGATTATTGTTATGAGTTCTAGTCTTTAAAATGCATAAAGAAAAGGAAAACTAGCCAGGCGCAGTGGCTCATGCCTGTAATTCCAGTACTTTGGGAGGCCAAGGCAGCCAGATCACAGGAGGTGGGGAATTCGAGACCAGCCTAGCCAACCTGGTGGAACCGTCTACTAAAAATACAAAAATTAACTGGGCGTGGTGGTAGGCGCCTGTAATCCCAGCTACTCCGGAGGCTGAGGCAGGAGAATCACTTGAACCCAGAAAGTGGAGGTTGCAGTGAGCCGAGATCACACCATTGCACTCCAGCCTGGGCAACAGAGTGAAACTTCATCTCAAAAAATATTTATATTTAAGCAAAAGTATTTACGGGCCGGGCGTGGTGGCTCAAGCCTGTAATCCCAGCACTTTGGGAGGCCGAGGCGGGTGGATCACGAGGTCAAGAGATCGAGGCCATCCTGGTCAACATGGTGAAACCCCGTCTCTACTAAAAATACAAAAAAAAATTAGCTGGGCGTGGTGGTGCGTGCCTGTAATCCCAGCTACTCAGGAGGCTGAGGCAGGAGAATTGCCTGAACCCAGGAGGCGAAGGTTGCGGTGAGCCGAGATCGCGCCATTGCACTTCAGCCTGGGTAACATGAGTGAAACTCCGTCTCAAAAAAAAAAAAAAAAAAAGTATTTATGACCCAGGATGGAGAAAAAAAAAAAAAAAAAAAAAATATATATATATATATATATACACACACACACAAAAAAAAAATAATAATAATAACTGGACGTGGTGGCACCTGCTTGTAATCTCAGCTACTCGAGAGGCTGAGCCATGTGAATCTCTTGAACCTGAGAAGTGGAGGTTGCTGTGAGCTGAGATCATGCCACTGCATTCCAGCCTCAGTGACAGAGTGAGACTTTGTCTCAAAAAAAGTTTAAAAAGAAAAGGAAAAAGAATATACTTTATACATTCAAACCACAACTAGTTGGTAGATATAAGTTTCCATATACAATAATTATGAATAAGATGAAACACCTAAGAATATACTTAATAAGAACTGTGCTAGATCTTTATGGTGAAAACTTTAAAATGCTATGGAAGGACTCAGAAGAACAATTAAATACATGGAAAGGCACACTATGTTCTTTAGTAGAAAAACCCAACGTCACAAAGGTGTTAGTTCTTCCTAAGTTAGTCTATAAATTTTATGTAATTTCATTAAATTACAAACTAACTTTGGAGACTAGACAAGATTATTTCAAAGTTCAAGTGGAAAAAGTAAAAAAGCAAGAACAGAGGTTGGGCGCGGTGGTTCACACCGTAATCCCAGCTCTTTGGGAGGCTGAGGAGAGTGGATCGCTTGAGCTCAAGAGTTTGAAACCAGTCTGGGCAACATGACGAAACCCCATCTCTACTAAAAATACAAAAATTAGCTGGGCAGGGTGGCAGGCGCCTGTAGTCCCAGCTACTTGCAGGGCTGAGGTGGGAAAATCACTTGAGCCTGGGAGGTGGCGGTTGCAGTGAGCCGAGATCACGACATTGCACTGCAGCCTGGATGACAGAATGAGACTTGTCTCAAAAAGAAAAGCAAGAAGAGTCAGAGGAATTCCAAAAAGAATGTATGGGGAGGGGGAGGTAAGGGAATCAGCTCTATCAAATATTAAAATATATATCAAAGCTATAATATAGTGTTGCACAGGCACATGAACAGAAGATAGATAGAACAGAATGAGAAATTCAAAAATAAATATACCTAAAAATTTTGTGTGTGGTTTTTTTTTTTTTTTTTTCAGATGGAATCTCACTCTGTTGCCCATGCTGGAGTGCAGTGGTGTGATCTTGGCTCACTGCAACTTCCATCTCCCAGGTTCAAGCAATTCTCCTGCCTCAGCCTCCTGAGTAGCTGGGATCACAGACACATGCCACCATGTGAGGCTGATTTTTTTTTTTTTTTTTTTTTTTTTTAGTATTTTTAGTAGAGACGGGGTTTCACCATGCTAGCCAGGCTGGTCTTGAACTCCTGACCTCGTGATCCACTTGCCTTGGCCTCCCAAAGTGTTGGAATTACAGGTGTGAGCCACTGCACACAGCCTTGTGTGTGATTTTTTAAATGTTATTAATGTTATTCTGTAGGATTAGGATTACTCGATAGTCATCTAGGAAAGTGGATGAAAGATTAAAATATAAAAAACAAAAAGTGGCCAGACATAGTGGGCCACACCTATAATCCCTGCACTTTGTGAGGCCGAGGTGGGTGGATCACTTGAGCCCAGGAGTTCAAGATCAGCCTAGGCAACGTAGACCCCATCTCAATTAAGAAAATAAGTAAGCAATATAAATAGAAGTAATGAAAATGAAGGGGAGATTTTTTTTTTTTTTGAGACAGAGTGTTGCTCCGTCACCAGGCGCCAGGCTGGAGTGCAATGGTGTGGTCTCAGCTCACTGCAACCTCCACCTCCTGGGTTCAAGCAACTGTCCTGACTCAGCCTCCCAAGTAGCTGGGACTACAGGCATGCACCACCACGCCCAGCTACTTTTTGTATTTTTAGTAGAGACAGGGTTTCACCATGTTAGCCAGGATGGTCTCGATCTTTTGACCTCATGATCCACCCGTCTCGGCCTCCCAAAGTGCTGGGATTACAGGCATGAGCCACCTCACCCGGCTAGGGGAGACATTTTTTATCTCACAGTGTGGAAGTTCTTTCTAATATGACACAAAATTTGAAAGCTGTAGAAGATTTTTATCACATTAAAAAGTGTTTTTTCGGCTGGGTGCAGTGGCTCACACCTGTAATCCCAGCACTTTGGGAGGCCAAGGCAGGTGGATCACTAAGTCAGGAGTTTGAGACTAGCCTGGCCAAAATGGTGAAACCCTGTCTCTACCAAAAATACAAAAATTAGCCAGGCTTGGTGGTGGGTGCCTGTAATCCCAGCTACTTAGGAGGTTGAGGCAGGAAAATCGCTTGAACCCGGGAAGCAGAGGTTGCAGTGAGCCGAGATTGAGTCACTGAAGTCTAGCCTGGGCAACAGAGCAAAATTCCATCTCCAAAAAAAAAAAAGTGTTTTTTTCATCTAATAAACCCCTATAAGTCTTGTGGGATCTTAGGGGGTGTCACTTTTCTGGGCAGAAACCTCTGTGGCTGGTGGTGCCTTTGCCTGAGTTTTGCCTGGGCTCATTCTGCCTATTCAGCCTGGCAGGCTGTGCTTGGCTCATGCTACCAGCCTGGATCCTATGCTTCCAAGGGAGACTAAGTCAGGCATGGAGCAGCAAGAGGTGTGTGAGCAAGCGTGTAGTCCAGCCACCATGCAGTTAGACACACCAGCTACTGCCACAGAGTGGGCAGCTCCAGGTGCCAGCACGGGCATGGGCTCTGCAAGGCTACAGCTGGACCAGGCACATGGTAAGCACCTTCCCCAGCTGGCACCAGGGAATGCAGTGACGCCCAGAAGCTCGGAGACACCAGGAACTGCCGAGCCCCAAAGAGAAAGTCACAGCCTTGGCTCAGGGAGCTCCCAGGTCTGGGCTTCCCGAAGGGCCACAGCTCTTCTCTCCTCTTCACCTGCAACATGGTGAGCAATGGGCATGTTTTAACCGTTTGTGTTACAATTCTTTTAGTCTCACCATTTGACAGGTCCTGAGTTTTTGTCCTGTGAACAGGAAGAATGAGGTATGCAGACAAGTGAAGGGTGAGGAAATGAAGAAGAGCTTTACTGAGTGGTAGAACAGCTCAGAGGAGACCTGGAGGAGGTAGCTCCTTTCTGCAGCCTTGGTGTTCAGCACCTAGCAAAGAGGGTAGCTTCTCTCTGCAACACAGGCCATCCGAAGGAGTATTCAGCTGCTAGCATGGAGGGTAGCTCCTCTCTGCAGCTGGTCATCCTGTCCTCAGCTCTGGGCTTTTATGAGCCTCCGAGGGAAGGAAGTACACACTGATTGGTCCATGAGTGGCCATAGGTGGGCCTGGAAAAGGCTCCACTCCAGCCTGGCCCCCATCCTTCAGGCTTTTCCTAGCCTGAAAGTGGCTCCTCACCGGGTACTCCCACCTTTCCACCCTGGAGCTGGTCTGCCTCCTACCACTTTTGATGGTGCCCAGGCTGTTCCTGCTGAGGGGTGCCTGCAGGCCAGTGCCAAGCTGCCCTTAACTCCCCACTCAGCCTCCTTTCCATCTTCCTCATTACCCAAAGTCCAAAGTGGGGGTTGACATGTTTTAGCACTGCCCTCAGTGGGTGCACATCCAACCAGGCTGTGACAGTACCTAGGCTGGGCCCCAATGCCACTCTGAGATTGGAGTAAGCACCAGGAGTAAGGAGAGGCCAAGCCCCCAGACCTGCACCCTGAGGGCACAGAGTGCAGAGATGCCCAGTTCCGATACCTGGTAGGGTGGAGCTCCCACCTCTCCATGAAGCTTGCAGGAAGAGGTGGGGGCTCCAGGTCCTCAGTGGGCCCCTTTCTGCCTGCCCCTCCATGCCCAACTGTGCTGCTTCTCTGTGCCCAGCCCCATTGTGGCAGCCCCCACGGTGCTGGGCTCCCTGGGGGGCGGGGGGAGTGTTGGGAAGGGTCCGGCTTGTCCCTGGTTCCTGCTGGATCCATGGTTCACGGCACTGCCCCAGGCACAGCTCCATCTCCTCCCGACACCCTCTCCTCAGTGGCTGTAGGCTAGAGCAGCAATGTAGGGCCCCAGGTCCAGAGCAGTAAGCTCCAGGTCTGGCCATGCAAGGAGGGGGGCAGCACAGTCGGATGCCTCGGGAACACGAGGCACAGGGGACCCGCTGCAGCCATTGCTGCTCCTGCAGCTGCCCCAGCCACCACTGCTTGCACCTCCCCACTGTGGCTTGTGCAGTGGCCACTGCCATCATAAGCAAGATCAGCAAACAACAAACTGGAGAAAGAATAAAGCACTCCTAGAAATCAATAAAAGAAAGGCTAAAAAATCTAATGGACAAAGGATATAAGCAAACACTTAGGAACAAAACAGGAACACAACTGTCTCTCAACCATTAAAAGATGCTCGGTCTTAAACTTAAGAAAAATACAAATTAAAATAACGGTTAACCTGGGCTCGATGGCAGGTGCCTGTATCCCAGCCACTCAAGAGGCTGAGGCAGGAGCTTCACTTGAGCCCAGAAGTTCTAGGCTAGCCTAGACAGCACAGGGAGAACCATCTCAAAAAAGCTTTTTTAGAATCAGATAAATTAGGAAACAGGCATATTACTGCTGGTGGTGTAAACTGGTATAAGCTCAATAGAGAACAATTTGGCAATAACTAATCAAAATCTAAAATGTATGTGTTCTTCAAACCAGTAATCTCACTTCTTGGAGTTATCTTACATAAATCCTTGCCAATCTAGATTCCTAGATTCTTCCTTCCACCCTAGCAGAAGTCTAACATTTATTTTTTTGGAAAAGGTAAAACGTAAGAGGTTTGATTGTTTTTTTGTTTTTTGGTTTTTGGGTTTTTTTTTGAGATGGAGTCTTGCTCTGTTGCCCAGGCTGAAATGCAATGGTGTGATTTTGGCTCACTGCATCCTCTACCTCACGAGTTCAAGGGATCCTCCTGCCTCAGCCTCCTGAGTAGCTGGTACTACAGGCATGCACCACCACACCTAGCTAATTTTTGTATTTTTAGTAGAGATGGGGTTTCACTATGTTAGTGAGGCTGGTCTCAAACTCCTGACCTCAGGTGATCTGCCTGCCTCGGCCTCCCAAAGTGCTGAGATTACAGGCATGAGCCACCGCACCCGGCCATAAAACAAAGAATTTCTGTACAGGGGTTACTAGGTCAAATTAAGTCATGAATGGTCTCTTGAAAATGGGGATTAAGTAAGTGTGTGATTACTGAATGCTGAAATAATCCTCTGCCTTTTCTCTCCACTAGGCTCTCAACACTGACACCCAAACCTTTACTCTCCATGCAGAAATTTTAAAAGACTCTTTTCTGGAGAATCTGATAATTCCCAAGATACAGGTTTAAGAGGTTTCCCAACAAATTGCCCATGTAGATTACATGGGCAGTGAATCTCAAAGTCTAAAAATCCTACAAACCATGTGCTCAAATCTTGCAAACAGCTTTCTAGTCCTCCCTTCTTAATCATAAGCAGACAACCAAAGATTATCACACATCTGAGAAAATCCTCTAAACGTGACTTAGAGATCAAAACAAATGAAATGGCCAGATGCCTCATGTCTGTAATCCCAGCAATCCCAGCACTTTCAGAGGCCAAGGTGGGTGGATCACTTGAGGTCAGGAGTTCGAGACCAGCCTGGCCAACATGGTGAAACCCCATCTCTACTAAAAGTATAAAAATTAGTTGGGTGTGGTGGCGCCTATAGTCCCAGCTACTCGGGTGACTGAGGCAGGAGAATCTCTTGAGACTAGAGCGCAGCATTGCAGTGAGCCGAGATCATGCCTCTGCTCTCTAGCCTGGGGACAGAGTGAGACTCTCTATCAAAAAATAAATAAATAGGCCGGGTGCAGTGGCTCACACCCGTAATCTCAGCGCTTTGGGAGGCCAAAGCAGGCAGATCACTTGAGGTCAGGAGTTCGAGACCAGCCTGGCCAACATGGTGAAACCTGTCTCCACTAAAAATACAAAAATTAGCCAGGCATGGTGGCATGCACCTGTAATCCCAGTTACTTGGGAGGCTGAGGCAGGAGAATTGCTTGAACCTGGGAAGCAGAGGTTGCAGTGAGCCGAGATCATGCCATGGCACTCTGCACTCTAGCCTGGGCGACAGAGTGAGACTCTGTCTCAAAAATAAATAAATATAATCAAAATAAATGACACAAATGAACAGAAAAAATAATACTGAATGGCCAGGCGTGGTGGCTCATGCCTGTAATCCCAGCACTTTGGAAGTCCAAGGCAGGTGGATCATGAGGTCTGGAGTTCAAGACTGGCCTGACAAGCGTGGAGAAACCCCATCTCTACTAAAAATACAAAAATTAACCGGGCTAATTTTACAGCTCACACCTGTAATCCCAGCTATTCAGGAGGCTGAGGCAGGAGAATTGCTTGAACCCAGGAGGTGGAGGTCGCAGTAAGCCAAGATCATACCACTGCACTCCAGCCTGGACACAGAGCAAGACTCTGTCTCATAACAATAATAATATTGAAATAAACAATATATTTTTTATTGTTTAAAAATAAAAGGCTATACAAGGAGATGAGATTTTAAAACAAGTGCTAATGGTAGTAGTTTAAGTAAGTATCGCATCTATGAAATAAGAACAGTCAGACATTCTTGTAAAAAACTTAGGAAAATAAAAAACCTGTTGAATATTAAAAACATAACAGAAATTAAAATGCTAGAAGAGTTGGAAGAGAAAATTGAAATAGACTGGGCACAGTGGCTCACACCTGTAATCCCAACAATTTGGGAGGCCAAGAGTTTAGAACTAGACTGGGCAACACAGTGAGACCTGACCTCATCTCTATGAAAAATTTTTTTAATTAGCCAGGCATATTGGCACATGCCTGTGGTCCCAGCGACCCAAGAGGCTGTTGCAGGAGGATCACTTGAGCCCAGTTCAAGGCTGTAATCAGCCATGATGCCACCACTGCACTCTAGCCTTGGTGACAGCAAAACCCTATCTCCAGAAAAAAAAAAAAAGGAAAATTGAAGAAGTCTTCTAAAAAGAGCAACAAGCAAAGAGGAATAGTAGAAGAATAAGAGGCCAGGTGCAGTGGCTCATGCCTATAATCCCAGCACGTTGAGAAGTAAAGCCAGGAGGATCCCTTGAGGCCAGGAGTTCAAGACCAGCTTGGGCAACATAGTGAGACCTCCATCTCTACAGAAAAATTTAAAACTTAGCTGGGTGTGGTGGTGTGTGCCTGCAGTCCCAGCTATTCAGAAAGCTGAGGTGAGAGGTTCTCTTGAGCCTAGGAGTTCAAGGTTACAGTGAGCTATGATTATGCCACTGCACTCCAGCCTAGGCAACAGAGCCAGACAGTGTCTCTTAAAAAAAAAAAAAAAAATAGAGGGCCAGGCTCGGTGGCTCACACCTGTAATCCTAACACTTTGGGAGGCCGAGGAGGGCAGATCACCTGAGGTCAGGAATTTGAGACCAGCCCAGACAACATGGTGAAACCCCATCTGTACAAAAATTAGCCAGGCATGGTGGGGGACACGTGTAATCCCAGCTACTCAGGAGGCTGAGGCAGGAGAAGCTTGAATCCAGGAGACAGAGGTTGCAGTGAGCTGAGATCACACCACTGCAGTCCAGCCTGGATGACACCATGAGTCTCTGTCTCAAAAAACAAAAAAAAAACTGGTGCTCTCATGGCAAGACTACCAGCGAGTTGCACCCTTCCTGCAGGAAGCATTAAAAAAAAAACGACAGGGTGCGGTGGCTCACGCCTATAATCCCAGCACTTTGGGAGGCCGAGGCGGGTGGATCACGAGGTCAAGAGATCGAGACCATCCTGGTCAACAAGGTGAAACCCCGTCTCTACTAAAAATACAAAAATTAGCTGGGCATGATGGTGTGTGCCTGTAGTCCCAGCTACTCGGGAGGCTGAGGCAGGAGAATTGCTTGAACCCAGGAGGCGGAGGTTGCGGTGAGCCAAGATCGTGCCATTGCACTCCAGTCTGGGCAACAACAGCGAAACTCCGTCTCAAAAAAAAAAAAAAAAAAAAACTGGCTGGTCACAGTGGCTCATGCCTGTAATCTCAGCACTTTGGGAGGCTGAGGCAGTCAGATCACAAGGTCAGGAGTTCAAGACCAGCCTGGCCAACTTGGTGAAACCCCATCTTTACTAGCAATACAAAAATTAGTCAGACATGGTGACAGGTGCCTGTAGTCCCAGCTACTTCAGAGGCTGAAGCAGGAGAATTGCATGAACCTGGGAGGCAGAGTTTGCAGTGAGCTGAGATTGCACCACTGCACTCCAGCCTGGGCAACAGAGTAAGACTGTGTCTCAAAAAAATAAATAACAAAAGTCACCTTTGCTCCAGTTCCTAACAATTCCTCATCTCCATCTGAGACCACCTCAGCCTGGATTTCATTGTCCATATCATTATCAGCATTTTGGTCAAAGCCACTCAACCAGTTTCTAGGAAGTTCCAAACTTTCCCACATTTTCCGTCTTCTTCTGAGCCCTCCAAACTGTTCTAATGTCTGCCCATTACCCAATTCCAAAGTTGCTTCCAGATTTTTGGGTATCTTTTCAGCAGTACCCCACTCTACTGGTACCAATTAACTATTAGTCCCTTTTCATGCTGCTGATAAAGACATACCCAAGACTGGGAAGAAAAATAGGTTTAATGATCTTATAGTTTTACATGGTCAGGGAAGCCTCACAATCATGGCAGAAGGCAAGGAGTAGCAAGTCATGTCTTACATGGACGGCAGCAGGCAAAAAGAGGAGCTTGTGCAGGGAAACTCCCATTTTTATTTACTTTTTTTTTTCTTTGAGATGGAGTTTTGCTCTTGTCACCCAGGCTGGAGTGCGATGGCATGATCTCAGCCTCCTGAGTTCAAGCAGTTCTCCTGCCTCAGCTTCCGGAATCGCTGGGATTACAGGTGCCTGCCCACCACACCCGGCTAATTTTTATATTTTTAATAGTCATAGAGTTTGACCACATTGGCCAGGCTGGTCTCGAACTCCTGATCTTAGGTGATCCACCTGTCTTGGCTTCCCAAAGTGCTGGGATGACAGGCAAGAGCCATGACACCTGACCTGAAACTCCCATTTTTAAAACCATCAGATTTTGTGAGACGTATTTACTGTCATGAGACTAGCACAGGAAAAACTCACCCCCGTGATTCAATTACCTTCCACCAGGTCCCTCCCACAATATGTAGGAATTGTGGGAGTTACAATTCAAGATGGAATTTTGTTGAGAACACACCCAAACTGTATCAGGGATATGCAGCTTGGAACTACTTTTATATACAACATGGATGAATCCCACAGACCTAATGTTGAGTGGAAGAAGCCAGACACAAGAGTACATATTGTGTAATTCCATCTGTATGAAGTTCAGAAATGGACAAAACTAATGAATGGTGTCAGAATGTTAGTGGTTATCTTTAAGGGAGATATTGATAGGGAAGACACGTAGGGAGCCTCTGGGGTGCTGGAAATTCTGTATCTTGAGCTGGGTGTTACTTGTGTAAAAGTGTATCAAGTATTATACTTAGGATTTAGCACCTTATGTAAATTATACCTTAATTTAAAAAGTAAAAATATTCAGTTGTCCAATAAAAATTAAAATAAATGAAATGCAAGCCAGGCATGGTGGCTCACACCTGTAATCCCAGCATTTTGGGAGACCAACGCGGGCAGATCACGAGGTCAGAAGATCGAGACCATCCTGGCTGACACAGTGAAACCTCGTCTCTACTAAAAATACAAAGAAAATTGGTAAAAATGCCAAAAAATGAGCCAGGTATAGTGGCTCATGCCTGTAATCCCAGCATTTTGGGAGGCCAAGGTGGGCGGATCACAAGGTCAGGAGTTCAAGACCAGGCTGGCCAATAGTAAAACTCCATCTCTAGAAAAAAAATAATAAAAGAGGTCGGGCGCGGTGGCTCACGCCTATAATCCCAGCACTTTGGGAGGCCGAGGCGGGTGGATCACGAGGTCAAGAGATCGAGACCATCCTGGTCAACATGGTGAAACCCCGTCTTTACTAAAAATACAAAAAATTAGCCGGGCATGGTGGTGCGTGCCTGTAATCCCAGCGACTCAGGAGGCTGAGGCAGGAGAATTGCCTGAACCCAGGAGGCGGAGGTTGCGGTGAGCCGAGATCACGCCCTTGCACTCCAGCCTGGGTAACAAGAGCAAAACTCTGTCTCAAAAAAATAAAAATAAAAATAAAAAGAAAAGAAAAGAAAAAAAATTAGATGTGTAAAAATTAGAAAAGAGAAGGTAAATATTTTACTATTTGTTAATGATAGGATTAGTACTTAGAAAGCTCAAGATAATCAACTAAAAAACTCCTATTAATAAATGAATTTTTTTTTTTTTTTTTTTTTTTGAAAGGGGGTTTCTCTTTTTTTCCCCGGGTGGGTGTGCAAGGGCACGATCTCGGCTCACCGCAACCTCCGCCTCCTGGGTTCAGGCAATTCTCCTGCCTCAGCCTCCTGAGTCGCTGGGATTACAGGCACGCACCACCATGCCCAGCTAATTTTTTTGTATTTTTGGTAGAGACGGGGTTTCACCATGTTGACCAGGATGGTCTCGATCTCTTGACCTCGTGATCCACCCGCCTCGGCCTCCCAAAGTGCTGGGATTACAGGCTTGAGCCACCGCGCCCGGCCTCTAATAAAAGAATTTTTAAAGAATTCAAAGCCAGGCAACATGGTACAAGGCTGTAGTCCCAGCTTGAGGTATGAGGACTGCTTAGGTCCAGGAGTCTGAGTCCAGCCTGTACCACGACACTTACGTAATTTTCAAAATTTTTTGTAGAGATGGTCTCGCCATGTTGCCCAGGTTGGTCTCAAAATGGTCTCAAGGAATCCTACTATTTTGGCCTCCTGAAGTACTGGTATTACAAGTGTGAGCCACTGCACCTGGGCTTCAAGGCCCCAATTCTTTAAAAATATATATATTTCTAAAGGGAGAATTCAGTGAAGTTTTAGGGTATAAAATTATAGAAATCAGAAGCCTTTATGCACGCAAAGACACAAACAGTATTACTGCGAGCATCTTCATACATGCCCTCTTATGGATCCATGTGGCAATTTCCCTTGGGTATGTGGTCAGGAACAGGATTGGTGGGACAGAGGATTCACAGATGCTTCATCTGACTGAAACTGCTAGATGGCTCTCCAGAACAGCTGCACCGGCTGACACACCCACCAACATTCTTATCCCCTACGTATCCTCTGTGCTTGTGGAAAATGTGCTTCTGCTAAACCAAGAAAGAAGAAAGCATGAGATCTATGAAACAGGGATTCTAGCCAAGGAAAGTGGTGAAATGAATTCCCTGGATGTGCAGCAGGCCTGAATTGGAGCACCGCTGCTTCCAGACTCCCCGCCCTAGCCTGCTTAAAGGGCTCAGGATATCAGGAGAAACTAGGCATAGGCTTGGCTGAAGTTATTGTCAATGACAACACTTCTTCTGTCTATAAAGTGAGTATTTCTGCCTTCTCTCATATCACTCTATATCATCCCTTAAGCTATAGATATATGCTTTGTTTGTTCTTCTTGCCCTAAGAATAACTTTAAAGACCTTTTTTGGCCGGGCACGGTGGCTCACGCCTGTAATCCTAGCACTTTGGGAGGCCGAGGTGGGTGGATCACCTGAGGTCAGGAGTTCAAGACCAGCCTGGCCATCATGGTGAAACCCCATGTTTTTTTTTTGTTTTTTTGTTTTTTTTTTTAAAGAACTTTTTTATTTTCCTTAGAATTTCTGGCAAACTACAACACAGTTCTCCTGACAGTATTTTTCATGATTGTCCCATTCTTCAGGATCCATCTCTGATCATACTTCCTTTCATCTATATTTTGTCCATCCTCTCAAAACATTAGCTCAACAGGCCAGGCGGTGGCTCAAGCCTGTGATCCCAGCACTTTGGGAGGCCGAGGCAGCCAGATCACCTGAGGTCAGGGCTTCAACACCAGCCTGGCCACATGGCGAAACCCCGTCTCTACTAAAAATACAAAAATTAGCTGGACGTGGTGGCAGGTGCCTGCAATCCCAGCTACCCAGCAGGCTGAGGCAGGAGAATCACTTGAACCTGGGAGGTGAAGGTTGCAGTGAGCCGAATCGCACCACTGCACTCCAGCCTGGGTGACAGAGTGAGATTCCGTCTCAAAACAAGAAAAAAACCCAACACATTAGCTCAACAGGGAGCTCAGGCCCGCACACTGGTTTCCATTACTGCTTCCCTCTTTTCATCTTCATCATGATTATTCATGATTGTATAATCAGGATTTCTTTTTAAAGAAGCTCCCTAGTTGATATTAGCTGACAGAACAAAAGATTCTTGATAAAATGATGGCTCTTCCCTGCTCACTGAAAGTCAAAAGCTAACAAAATACTTTGATCAAAAAATGGATTTTGTAATCCATCGTTATGAAAATAGTGAAGAACTTTCAGGAGTAAATGAATAGTTTTGTGGACAGATGCTTTTAGAGGTCAAGAATCATTGAGAGAGCTGTTTCTGAACAAAGAACTGGAAAAGCCAGGCTCTGCCAATGCCCAAATGTAAACGTAAATGAACTACATTGCCAGGCACCTATTTTCACGGAACTCTTCTCCTTTGCCTGAACCATTTCAACCATTTCTTTTTTTTTTTTTTTTTTTTTTTTTTTGTAGATGGAGTCTTGCTTTGTCCAGGCTAGAGTGCAGTGGCACAATCTTGGCTCACTGCAACCTCCGCCTCCCGGGCTCAAGCAATTCTGCCTCAGCCTCCCAAGCAGCTGGGACTACAGGTGTGTGCCACCACACCTAGCTGATTTTTGTATTTTTATCAGAGACAGGATTTCACCATGTTGGCCAGGCTGGTCTGGAACTCCTGACCTCAGGTGATCCATCTCAGCCTCCCATAGTGCTAGGATTATAGGTGTGAGCCACCAGGCCTGGCTCAACAGCTTTCTAATTGTCTCCACGTGTCCAGACTTGTGACCCTCAAATCCAAACTACACAGTCACCAAGATCTACCTAAAACACAAGTCTCAGAATGAATGACCTCCCCTGTTCCCGCTTGTGGCCTACAGGACAGAGATCACACTCCCCATGGCAAGCACACACCTTGCAGAAACAGGCCCTGTCTCCCTTGCAAGCCCTCTTTCTGCACAGCTCCATGACTACTAGCTATGCTTTAGCCACCCCACCCCAACCCCGGCACCCACCACGCTGATTCTCACCTTTTTGCCTTTGCACACACAGTCCCCTCCATCTGGCATGACTTCTTACACCCTGACCCCTCAGGTTGTTCCTTACTACTCAGTTCAGACACCATTTGCCTTGGGAAGCCTTTTCTTGTCCTTGTGCCCCCGTAACTCCCTGAGACTATTTTACATCAGGGTATACAAGTACCTATTCCTGCATCTGTCTTTCCAACAGTGAGCTCCCAAGACCAGGAACTAGGTTTGTGGATCTTTGAATTCCCTGCCCTAGCAAAGCGCTGGCACATTGTAAACTAGATCAGTGTTTGTTGAATGAAGTTTGTTTGTTTGTTTTTTGAAAGAGTCTCACTCTGTCATCCAGGCTGGAGTGCAGTGCATGATCTGGGCTCACTACAACCTCCACCTCCCGGGTTCAAGTGATTCTCCTGCCTCAGCCTCCCGAGTAGCTGGCATTACAAGCACCTGCCACCTTGCACAGCTAATTTTTTTGTATTTTTATTAGACATGGGTTTTACCATGTTGGCCAGGCTGGTTTCAAACTCTTGACCTCAAGCGATCCGCCCATGTCGGCCTCCCAAAGTGCTAGGATTATAGGCGTAAGCCACTCACTCAGCCTATTGAATGAAGTTTAAATGAAACCTTTTTTTTTTTTTTTAAATGGAGTTTTGCTCTTGTTACCCAGGCTGGAGTGCAATGGAATGGTTTCGCTCACTACAACCTCCACCTCCCGGGTTCAAGCGATTCTCCTGCCTCAGCCTCTCACGTAGCTGGAATTACAGTCACGTGCCACCACACCCAGCTAATTTTATATATTCAGTAGAGATGGTGCTTCTCCAAGTTGGCCAGGCTAGTTTTGAACTCAGGTGATCCACCCTCCTCTGCCTCCCAAAGTGCTGGGATTACTGACACGAGCCACCACGCCTGGCCGAAACCTCTTGCTCTTAGAAGGACCATCAGGTATTTGCAATGCCTATTCTCTATTCTCTCATCTGCCTTACAAATTATTTTGAAATATTTGAATTATTTTCTTATATTTAATTTTTTTTTTAAGTTCATGTCTTTTATTAACTCAGTTACTTGTCTTCTGGTTTGTTGAAGCAGTAAGTCAGACAACATTTGCCACAATAATGTCTGTCAAAGTGGCTTGCCATAAACACTCCAGCACCACATTCATCAGAAAGGCACTCTCGACGAAGGCGACTAATTTTGCCATTCTCATCCACCATATACTATTTCAGAACAGCCAGCTTAACCTTCTTTCCCTTGTGCTTATTCTTCTCGGGAGTGCTGTAAGACTTCTTCTTCCTCTTCTTAGCACCACCACGAAGACTCAACACAAGATGAAGAGTAGACTCCTTCTGAATGCTGTAGTCAGACAAAGTACGTCCATCTTCCAGTTGCCTGCCGGCAAAGATCAGTCTTTGCTGATCAGGAGGAATTCCTTCCTTATCCTGGATCTTGGCCTTTACATTTTCTATCGTTTCCAAGGGTTCAACCTCGAGGGTGATGGTCTTCCCTGTAAGGGTTTTCACAAAAATCTGCATTTTGGTGGCGGCCCCACCTGAGGCGCAGATGGCAGATCGAAAAGAAAGAACCTATTTAAATGTTTGAAATATCTTCTGATGTTTATTTTTATCCAGAAAGAAAATAACTAGACATTTTTATATAAAATCAATTTTTAAATTTATTCATTTATTTTGAGATGGAGTCTCACTCTGTCACCCAGGCTAGAGAACAAAATCAATTTTTAAATGTTTTCATTTATTTTTATACCTCCACCAACTTTCAAAATTTATTTAAAGCATTTTCTTTTTTAAGAGACAAGGTCTTGCCCTGTCACCCAGGCTGGAGTACAGTGGTGAAATCATAATTCACTGCAGTCTCGAGCTCCTGTGCTCAAGTGATTCTCCTCTCAGCCTCCTGAGTAGCTGGAACTACAGGTGCACACCACCATTTTATTTTATTTGTTTATTTTTTTAGAGATGGATATCTCACTGTTGCCCAGACTGGTCTTGAACTCTTGGCCTCAAGTGATCCTTCTGTGAGAAAATTTATAATAAAATAAAAAATTAAGGTATTAAGTCACTTCCCCCACCCAACCAGTAACAGAATCCTGCCTATGTCTTACAGCCCAGGACTGGATCGCATGGATTCCTCTGACTGCTTCAGAGGCTGGGAAAGCAAGTGCCATGCTCAGCTTTCCAGCCTTCATAGGAAGTGTCAGGGAGAGGCTATTGGAGTATAACTGATTAGACAACAAAGAGTTTCTGCCACTGAATGTAAATAGCACTTAACATTTATTAAGTAGGTTCTTATATAACCCAGGAATCTTGCCTCACTAGCAAATAACGTTCCATCTCTTTTATTTGTAAGACACTGAGCCCTCTCTATATGAAAGGAAATTAATTTTTCTTTTGAGTTTTATCCACCCAACAGCAAAGTCCTGGGGATGCTGAAGGATGCTTGTATGGTATGTCATTCAGAACATTTGGTTGCAAGCAACAGGAACCCCACTCTCATTAGCCAAAATAAAAAGCGATCAGTGACTCCCAGGGCCCAACCATAGGAAATGCAGGGGGAGGAGCTTAGCTTTCATGGCACTAGGTCTTGAAAGTTTGTCACTGTCCATCTCTTAGCTCTGATTCTCTCTCTGGTGGATTCATTCCCATAACACCAGACTTAAAGCCTCAACAGCTCCAGGCTTACATCTTTATAACCTTGAATCTGGAGAGGAAAGAAAGCTCTTTCCTGCCAACTCTAAGTAGAAAAGGCCCAGGAAAGGACTTTGTTCCAGTTTCAGTCCCATCCTGCTTGTGGCCAGGGATGGAGGACAGCAGCTAGCCCCACTGGGACAGGTGCCCACCCTTTGAGGGGCTTGAGGTACTAAGGATAATCGCCCCACCAGAGTCATTGGGTTAGGATGGGTAAGGAGCATGCCACAGAGAAACAAAAGGTACTGACCCTATGAGAAAAGACAGGAGTAAACCCTGGGCAACAGAAACAGCAGCGGTCCACATGCTAGCTGGTGGCTCCGCCCCTAGGCTGCTCTCCTCAATCATTTCCTCCACTGTCTCACCACTGCCACTGAAACGCTAACAGCCTATGAAATTGGAGGGCGAGAGGGCCCCATATGCGAAAGCGATTGCAGGAGCGGGACAGAGCATGGAGCATGCTGCAGACATTGGAAAGCTCAAGGGTGCTGAATAAGGCTCTATCTTCAGCTCCCCATACACAGTGGTTCCTTGGGGTGTGGCAAAGGCGCCATTCTACCTGGGGCCATGCTCCATTGGTGGTCACACTAAACCTAGGGCTCACTCACACCCAAACAGTCTCCCTTGGACCCCAGTGAACATCTCTTTTGACCCAGGTACATGCCGACCTTTTGCCCGATGTGTGACCCACAGCCACTTGCTGTGCCAAGAGCCAGCGTTTGCCCAAGAATCCCTCTGGGACCCCTAGAGCAGAGGCCATTCCTTCCTCCTCTAGTCCTGAGGTAAGCTCCATTGGCTGCTCCAGACGGTTTTTCGTTCCTTTCCAGAAGTTCGCCTTTTTATAGTGGCTTACTTCACAATAACAACTTTATTCCTAATCAGGCAACAGAAGCAAAAGTAGGCACATGGAATCACATTAAGCTAAAAAACTTCTGCGCAGCGAAGGAAACAATCAACAAAGTGAAAAGACACTCTGCAGAATGGCAGAAAATATTTTCAAACTAGCCATCCCATAAGGGATTAGTAACCAGAATATATAAGGAACTCAACTCAAAAGCAAAAAAAAATCCAGTTGAAAAATGGGCATATTCTGCTCTCTGAAAAGCTGAGTTGTAAAAAAAAAAAAAAAAAAAGAAAAGAAAAAAAAAGAAAAATGGGCAAAAGAGGCCAGGTACAGTGGCTTACGCCTGTAATCCCAGCACTTTGGGAGGCTGAGGCTGGCAGATCACTTGAGGCCAGGAGTTTGAGATCAGCCTGACCAACATGGTAAAATCCTATCTCCACTAAAATTACAAAAATTAGCTGAGCGTGTTAGTGCACGCCTATAATCCCAGCTATTCAGGGAGGCTGAGGTAGAAGAATCGCTTAAACCCGGGAAGGAAAGGTTGCAGTGAGCTTAGATTGTGCCACTGCACTCCAGCAAGACTGTCTCAAAAAAAAAAAAAAAAAAAAAAAA